>NC_054478.1:121770137-122098470 GCF_017639515.1 Carcharodon carcharias | reverse complement strand
GAAACTGGCATCCCTCTATTTCTGGGACTTTTCCAGTCATTAGTGAAACTCCAGTGGCCAGGAATCACAAATTCAAAATAACTGTTCACTTGCCATTGTGTGAAACTAGTGCTGTGGAATCCATCCTGCATTGTATAAGGGGCAGATTCCACAGCTTTGGAATTGTTCTTTCTCGAACTGGGGCTGTAATAAGAGGCGATAAGAGTATAATTCAATCTCTGTTCATTCATACTGTGCCACGTTTTTATTTGACAGATGGAGAAATTGCAGGCGAGCTATGATGAATTCAAATTGCGTTCTGAGCAAGAGATTGTCCACCTGTGGTCTCAGCTTGAGAGTTCGAGGACCAGTCGTGAAGAGCTTAGTGGTAAATCTTGTGTTTTTGTTTCAATGAGAGTACTGAGACAAATATTTCATTTTAAAAATACAACAGTATAATAGCACACATTCAGTCAGATGCAATGGAAGATACATGTTTGACAAGACACAGAAAATGGATTAATGCTGTGTATTCTTTAAAGAAGTTATCTATTTGCAAATTGTGAAGTTGCTCATCATGTACTGTATGATACTAAACTAGACTTGATGGTACTGTCCTTAACCAGAGAGGTCACAATCATTAAGAATCTATAAAAGCTGGGGGATTTTGCATCTTTTAATTCACTTTGAATGCCTCTGAGTTCAATAATCATTGCATTCTTCACATACTAGTAAAGTGCACACATAACCATATGTTTGATTATGGGGAAAGGGGAGGGCAAGTAGTCACATGAAGATCTAAAAGGAACTAACTTTAAGGCATTAGTCAAGCTGCAATGTCACCATATCAGGTTGTCTTGGTTTTTATGAGCTTCCTGCTCTTGCACTGTATGTAATACAGCTTCGTTATAGTGAGTCGTCTTGGGATTGACAGAAAACATTGCCATCTTAGGGTGTTGGTTATTGTAGCGTTTGTTGATTTTGGGACAGAGCTGATAAAGAGAGTCCAGTTTCACAGATGATGTAACTTTTTCTTCGTCAGAAGTTCTGTATCAGAAAAAAAGAGTTAAATTATGAAGATAGGTTGCATAAACTTGGCTTGTATTCCCTTGAATTTTAAAAGATTCATGGGTGATCTAATTCAAGTGTTTATGATTAAAGAATCTGACAGGTTATTGGTAATAATTAGGCAAAGATTTTTTTATTCATTTAAGGGATTTGGGCTTTGCTGGCTAGGGCAGCATTTATTGCCCATCCCTATTTGCCCTTGACAAGATGGTGGTGAGCTGCCTTCTTGAACCACTGCAGTCCATATGGTACACCCACAGTGCAGTTTGGGAGGGACTTCCCGGATTTTGACCCAGTGACGGTGAAAGAACAGTGGCAATATATTTCCAAGTCAGGATGGTGAGTGACTTGGAGGGGCACTTGCAGATGGTGGTGTTCCCATGTATCTGCTGTCCTTGACCTCTAGTTGTTAATGGCCATGGGTTTGGAAGGTGTTGTCTAAGGAGCCTTGGTGAGTTTCTGCAGTGCGTCTAGCAGATGGTACACACTGCTGTCACTGTTTGCGCTGCAGCTGTTCATCGGCAGCGGCGGAGGGTGTGAATGTTTGTGGATGTGGTGCCAATCAATTGGGCTGCTTTGTCCTGGATGGTGTTGAGCTTCTTGAGTGTTGTTGGAGCTGCACTCATCCAGGCAAGTGGGGAGTATTGCAGCGCACTCCTGACTTGTGTCTTGATGGTGGACACTCCTTGGGGAGTTGGGAGGTGAGTTACTTCCTGCAGGATTCATAGCCTCTGACCTGCTTTTGTAGCCACAGTATTTATATGGCTAATCCAGTTCAGTTTCTGATCAATGGTAACACCCTCCCCACCACCCCCAGGTTGTTAATAGTGGGAGATTCAACGATGGTAATGCCATTGAATGTCATGGGATGAAGGTTAGATTTTCTCTTGCTGCCTGGCACAATGTTACTTGCCAGTTGTCAGTCCAAGCCTGGATGTTGTCCAGGTCTTGCTGCATTTGGACATGGCCTGCTTCAGTATCTGAGAAGTCTTGAATGGTGCTGAACATTGTGCAATCATCAACAAACATCCCCACTTCTGACCTTATGATGGAGGGAAGTGCATTGATGAAGCAGCTGAAGATGTTAAGGCTAGGACACTACCCTGAGGAACTCCTTCAGTGATATCCAGGAGCTGAGATGACTGACCTCCAACAACCACAACCATCTTCCTTTGTGCTAGGTATGACTAAAGCCAGTGGAGAGTTTTCCTCCTGATTCCCATTGACTCCAGTTTTGCTCCTTGATGCCACACTCCGCTAAATGTGGCCTTGATGTCAAGGGCAGTCACTCTTGCCTCACCTCGGAAGTTCAGCTCTTTGTTTGTGTTTGAACCAAGGCATTAATGAAGTCAGGAGCTGAGCATCCCTGGTGGAACCCAAACTGGTCATCAGTGAGCAGGTTATTGCTCAGCAAGTTCCACTTGATAGCACCTTTGATGACCCCTTCCATCACTTTACTGATGGAGAGTAGACTGATGGGGTGGTAATTGGCTGGGTTGGATTTGTCCAGCTTTCTGTGTACAGCTGGTCCACATTGCCGATTAGATGCCAATGTTGTAGCTGTACTGGAACAGCTTGGCTAGGGCAAGTTTTTGAGCACAAGTCTTCAGTCCTATTGCTCAAATATTGTCAGGGCCCATAGCCTTTTCAGTATCCAGTGTCCTCAGCCATTTCTTGATAGCCCATGGAATGAATCGAATTGGCTGAAGACTGGCATCTGGATTGCTGGGGACCTCTGGAAGAGGTGTTTGCAAGTGCTTGAGCCTTATCTTTTGCACTGATGTGCTGTGCTCCCCCATCATTGAGGATGGGTATATTTGTGGAACCTTCCTCTCCTGTTAGTTGATTAATTGTCCACCACCATTCACAACTGGATGTGGCAGGACTGCAGAGCCTCGACCGGATCCGTTGGTTGTGGAATTGCTTAATTCTGTCTATCACTTACTGCTTATGCTGTTTGGCATGCGAGTAGCCCTCTGTTGTAGCTTCACCAGGTTGATACCTCATTTTTAGGTATGCCTGGTGCTGCTTCTGGCATGCATGTTATGCTGTTCATTTAACCAGGGTTGATCCCCAGGCTTGGTGATTATGGTAGAGTGGGGGATATGCTGGGCCATGAGCTTTCAGATTGCGGCTGAGTACAGTTCTGCTGGTAATGGTGGCCCACAGAATGGATGCCCAGTCTTGAGTTGCTAGATCGGTTGGAAATCTATCACAATTTGCAAGATGGCAGTGCCACACAACACGATGGAGGCTATCCTCACTGTGAAGATGGAACTTGGTCTCCACAAGGACTGCGAGGTGGTCATTGATCCTGTCATGGGCAAATGCATCTGCAGCAGGCAGGTTGGTGAAGATGAGGTCAAGCATTGTTGGTTCCCTCGCCACTTGTTGCAGACGTGGCCTAGCAGTTATGTCCTTTAGGACTCGACCAGCTCAGTCAGTAGTGGTGCTACCGAGCCACTCTTGGTAATGGGCATTGAAGTAATACATTCTGTGCCCTTGCCACCCCCTCGTGCTTCCTCCAAGTGGTGTTCAACATGGATTTGTTCTGATTCATCAGCTGAGGGGGTACGGTACATGGTAATCAGCAGGAAGTTTCCTTGCCCATATTTGATCTGATGTTATGAGACTTCATGGGATCTGGAGTCGATGTTGAGAACTCCTAGGGCAACTCTTTCCTGACTATGTACCATTGTGCTGCCACCTCTGCTGGGTTTGTCTTGTCAGTGGGATGCTACTAATCTGAAACTATACAAGTGATGTATCTCAAATGGAAACACAGCTAAATGTGCCTTGGGCCTTCTGGTGAGGCCCATCTGGACTCCAGCATTGACCAATTTATGAAGAACCTGATAGTTTTATGACACTGCATCTTCATATACCACACTCACCTATTCACACATTGGAAAACAAGCTAATCAGAGAGGGTCATCTATTTTCCCTAATTATTGCCACATTAAATCTTTGGTAGTTCAATTTTTCTTGGCATTTCTGTGTTTTATTGGAGATTCCATTGTGGAATTGGATGGGTGTTATTCCTTCCTTACAAACCCTTTTTCTCTTCCCCCTCATGGTTGACTTGTATTTGTTCTAGGCATCAGTTTTAGCCTTCTCACTGTGTCATGTCCTCCTGTTAGCCATTTCATCTGGACATGCAGCTTTCTGGTGATAGATCTTACAAACTTTGCCCTCCTTTTGGCTTTATATCCTTTCTGCCTGTCCTGTTCTATCATTTATATTTGAAGGAAGTTTCAATTCCTGCTGCCATGATGTAAGAGAACAATTTGGTTCTCAGTCTGAATGCAATGTGGGTGCTACAATTTACCAGTGTCCTGTTGGTAGAGAGTAAGGAATCAGTAGGAGTTCCTGTTGCTGTTAAGTGGTTATCTGGATGGAATTAAACGTAGTTGTTTGACTGTCCATCTGAAACTTACTGCTTTGGTTTATTATGGAAGAATGACTTTGGGGAATAATTAGAGAGCAAGTGAGTGGGGAGCATTTGAAGAAAGGTGGCACTTGTAAATCCTGACCTTACTGTGCGGCCAAAGAGGCAGCTTGACAATAAGTGTGATAAACGCCAGGAATTTTGATTGGCTATATTTTGAAGCTGAATGCAAATTTTGTGCTTTTTATTTTTATGAGCAAAGTTGTAATGTAACTAGTACTACTCGCAACAAATTTGCTGTTGCTGTTCAGGAAAAGCTGAGTAGCCATAGCTGAATGGTGAGGCCTGTCTTTTGGGTTCCATTTTCATTCTAATCACACACAACTGGAATAAGTCAACTGGGAGTCCTTTTGGAGCAGTGTATTTATACTGATACAGTTCTAGTGTTTATCAGAAATGATAAGCTATTATATATTTGTATAATTCTCTTGTAGAATTCAGGGAACATTTGCTGGCTCGTACGTCTCGAGTTGAAGATGTAGAACGTCTAAAACAGGAACTTGCTGCACAGCGGGAGCAATTACAGAAGCAACATCTTTGTGAGCTGGAACAACTAAAGAGTTACTTTGAAGGCAAACTGAAAGATGTGCAAGAGAAAAACAGTGAGGAAGTTGCCCAACTTGAACAGCGTCTCCAGGAAGACATGAGACTGCCTCTTGGCCTTGAATCTGAGCTCAGTTTGAACCAGACTGTAGAACCAAGGTAAAAGATCTAGAATTTTACTTAGGTCATGCTGTTTCCAGTATGATGTTACATTTAAGTTTTTGCTTAATTTGAATAACACCTCATTTTTCCATGAATTTAACAAGAAAACAAGCTTACTTACAGCGGTTTTTCCACTGTCACCAATTTATCCCAAAGTGTATCAGTGGGAATAATCTGTTTGCAGTGGAGAGCCCTATAAATGCACAATAGGGAAACCTTCCTTCTTATTAATAATTTTCTGTGTTGTTCACCCTGGGCTCAGAAAACTGCTGTAGCAGGAGCACAGACAGCAGTCTGAGCTAAACTCTGGCCAAAGCTCTTTTCAGAAGTTAAGCCATGAGGAGATGATAGTGGGCTACATTTACTTGTTGTTTCCAACAGAAATTCAGTAACTTTAAGTTGAATTTTTGTTTTACAAATTATTTGATTATTTTTATGTTTAATCATGTGTTTACCTGTATATGGTCAGCTAGCTGAAATGATTTCCAAAAAATAATTTGTGATCTTATTGCCTCTCCTTTGGTTGCATTTATTTGTTTGGAGGGTAAATGCTGACATAGGCTGGGCTAAATGGCCTGGTTTTGTATATTTCCTTGATAAAGTATTTGATTAATTTCTCTAGTTTGCCTTCTCCTATCTAGTTATTTTATTGTGAGGCTGTTTAATGGTTGGTAGCTGAGTTATCATTTGCACCTCCCTGGTACTTGTCAGTTCATAGAAACTAGGAGCAGGAGTAGGCCATTCAGCAATCAGGAGATTGCTCTGCCATTTAATATGATCATGACTGATGCTTTATCTCAGTGGCATATTTCCACTTTCTCTCCATACTCCTTGATGCCCCTAATATCCAAACATTTATCAATTTCTTTCTTGAATACACTCAGTGACCTGGCCTCCATAGCCTACTGTGGTAAGGAATTCCACAGGTTGACCATCCTCTTAGTGAAGAAATTTTTTCTCATCTCAGTCCTAAATGGCCTGTCCCATATCGTGAGACTGTGGCCTCTGGTTCTAGACTCCCCGATCTCTCCTCATGACAGTCCTGCCATCCCCGGTATCAGCCTAGTGAACCTTCACTGCACTCCCTCGATGGCAAGTATATCCTTTCTTAGGGAGACCAAAACTGTATGCAATACTCCAGGTGTGGTCTCTCCAAGGCCTTATATAACTGCAGTCATTGTTCTGAACTCAAATCCTCTTGCAATGAAGGCCAATATACAATTTGCCTTCCTAATTGCTTGCTGTGCCTGCCTGTTTCCTTTATTGACTTTGTACATCCACATTTCCCAATATATCATCATTTAAATAATACTCTGCCTTTCTGTTTTTCACACCAAAGCATATAACTTCACATTTATCCACGTTATACTGCATCTGCTGTTTGCCTACACACACAACTTGTCGAAATCACCCTGAGGCAGCCTTGCATCCTTCTCACGACCCCACCCAGTTTTGTGGAAGTATTGCATTTGGGTTCCTTATCCAAGTCATTTATATTTATCATGAATAGCTGGGGCCAAGCTCTGATCCCTGTGGTATGCCACTAGTCACTGCCTGCCATCCGGAAAAAAACCCATTTATTACCACTCTCTGTTTCAGGTTTGTCAACCAATTCTAAATCCATGCCAGTATATTACCTTCAATCCCATGTGTTTTAATTTTTCTCACTAGCCTCATATGTGGGACCTTATCAAAAACCTTCAAGAAATCCAAATACACCACATCCACTGGTTCTCCCTTATCTATTCTACTAGTTACATCTTCAAAAAAAAAACTCCAGTAGATTAGTTAAGCATGATTTCCCTTTTATAAACCCATGCTGACTTTGTGTAATCCTCTTAACGCTTTCCAAGTGTTCTGTTACCACATCTTTTATAACAGACTCTAGCATTTTCCCCAGTACTGATGTTAGGCTAACTGGTTTGTAATTCTGTTTTTTCTCTCCCTCCTTTTTTAAATAATGGGGTTACATTTACCACCCTCCAATCTGTAGGAACTGCTCTAGAGTCTATAGAATTTTGGAAGATGACCACCAATGCATCCAATATTTCCAGGGCCGTTTCCTTTCATATTCTGGGATGTAGATTATCAGGCCCTGGGGATTTTTCAGCCTTTAATCCTGTTAATTTCTCTAGCACCATTCTTTTTTACTAATACTGATTTTCTTCAATTCCTCCCTCTCACTAGACCTTTGGTTCCCTAACATTTCCGGGAAATTATTTGAGTCCTCTTAATACGCGTTCAGTTCTTCTGCGGTTTCTTTGTTCCCCATTACAATTTCCCCTGTTTTTGACTGTGAGGGACTTACATTTGTCTTTGCTAATCTTTTCCTCTTCAAATACGTATAGAAGCTTTTACAGTCAGTTTTTATGTTCCCTGCAAGTTTACTCTCATACTCTATTTTGCCCTTCTTGATCAATCTTTTTGCTCACTTTTGCTGAATTCTAAACTGCTCCTAATACTCAGGCTTGCTGCTTTTTCTGGCAATTTTATATGTTCGTGTCTTATGTCCCTGCATGCCACTCATTTATTGATAGGATTACTATCCGTAGGGGACCTGAGATTGGGTTATCTGGCAGTTTTTAGAAGGGGTTGTTAGAACCTGGAAAATATTGGAGGAAGGAATTATGGCTTGATGTTCACATGAGCTGGACTCTTGGCCACTGGATTAGGGTTTGTGAAGTAGTGGAGAAAGGAACCTGAAGCCTGGTAGCCTTTGGGAACCTATTCTGGGAAAGCAGGTTACCGGGGAGCAACTTGGGCTTGGGCTCATTGGAGCTACTGTATCACAGCAGTGTATTGTCAAGTCATGGGCATGGAATTTTCTTCATCCAGTACCAGGTGCTTCAGGTTTTGATGCATCAACCCAAGCAAAGAAGGACAGAACAGTTCTTAAGGTATCGTTGGGACACTTAAAGACAAAGTGGCAGGCCAATAGGCATACTGCATCATTCCACCTCAGTTCTTGAATTTGCCAGGAGCAAACTGGCTTAGGGTAAATAAGATTAGAGAGGTGAATGCATGGCTCAAAGACTGGTGTGGGAGAAATAGGTTTTGATTCAGGGAGTAGTCGTACTAGCACTGGGGAAAGTGAGAGCAGCACTGTTGGGATGGTCTTCACCTGAATTGCTCTGGGACCAGCGTCCTGGCAAGTCGTATAACTGGGGTGGCGGACAAGGCTTAAACTAAATAGCGGGGTAAGAGATCATTTGAGAGGAGATGTGATAAATCAAAGAGAAACAATGAGATAATAGAGCAAGGTAGCAATTTAGGTAATAAGCAGAGTGTGGCAGGAAGGGATAGAATGCACAAACTTAAGAGCGCAGCAGCAAATAAGGGTGGAGATTGCAAAAATGGTAAAAAGACACTTAAAGACTCTGTATCCAAATGCAAGCAGCATTCGTAACAAATTGGATGAATTGTTAGCATGTTTAGAAATAAATATGTATGACCTGATGGCCATTGCAGTGACATGGCTGCAAAGTGACCAAGGCTGTGACCTGAATATTGAAGGATATTTGACATTTCGGAAAGACAGGAAGCTAGGAAATGGTAGTGGGGTAGTTCTGTTAATTAAGGATGACGTTAGTACAGTAGTGAGAGATGACCTTAGTTCGAAAGAGCAAGATGTAGAATCTGTTTGGGTAGATATAAGGAATAGAAGGGTAAGAGGTAATTTGCAGGAGTGGTTTATAGGACCCTGAACAGTAGTTACACAGTAGGACAGCATATACAGGAAGAAATAAATGTGACGCGTAAGAAGGACTGCAATAATCATGGGTACGAACAGTATATTCTCATGCCAACCAGGGAGCAAGCTATTCTGGACTTGGCATTGAGCAATGAGACAGAATTAATCAATAACATCATAATAAAGGAGCGTCTAGGCGACAGCGATTGTAACATGATAAAATTTCACATTCACTTTTAAGGTGAAAAGTGTGGCTCTAAGTCTAGTGTTTTAAACCTAAATAAAGGTAATCATAAGGATATGCAGGCAGAGTTGGCTGAAATGAACTGGGAAACTACTTTCAAAAGTAAGACAGTAGAGATGCAGTGGCAGACTTTTAAGGAGATATTTAATAACTCAAAGATTTATCCAGTGAGAAAGAAAGATCCTTTGAGAAGGATGCATCATCCCTGGCTAGATAAGGAAGTTAAGGATAGTATCAAATTGAAAGAAACTGTACAATTCTGCCAAGAATAGTGACAAGTCAGAAGTTTTAGACAGATTTTAAGAACAAGTAAAGAATGACTAAAAATGCTCCTTTGGAGAGCTGGTGTAGACACAATGGGCTAAATGGCCTCCTTCTGTGCTGTTAAAATTCTGTGATTCTGTGAAAAAATAATGAGGGAGTATGAGTGGAGGCTAGCTAAAATGTAAAAATAGATGGAAAGAGCTTCTACAAATACTTAAAAAGGAAAAGAGTAACAAGTGAATGCTGGCCCTCGAGAGAGAAGTCTGGGGAATTAATAATGGAAAACAAGAACAGTGGACGTGTTGAAGGTATGTGTGTCTGTCTTCACTGTAGAACGCTTAGAAAACTTCCCAAAGACACTTGAAAATCAAGAGGTGAAAAGGCGGGTGGAACTTAAAACAATCAGCATCACCAGGTTAAAAAGCACTGGGAAAACTATTAGACCTAAAGGCTGACAAGTCCCCAGGACCAGATAGCATGCATCCTCGGGTCTTAAAAGAAGTGGCGGCACACTGTGTCTCCTGCCAATGCAAGACGGATGCCAATACCTGTCTGCACATGCACAGAAAACAAACTACATTTGCAGAAGAGACAGTGCTGGTTGCATCTTATTCTGACCTTGAAGCTGTTCACCCAGTTTCTGAGCCCTGTGGCGAGTGGGCAATTGAGGCACAGTTTCCCCGCAGTTTTTGGGATGGGGAGGGGAGACTCCTGATCCACCCGGTAATGGCCGCAATTCCAGATTACAACCTCTGTATCTTGTATTTGCAGCTGCCTCTCCCTGGCAACAGCCCCTAAGTTAAGGGGAAGAGGCTCTGGTGCAGGAGATTCAGAAACTGTGGGGAATCTGTGCCCCAACTGCCTGCCTACCGTGGGGCTCAGAAATTGGGTGAACGGCTTCAGGATCCATATAAGATTCAACTGGAAGAAGCCACATAGCTGCAAATGCAGGGTATGGAGGTTGTAATCCAGAATTGTGGCCGTCACCAGGTGGATCAGAAGCCTCCCCTCCGCATCCCGATTCCCGGAAACTGCGCCTCAGTTGCCCACCCTTCACCCCCCCCCCACCCTCCCACCTCCTATCCCCGACTTACTTGCCTGTGACCTGCTGACATGGAGAAGATGAGGCTTTTTAAAATTTGTCTTTAACTGTTTAATAAGCATTTCTGCTCACGGCAGTTGCCTATCCATTGCTTGCAGTGACATCACGGAGTAAAGCAGTACAACTGCACGTGCATGGTGTTGGTAGAAAATACAGCCATGGCAGCACAGATAGTAGAGGCATTGGTTGTAACCTTCCAAAATTATGGACCTGTTAGCCTAACATCTGTCATAGGGAAATTGCTAGAATTGGGAAATAGAGCAGGATAGTTAGAAAATCACAGTGGGTTCAGGCAGAGGCTGCATGGTTTTATGAAAACGGGATCATGTTTAACTAATTTATTAGAGTTCTTTTGAGGAAATAACAGGCAAGGAGGATAAAGGGGAATTGGTAGATGTGGTGTACCTGGATTTCCAAAAGGCGTTTGATAAGGTGCCCCATGAAAGGTGAGCACACAAAATAGGATCTCATGATGCAAGGGGTAACATATTAGCCTAGATAAAGGACTGGTTAGCTAACAGGAAGCACAGAGTATGGATAAATGAATGTTTTTTAGGTTGGCAAGCTGTAACTAGAGGAGTGCCACAAGGATCAGTGCTGGGGCCTCAACTAATTACAATCTATATGAATGACTGGGATGAAGGGACTGAATTTATGGTGATGTCAGCAAATTTAGCAACCAAGAAAGGTAGGAAAGTGAGCTATCAAAGAGTCTACAAAGAGATTTAGATAGGTTAAGTGAGTGGGCAAAAATTTGGCAGATGGAGTAAAATGTGGGAAAATGCACACACTTTGGCGGGAAGGATAGAAAAGCGGCATATTATTTAAATAGAGATTGCATAACTCGGTGGTAAAAGGGTTCTGGGTGTCCTGGTACATGAATCAGGAAAAGTTAGTATGCAGATACAGCAAGTGTTTAGGAAGGCAAATGGAATGTTGGTGTTTATTGCAAGGGGAATGGAATATAAAAGTAGGGAAGTTTACTGCAGTTTTACAGGGCCTTGGTGAGTCAAATCTGGAGTACAGTGTACAGTTTTGCTCTCCTTATTTGAAAAAGGATATAATTACATTACGAACAGTTCGGAGATGGTTCACTTGACTCATTCCTGGGTTGAAGGACTTACTTTATGAAGAAAGGTTGAACAGGTTAGGCCTATACCCATTCGTGTTTAGAAGAATGAGAGGTGATCTTATTGAATAGCTTTCCCAGTGCTTTTTAACCTGGTGATGCTGATTGTTTTAAGTTCCACCCGCCTTGTCAGGGATTTGATCAGGTAGACATCGGAGAACATCCTTGTTCTTGTGGGGCAGACTAGAACGAGGGGACAGAGTTTAAAAATAAGAGGTCCCCCATTTAAAACACAGATGAGTAGTAATTTTTTTTTCTGAGCATCATTAGTCTGCCAAATTTTCTTCTCCAGAAAGCAGCTGAGGCTGGGTCACTGAGTTTATTAAAGGTGATGTTAGCCAGATTTTTGTACACTTTAATGGCTGTAAGGTGTATACTAACATAATTTATTCTATACTTTCAATGTTTATTTTTTTCCCCTAGCCTTATCATTATACGCTTACTGATATTGGCCAGTCATCTCTCAAACTTCCCAATCAATTTGGATCTCTTGACTCAACATACATTTTGTATAGCGCTTTTAACCTATAACTCTTAAGTGTACACACACTTCCTCTATGTATCAAACTTACTTTCTGTAATGATCGGACTTTGCATAAGAACATAAGAAATAGGAGCAGGAATAGGCCATTTGGTCTCTTGAGCCTGCTTCGTGATGCACTAAGATCATGGCTGATCTGATTATGACCTTAACTTCACTTTCCAGCCTGCTCTCCATAACCCTTGACTCCCTTGTTGATCAAAGTCTAACTATGCCTTGAATATATTCATTAAGCCTGCCTCCACTGCTCTCTGTGGAAAATAATTCCAAAAACTAATGACCTCAGAAGAAATTTCTCTTCTTCT
Organism: Carcharodon carcharias; assembly: GCF_017639515.1. Taxonomy (NCBI): domain Eukaryota; kingdom Metazoa; phylum Chordata; class Chondrichthyes; order Lamniformes; family Lamnidae; genus Carcharodon; species Carcharodon carcharias. The sequence continues at coordinate 122,085,994 of NC_054478.1, read as the reverse complement.
CCTTCTTAAATGGAAGACCCCTTATTTTGAACCTGTGCCCCCTAGTTCTAGATTCCCCCATAAGGGAAGCATCCACCCTGTCAAGTCCCCTCAGAATCTTGAATTTTTCAGTAAAATCACCTCTCGTGCTTTGAAACTCTAGTCAGTGTAGGCCCAACCTGCATAACCTTTCACCATAAGACAGCCTCTTCATCCCAAGAATCAGTCTAGTGAACCTTCTATGAACTGCTATTGCAAATATATCCTTAAGTAAGGAGGCCAAATTAACCTGGTTCAGGTGGAGCCCATTCCATTGCTCTGGACCCTTCCTGTCCCAATACTGGTGCAAATGCCCCAGATAATGAAACCCCTCTTCCCACATCACTCCTTCAACCATGGCTTCACCTCCCTAATCTGTTTATTGGAAAGGATAAACAGATCAGTCACGGTACTTTAAACTAGTAATCGATAAAACTGTTTCTGTCTGCACAGATGGCTGCTGACCTCTGAGTATTTCCAGCATTTTCTGTTTTTATTTCAGATTTCCAGCATCTGCAGTATTTTGATTTTGTAATCAGGTTAAGTTGAGATTTGATAGAGGTATTCAAAATCATGAAGGATTTGTTAGAGTAAATGGGGGAAAATGTTTCCACTGGCAGAGGGGTGGGTGGCCAGGGGAGACAGATGTAATGATTAGCAAAAGGAACAGAGGTGACACTAGGAAACTTTTCTTTATGCAGAAAGTTGTGATCTTGAGTGTACTGCCTGAAAGGGTGGTGGAAGCTGATTCAGTACTGTCGTAACATTGAAAAGAAAAGTGGATATGTATTTTAAGGGAAAAAAGAATACAGTGCTCGGGGCAGTGGGATTAACTGGATACATCTGCCACTGGCATGTTGAACCAAACAATCTCCTTCTGTATTGTATCATCATGAGCAAACTGGCCTGTAACACTCCATGAAGCTTAGAGGGTTCATGGTTTGGTTTGTGTGAATGTCACATTGCAGTATTTGTTGCTTTGTTGCTGGGCTTCGAAGGAAACATGAAATACGAGTAACCCATATGACACATTGAACCTCCACCTCCATTCAATAAGATCATGGCTTCTACATCAACTGTACTTTCTTACTCATTCCTCATATCGCATAATTCCTTTAGAGCCCAAAGGTCTATTTATCTCACTGCTGAATATACTCATCATCTTAGCACCCAAAGCTCTCTGGTATAGGATATTCCAAGGATTCACAACCCTCAGAGTGAAAAAATTTCTTTGCATCCGCTTAAATGGCTAACCCCTTAGCCGGAGACCCTCACCCTAGTTCTAGACATTTGAACCAGGGGAAACAGCATTCTAGCATCTGCTCTGTCGAGCCTAAGTATTTTCTATACCAATGTGACACCCTCCCATTCTTTTAAACTCCAGAGAGCATAGACCCACTTTACTCAATCTCTCCTCATTAGATAGCCCTCCCAACCCAGGCGAACCTTCAGTGCACCCCCTTTGAGGCAAATATATCCTTCCTTTGGTAAGGAGACCGAAACTCTGCAAGGTACTTCAGGCATGGTCTCTCCAAAGGCTATATAATTGCATGACTTCCTGAAAGTTTAGTAACTTTTATTATTGATGCAAGAAGATTTGTTCTATTGCTTAATAGAATGTATCCATGATGTGCTTTTTAAGACTTTTTATTTTTATTCTTACCAGTTTGTCTTTGCTATCATTTTCTGATCTCACTGAGAAGAATTACTTCCAGCACCGGATTCAGATTGTAGAAGAGTTGGCTCAAAAGCTGGAGCAATACAAGGTAACTTGCAAAAGTTCCATAAGGAAGCATGATGTGTTTTTTTCCAAGCAATTGTAAGGAGGCTCCCCGTTTAGTGCACTGAGTAGCTGAACCATATAGTAAGGTTTGCTGCTTGATTTGCTCTTAGCTGCTGTAAGCTTGTGTGATGGGAGGAGTGCCCTAGCCCTTGTTCCAGGCTTCCTTTGAGGAAATATCTGAAGTGTTCAGATTCATTTTATGGTGAATCATGGGTCCATGCCTGTTTTCCACCATTATTTGGCACATTAGAGTGGTGTTTCATTGCATTGTGGCAGCACTCCTATGTGTGTGAGGAGCATAGGAGCAGGAGCAGGCCAATTGGCCCCTTGAGCCTTCCCTGTCATTTAATTGGATCATGGCTGATCTTGTCCCTCAAAGCCATCTTCCGGCACTATCTCCGTATCCCTTGATGTCATTGGTATCTAGAAATCTGTCTGTCTCCGCTTTGAATTTACTCCCTCAGCCCTCTGGGGTAGAGAATTCAAAACATTCACCACCCTCTGACTGAAGAAAATTCCTCCCCATCTCAGTCCTAAATGGCCTACCTCTCATTCTGATACAGTGATCCCTGGTTTTTGATCCCCCCCAACCAGGAGAAACATCCTTCTTGCACCTATCTTGTCGGGACCTGTAAGAATTGTGCACAGAATCTTTACAGTGCAGAAGGAGCCCATTCGGCCCATCAAGTCTGAACTGGTTCTCTGAAAGAGCATTCCACCTTATCTCACTTCCCTGCCTTATCCCCGTAACCTTGCACATTCTCTCTTTTCAGGTAGCAATCTAATTCCCTTTTGAATACCTCGATCGAACCTGCCTCCTCCGCCCTCTCAGGATGTTTGTTCCAGACTTCAACCACATCCTGGGTGAAAAAATTTTTCCTCAAATCACATTTACTCCTTTTGCCAATTATTTAGAATCTGTGCCCTCTAGTTCTTGATACTGTTTTGAGTGGGAACAGTTTATTAGTATTTATCTTGTCCATCCCCTCAGGATCTTGAATACCTCTATCAAGTCTCCTCTCACCCTTCTTTTCTCCAAAGAAAACAGTCCCAACCCCTCCAATCTATCCTCATAGCTTCAGTTCTTCATCCCGGGAATCATTCTTATGAATCTCCTCTGTACTCTCCAATGCCTTTACATCCTTCTCAAGTGTGGTGCCCAGAACTGGACACAGTACTCCGATGAGGCCCAACTTGTGTCTTATACAAGTTCAGCATGACCTCCTTCCTCTTGTACTCAATGCCCCTATTAATAAAGCCGAAGATTCTATATGCTTTATTAACTGTTCTTTTAACACGCCCTGCCATCTTCAATGACACGTACATATATATATACTGAGGTCCCTCTGTTCCTGCATGTCCTTTAGAGTCTCTCCCAAAAGGCTGTCTCTCCATAGTCTACCTGCCAAAATGGATCACCTCACACTTCTCTGCATTCAACTTCATCTGTCACTTGTCTGCCCAATCCACCAACATGTCTATGTCCTTTTGAAGTTAAAGACTATCCTCATCACAGTTGACAACATTTCCAATCTTCATATCATCCGCAAATTTTGAAATCATGCCTTGCACACCACAGTCTAGATCATTATATATCAGGAAGGGCAAGGGTCCCAACACTGGCCCCTGGGGAACTCCACTACAAACCTCGCTCCAATTAGAAAAACAACCATTTATCACTACTCTGTTTCCTGTCACTCAGCCAATTTCTTACCAAGTGCCTACTGTCCCTTTTATTTCATGAGCTAGAATTTTGCTCACAAGGCTGTTGTGTGGCACTAACAAAAGCCTTTTGAAAATCCATATACACAACATCAACAGTGTTTCTCTTATCAACCTTCTCTGGCTACCTCCTCGGAAATCTTGAGCAAGTCAGTTAAACATTATTTTTCCTCAATGAATCCATGCTGGCCTTCCTTAATTATCCTGCACTTGTCTAAGTGACAACTGATTTTATACTAAGCTTTAGTTTTCGGAATTTCCCCACCACTGAGATCAAACTGACTGGCCTATAGTTGCCAGCTTTACCCTTGCATGACTTTTAGAACAAGAGTGTGACATTTGCAATTCTCCAGCGCCCCAGCACCTCCACTGTGTCTAAGGAAGATTGCAAGATTGTCACTCGTGCCTCTGCAATTTCCACATTCACTTCCCTCAGTACACTTGGATGCACTTCATCTGGTCTTGGTACCTTATCTATTTTAAGTAAAGATAGCCTTTCGAACACCACCTCCTTCTCAATTGTAAATTCTTCTAGTGTACCAGTTACCTCCTCTCTCACCTCGGCCTGGGTAGCATCTTCTTCCTTTGTAAAGACGGATGCCAACTACTTGTTCAATACCTCTGCTATTTCTCCAGCCTCCACCTGCATGTTCCCGTTTTTGTCCCTAATCGGTCCTGGTCCTTTTACTATCCTTTTATTATTCACGTGCTTATAGGAGATGCTGGGATTCCCTTTTATGTTCGCTGCCAGCCTCTTTTTTTTCATGCTCTCTCCTTGCTTTTCTTATTAGTTTCTTCACTTCCCCTCTGGTCCTTCTGTATTCAGCTTGATTCTGCATTGTATCTTCTACCTGATATCCTTCATACGTGCACTACTTCCTTCTTATCTTCATCCCATCTCTCTTGTCATCCAGAATGCTCTGGATTTATCTGTTCTATCTTTCCTCTTCAAGGGAATAAACCTTGGCATTGAAAAACCTTTTGAAGGTGACCCATGTTCAGCCACCGTCGTTTCTGCCAGCATTTAATTCCAACTTATTTGACTCGGATGTATTCTTATCCATTTGAAGTTGGCTTTCCCCCAATTAATTATTCCTACTTTGGATTGTGCCTTGTCTTTTTCCGTGACCAGAGGTTTAGACCTTTTGACACAATGGTCACCTCCCCCTAGAGGCCCTCCCATTAATATTTGATCCTTTGGGCCAACTCATTCCCCAGAACCAAGTCCAAACAAACAGTTCGATGAGATCACCTCTCATTCTTCTAAACTCTAGAGAATGCAGACCCACTTTCCTTAATCTCTCCTCATAGGACAATCCCACCATCCCAGGGATTGGTCTGGTGAACCTTGCACTCCTTTTATGGCCAATATTTCCTTCCTTTGGTGTTTTTGATCTTGACTCTGCCTCATTCAAGTTTCCCTGGTAATTACATGCTGATGACCTGTGATGAGATCACATTGTTTTCATTGCTCAGTGATAAATATGTTATGAAGATTTCCATTGCACAGTTCTATTATACACATTTGAGATGAAAAACTGCACCAATGGTTGAGTTAGCTTCCCTCAAGTTAATTTTTATTCCCCACTGCAGTGTCCCCCCTCTCCTTTGAAATTGGTGATTAATGCTATGACATTTTCCCAAAAATCTGCAGCCTCTGCCATCTCAAAGTGGCTATTCTTTAAGTCTAAGACTTGACAATGAATCTTAATGAGCTGTGTTGATGTAAGGCAGTTATAGATGAATGAACTTTTCCACATGCAAAGCAGTTCATGTTTCAGGTCAATGACCTTGTGTCAGAACTGGAAAAAGTTAAAGATGTTTTAAGAAAGTGCTGAGAAAAGGAACAGCCAAAGGAAGGTAAAGAGCAAAAAGGTTTATGATAGGTAGAAGATGGGATGGATTAAATGACAAAGATGATAGTACAAGCCGAAAGGAGCTGGTAATGATTTGAAAAGAAATAAAAGATGGGTCTAGCGGAGGTGTAAATGGGAAATGCAATTTTTTTTTCACCACAGCTGTTATCGATAATTGACCTGAAATGTGAACTCTGTTTCTCTTTCCACTAATGTGGCCTGACCTGCTGAGTATTTCCAGCTTTTAGTGTTTTTATTTCAGGTTTTCAGCATCTGTAGAATATTGCTTTTGTATTGAGGCTAAATGAATGATAGTCTTTACATCTAGAGGGCTAAATTACAAGAGGAAAGAAATTGTGCTCCAGCTATACAAAGCCCTGGTTAGACCACATCTAAAGTACTGTGTACGTTCTTGTGCACTTAACCTTCAGAAATATTGACCTTCGGAGTGTAGTCCAGATTCACCAGAATGTTAACACTGTGCCCAGGGTTAGTAAATAAGGAAAGATTACATTATATAGGCTTGTGTTTAATAGAATATAGGAGCTTTTGGAGTGAATTGTTGAAAGGAGTTGATAGGGTAGCTATCAGAAAGAAACTTTGATGGAAAAGTCTAGGAGAAGGCAACAAATCTTAAATTCAGAGTCACTTAGGAAATTAGAAATTAGGAAACACATCTTCATGCACAGGGTGGTGGAAATGTGTAACTCTCCCACAAAAAAACATGCTAGTTCAATTAATACTTTTATTTCTGAGGCCAAAAGATTTTTGCTAACAAAGGTTATGGAAGGATATGGAGCTAAGGCAGTTGGATGGAGCTAAGATCACCAGATGTTGTTGATCAGTTGAAAACTGTGATAGATAAATTTTTGTTCGGGGTGTCAAGAGTTGCAATGTGCAGATGGAGTTAAAATACAAATCAACCTTGATCTCATTGAATGGCAGATCAAGTTTGAGGGGCTGAATGGCCTACTCCTATTCCTTTGTTCTCCTCAATTTGGTGCCAATTCCAGATCACAGATTCAAGAATTTTTTTGACAAAACAGTTGTAGAATTTTAGGTCTTTGCCTCCAGAGACAAACCTGTTTTTTTTTAAAAAAAATGTAGTTTTTAGAATGAAGACAAAGCTACCTGCAGCTGGTTCACATGTCATATATTAACAGATTGTGATTGTTTTTCTGTTTTGCTTTCAGGAAGAAATAAAAATGCTTCAGCTGCAGCTAGAGAAAAAATATGAACAAGAGATGGCCACCTCTTTGCTGCACAAAGAAGAGATGCAGAAGTTTGAAAGAGAACTGTCACAGAGATTTTTGGCAGAGAGTGACGAGCAGAAGGCAAAACACAGCCTAGAACTAGACCAGTTAAAATATCGACTCTCGGAGGAGCATCTCAAAGGTATAATCTTCAAAAACCATAGCTTCTTCATGTACATGGAATCTAACCTATTATGCAACATCCAATCAAAGCCATATAACTTATGATTTTAAGTCAATATGCACCATACACTGGGCTTTCACTGCACATCGTTTAATAGAATTTGAACTGGCCTAATGTGAGGTTGGTATCAGTGCTTTGAGAATTAGTTTTGGAGTATGCCTGATTAGCATGTGCAAGCTGTCAGTTGACTGCTGCCCACAAGGGAGCCATATAATGGATGCCATATAATGCCAAAGAAACTTCTCTGCCTGGCTATACCACATGGCTCACTCAAACCATCACGGTGGTGGTGCAGTCTTTATATCTAAATCACCCTGTGGTCCATCTCCCTATTCATTGCAACTTCTCTCTTTTGATCATCTCACCTTGTTCCTTCCTTCTGTGCCTCTCATTTAAAATTCTTGTTCTGTACCACCCACCAAAATATCACTCCAAATTTCTCACTCTGTGCTTTCCTCCCCCAATCTCTGCTCTGAATGACTTCCCATTCTCTGTGGTTTCAACCTCCATCTCAATTCTCTTCTCTCTTCTGAGTTTATTTCCCGCAACCTGCCATGCCCCCTCACCTCCATTCCTGCCTAAGCACTCCCTCCATATCAACCCTGCTCTCCATATTTATGGCTACTCCCTTGATCTTGTCATCTCGCAGCGCCTCACCAGTCTTTTCATTATTATTACTGATAAGACAATCTCAATCATTTCCTTGTACACCTCTCTACCTGTATTCCCCTCCCAATCCCACTTCTTCTGTGTCCACCCCTGCAAAAAGCTTTACCTCAAGTCACTTACCACTGAACTTTCAAATTGCAAATATTTATCCCACAATTCATCATGACTTTTTTTGCATCTACAGCTTTGCTAAATTACAAACTCTACACTACCTTCAATGCCCTTGTCCCCATTCAAACTATTACTGACTCTCACCCTAATTGTTTCCCTGGTATAACCTTCATTTCCACTCCTTTAAGTCTAAGGGATGAATGACATTTGCAAACAATTGGCTCAACCATCCATTGTCAGATTGACTGGACCACTTAAAGCATTATTGGGCTATTCTCGTTATCGCTAAAACTGATAATTGTTCAAAGATCACCCAAGAGTGCAAAGATAATTCCGACCTTTTCTTCACCACAATTGTCTTAAACACCCTCCTTGTCTCCTCCACCCTCAATTCCAGCAATAAGTGTGAGGAGTTCATGGACTTTCACCATCTGCTCTGCTTCATTGCCACTTCTCTCCCTTTCCTTAGCCCTTCAGGATAAAGTTCACCAATGTTTCTGCTCCCCTAGCCCTGAACTCACACCCTTCTCGAGATTCTATCCCATCTTCTTCAATGCCGTCTTTGAGCTCTTCTTGTCCATGAGACCCAGCTCCTGCTTCCTTGATCCTATTCCGATCAAACTGTTGATCACTCCCTTGTCCCTCCTTAGACCCAATATTAGTTACTGATTAATTTTCCTTGTACTGTTTCCCACCCCATTCTCCTTCTCCCCACATTTCAGCAATTTTACTGTTATCACCCGTCACAAAAGAAACCTGCTCTGTACCTGCAAACTGCTGTTTGTTTCCAGATTACCTTTCCTCTAAGATCCTTGGAAGTGTTGTTACTTCCTAAACTTGTGATCTGTGCCCAACTTTCCCACAAACCCATGTTTGAATTCCTGCAATCAGGTTTCAACGCTGCCACAGTACTGGAACGGCCCTTGTCAAGACCACGAATGATGTTGTGTGACTTGACCATGATAAGCTATTCCTTTTCATCCTTCTCTGACCTGTCTGCCACCTTCAACACAGTTAACCAAATCATGCTCCTCCAATGCTGTTCCTCTGTCATCCAGCTAGTTGGAATTGCCAATTTGGTTCCATTCTTAACTAGCCAATTGTTGGCAACTGCCTGCAATGGCTTCTCTTCCCACTCTCACACTGTACCTCTGGAGCCCCCTATCCTTGAAACCCTTCTATTCCTCAAATTCTACCCATTGGTAATAACTGAAAGCGCAGTATCAGGTAACTTTCTGTGCTTCATGTACAAGGACACCCAGGTTCCTCTGAATACCAACATTTCCCAATGCCTAATCATTTAAAAAAAAAATTCAGATTTTCTATTTTTCCTCCCAAAGTCGATAACTTCACACTTCTCCACATTGTATTCCATCCACCATGTTGTTGCCTGCTCATCCAACCTGTCCGTATCCCTTTTGCAGCCTCCGCCTAACTTTCCACGTAACCTTGTATTGTCAGCAACTTTAATATATTACTCATCTAAGCCATTAATATTGTTTGTAAATAGCTGAGGCCCAAGCATTGATCATTGTGGCACTCCACTAGTTATAGTCTGCCAGCTCAATGAATGACCCATTTATTGCTACTTTTTTTCTGTCCATTAACTAATCCTATTCCATGCAAATGTATTACCCCCAATCCCACAAACCTTAACTTTGTGGAGTAACGGTTTCTGTGGTACCTTACTGCATGCTTTTTGAAAATCCAAATGCATTAAACCAACTGGCTACCTCCTGTCTACCTCCTCGTAAAAACCAACAAAGGACGACCAAAAAAGAATTGAGGGAGAAAATAAACTTTGAGGGTAAACTAGCAAGTAGTGTAAAAACGGACAGTAAGGGCTTCCTTAACTATATAGAAAGGAAGAGAGAGGCTAAAGTTAACATAGGCCCCTTAGATAATGAGGCTGGGGAAATAATTACAGGGAACCAGGAAGTGGCAAAGGAGTTGAAGGCTGAAGCAAAGTATTTATTCATGGTAGAAGATATTAATAGCGTTCCAAAAATACTAAATAATCAAGGGCCAAAAGTAGGGAGGAAATAAATACAATAATCACTGGAAAAAAAGTACAAGGTAAACTAATGGGGCTAAAGGCCGTTAAGTCCCCTGGGCCTGGTGGGTTGCATCCTAGCATATTAAAGGAAGTAGCTATGGAAATGCACTGGTGGTAATCTTCCAAGAATCCTTAGATTCTGGAAAAGTCCCAGAGGATTGGAGAATGGCCATTGTTAACACCCTTATTCAAAAAGGGAGGGAGACCAAAAGTCGGTAACTGTAGGCCAGTTAGCTTAACATATGTCATTGGGAAAATGTTGGAGCCTATTATAAAGGATGTAATAGCAGAGCATTTAGAAATACATAATCTAATCAAGCAGAGTCAGCATGGCTTAATGAAGGGGAAATCATGCTTAACAAATTTATTAGAATTCTTTTGAGGTAACAAGCAGGATAAATAAAGGAGAACCAGTAGATGTAATATATTTGGATTTCCAAAAGGCGTTCGATAAGGCTACTTAATAAGATATGTGCTCATGGTGTTGGGGTTAGTATATTAGCATGGATAGAGGATTGGCTAACTAATAGAAGACAGAGAGCTGGGATAAAGGGAGCATTTTCGGGATGGCAACCTGTAACACATGGAGTGTCACAGGGATTGGTGCTGGGGCCTCAATTATTTACAATATATATTAATGACTAAAGATGAGGGAAGTAAATGTACTACTGCCATGTCAGATGACACAAAAATAAGTAGGAAGGCAAGTGGTGAGGATGATAGTGTCTACAGAGGGATATAGACAGGTTAAGCGAGTGGGCAAAAATTTAGCAGATGGAATATAATGTGGGAAAATGAGAGGTTATGCATTTTGGCAGGAAGAATAGAGGAGCTGAATTTTATTTAAATGGCGAAAGACTGCAGAAGGCTGCAGCACAGGGGGTTTGGGAGTCCTTGTGCATGAATCCCAAAAAGCTAGCATACAAGTTCGACGGGGAACAGGGAAGGCAAATAGAATGTTGGCCTTTATTTCAAAGGGAATGGCGTGTAAAAATAGGGAAGTCTTGCTAAAACTATGCAAGGCACTAGTTAGACCTCACCTAGAATACTGAGAACAATTTTGGTCTCCTTATCTAAGGAAAGATATACTGGCATTGGAGGCAGTCCAAAGAATGTTCACTAGGTTGATCCTGGGTATGTAGGGCTTTTCTTACGAAGAGAGATTGAGTAAGTTGGGCCTGTACTCAGTGGAGTTTAGAAGAATGAGAGGTGACCTTATTGAAACATAAGATTCTTAGGGGGCTTGACAGGGTAGTTACTGAGAGGTTTGTTTCCCCTTGTGGGAGAGTCTAGGACCAGACGGCATAACCTCAGAGCAAGGGGGTGCCCATTTAAAACAGAGATGAGGAGGAATTGCTTCTCTCGGAGGGTAGTCAATCTCTGGAATTCTTACCGTGGAGGCTGGGTCGCTAAGTACATTCAAGGCTGAGATAGACATATTTTTAATCATTAATGGAAGCAAGGGTTTTCATACTGGTGATATTTTTCATACCAAATAGTATGACTTGACACTGGAACAGACAATCTGGTGTTACAAAAGCAGAAATTTCTTTGGTTTGGTCGATCAAAGAGACTTGCCAATGTCCTTTAAGCAAATTGATCTTGCTTACAAAGCCAGAGTTCCACATCTTGCCAATACAATCCCTGAGTCATTGGGTTGGATAGGAGTCCATTTTAGTTACTGCATTAACCTCTTGGTAATCAATTTAGAATCTTTGGAGCCATCTGGTTTTGGTACTAGAACGATAGGAGCACTCGAACTACCTTTTTAAATGTTGCCACTAAATGACCAAAATTGTTGAATTCAGTTTCACAACTTGCCATGGTGGGATTTGAACTCTGGGCCAGAAATATGCTACTTTTCACTGTTGGTAGGATCAGAACTGATCGAATGACTTATCTTTTGACTTGTCTCATTTCTCCTCATCTGTTCTTTCTCCCACCTACTCATCACTTGCCCCCCCCGCCCCACCCATACACTGGAACTTGGAACCTGTTTGTTACCCTTTTGCTTTCATTCCATTTTAACATGCTGAGCTGAAGTTTGTTTCTTTCTACAGCATTGCCAGTCAGGATTCATCTTAAATCAGGATTCAGCTAACAATGTGGCTTGTAATTTTAGATGTAGGTACATGCACTATGGGCAATCTGGCCTTCTTTGGATGAGCAGTATTTCCTTGGGTTATACATATAGGTTTTGTACAGCGGATTTTTAAAATTTGCACATTTTTCAGCGCCACTACAACTGAGTCAAAATTTGAGAATGTATTGACCACCAAAATTTGTTTCAATGTTATGCAGCTATGTACTTACTTTTGTTGCCCTATTTCCTGCTTGTAATTTGGAAAGTGTTTGTTAAACTTGCATTCATTCCCCCAAGTTTCTCACCTTCCTGACTTGGATATTACCGTTGCTTCACTATCACTGGGTCAAAATCCTGGAACTCCCTTCCTGACAACACTGGGCATTCCTACAACATATGAATGCTGTGGTTCAAGAAGGCAGCACGCTTCCACCTCCTCTGAGGCAATTAGGAATCGGTAATAAATGCTGGCCTAGCCAGCACGCCACCACCACCTCTGAGGCAATTAGGAATCGATAATAAATATTGGCCTAGCCAGTATTTTCAGATACCTATTTGTTCAAATAATTTTTTTTAATTAAAAGAATTATGTGTTTATTTCTTTTTGGACACAACTTTTTAAATTCATGATATTTATTTGGTAGAGATTACCAAGTTGCGACTCCATTGTGCACAGCAGACTGCCCAGGAGGTAGAGATGGAGATGAAAGAGCATCTCCGAAGCTTGGAGGAGATCAAGGTGACAAAACAGGCTGCATTAGACTCTGAAAGAGAGAAAGTTGTTTGTCTGCAGGAAGAGATTGAATGTTTGAAGAGAGATCATGCCACAGCCATAATGGAGCTTACTGAACAGCTTAAAGAACGAATCAAACTGGAAATGAACCAGGTAAATCTTAGTTTCCCTTCTTTATTTTTCCCTTTATAAATAAAGCTGTAATTTTCTTAGCTGAAGTCTTTCTTGTTTTTCTGAGAAGTACAATTAGGACATGCAATGTAGGAAAATAACTAAGACAGCTTTGCATCCTAAACTTCAATCTCTAGGAGCTGAGTTCAAGTAAAAATTGCCCTGATTTGGTCAGCTTAAATAACACCACCAGATTGTACTAGGTAAAGTTTCATCACTTTGCGTAACAACCTTATCCTGAGGTAAGCTTTCAAATATTGGCCTAGAAGGATAGTACTGAAATCCAAGCACCAAGCAAGGGTTCTGAAACATTAAAAGCAATCTATTAAGTAAAAGGTATTGGCATTTAAAGCAGTAGTGCACACTTAAGCCTAGCCAGAAGAGAATGTCAGGACTGATTTGAAGTTTACATATGGAGTTTACATTATTTCAAAGATTGAATAAGACCATGTCTGTGGTAAGTAATGTGCATCATTGCTTCAAACATGGTGACGTATTGGCAATATAAATTAAAAGGTACAGTTGGAAAGGGGTTGCAGTTGCAGGCACCCAGGGGTATTAATTCACAAATCATTGAAGGTGGCGGGGCAGGAAAAGTTTAATGAGAAATTAAAACAAAAAGATGTTGGAAATACTCAGGTCCAGCAGCATCTGTGAGGAGAGAAACAGAGTTAACTTTACAGGTCATGATCTTTCACCAGAAAGTCAAGTAAAAAATCTAATAGATTTTAAAGATAGAAAAGGATTGAATAAAAAACAAAAGGGGAGATCTGTGATGGGGCAGAGGACAAGAGACATTAAATGACTAAAGAGTTGCTGGGAGCAGCCACAGGGCTAAATGGCAGAATAATGAACAGATGTCATCTGAAAGCAAAAACAAGTAAACCAAGGTTAAAATTGAAACCTGCAGAGAAAATGAGACAAGGCAGTTGGGAAATTGTTCAATTCAATGTCGAGCCCAGAAGGCTGTAAAGTCCCCTTCCGAAAGATGAGTCCTGTTCCTCGAACTTGAGTTAAGCTTCACTGGAACACTAGAGTCGACCGAGGACAGGGATGTCAATGTGAGAACAACCAGAGGCTCAGGGCTATGCTTGTGGACTGAGCGGAGCTATTCTGCAGAGTGGTTACCCAAATTACTTTTGGCCTTCCCAATATGGAGAAGACCACATTGTGAGCTGTGAATACAGTACACTAAATTACAAGTACATTAAATTGCTGCTTCACCTGGAAGGAGTGTTTGCGGCCTTGGACAGTGAGGAGAGAAGAGATAAAAGGGCACATGTTGCATCTCCTTCACTTACATAGAAAGGCGCCACGGAAAGTGGATGAGGTGTTGGGAGTGATAGTGGAGTGGACAGGGTGTTGCGGAAGGATGATGTCTTCGGAATGGTAAAAGAGGAGGGGTGGGGAATATGTTTGGTGGTGGCATCACACTGGAGATGGCAGAGGATGATTGGTTGACAATGGAGGCTGGTGGGTACAAGGTGAGCACAAGGGGAACCCTATTGCAGCTCTGCTCCTGGGGAAAGGTGAAAGCAGAAGTGCAGAAAATGGGTTGGACATGGTTGACTGCCCTGTCGACCATGGAAAAAGAAAATCCATGGTTGAGGGGAAAAAGAGAACATGTCAGAGGTGCTGACACGGAAGCTTGCACCATCAGAACAAATGGGATGCAGAAATTGGGAGAATGGAATGGAATCTTTACAGGGTGTGAAGAAGTGTAGTCAAGGTACCTTTGGAATCAACGCTTGTAATACTTTTGACAGCCTATCACCAGGAATTGAGACAGCGAAGAAATGTCTTAAGAATGGTTTAGGGAATGGGGCACTTCAGTTAAAGGTTAGATTGGAGAAGCTGGGGTTGTCCTCCTTTGAGAAGAGTAGGTTGAGACAAGATTTGATAGATGCTTTTAAAATCATGGGGAGTCTGGGCATAGAAGGTAGGGAGAAACTTCCCATCGTTGGACAGGTTGAGAACCAGAGGACAGCAAATAGTTAGGATCTAGAATGCACTACTGAGAGTGCGGTGGAGGCAGTGGCTTTCAAAAGGGCATTAGATGAGCACCGGAAGGCTTTGGGGAAAGAGAAGGTATTGAGAGTAACTGAGTTGCTTTTTCAGAGAGCTGGCACAGAATTTTTGAAAATTCTTTTATGGGCTGTGGGCATCACTGACAATGCCACCATTTGTTCCCCATCCCTGATTGCCCTTGAACTGAGTGGCTTGCTAGGTTATTTCAGAGAGCAGTTAAGAGTCAATCACATTATTGTGGATCTGTAATCACATGTAGACCATAAGGATGAAAGATTTCCTTCCCTAAAAGGCATTAGTGAACCAGATGGGTTTGTTACAACAATCAATGATCGTTTCTTGGTAACCATTACTGAGACTAGCTTTCAATTTCAGATTTTATTGGTTGAATTATTTCTGTAGTGGGATTTAAACCCATATCCCCAGGGCATTAGCCTAGACCTCTGGATTACTAGTCCCATGACATTACCACTATGTCACCATGTCGCCCCCCCCGCAAAGCCACTTGGCCTGCTAAATGGTGGACCCCTGTGCCATAACCATTTTATGATTTCATTATTCACATTAATGGTGTTATAACCGTTTGTGAAGGTTGAGTATATTTGTTTCAATCGCACTCCACACAAATAGAGAATTAATTTTGTAATTTCCTGTTATGTTTATTTTTAGGATAAAACCCAGTTACTGAAAGAAACAAATCGCAAACTTCAGGCCAGTAGGGAAGCACTCGAGGCTAAAATGCAGGAATGTGCAATTGAGAAAGAACATGAGTTGAAGATTTTAAGAGAGGAACTACAAGTCAGCCATGAACAGACAATTTCAGCTTTACGCAAGCAGCTCATCAATGAGTTTGGGGAAGAGAGACAAGCATTAGAGCAGGAGTTTGACCAGAGAAATGTAGAAATGAATCAGATTCAAGAAGAACAGCGTGCCACAATTTCTAAACTTGAGATGCAGCTAAAGGAAGAAAAGAAACAGCTGCAGGAGAGCCTTGAGAATGAACAGTTACCGGAAATTGTAGTGATGCACCAGAAAATCGAGAGGCAATTTGAACTTGCCATGGCCAAACCTCTGATGGCGGAGTTTGAGAAACCCCAAGTCAATGTGCAGGAGAAATCAGCTATGAAACACCTGGAGGTACAGAAGAGGTCAGTAGTACCCATGTATGGCTTGCGGTAGAGATGGTTCCATGTGTTGGAACAATGGCCTGTGCTCTAGAACAAGTAATGCAGCTAGAATAATGGCTGGCTGTTACAGAGGGAAAAAAAAGAAAGGAACTGTCTTAATCCAGTTTTTGTTGAACTCTCAAAAATTCCCGAAATTTCAGTGCACTAGTTGCTAATTTGCCTGTGTAGTCTGAGAAGCAATAAATATTTTAGCTGCGTGGGTTTATTGTACATCAATTAATTGGATTCGAGGTGCATTGGAGGTTCAGTGAATGCCAAAGCATGAAATATGCAATGAGAAAAGACTGCTTGTGTCGTCAAACCAACACCTCATGATGCCACACATAATTTACATTGGTTTGGTTTGCACCCTAACCTTTTTTATCCTCTTCGAGGTAAACAAGGGCACTCCATAACCCCTGAGGTGATTAAGAGCATTAGTCTAACATTTCAAATCATCATTCTGCCTGTTGGTTGTTCTCAAGGCATTATGGAATAATTTTTACTTTGTGCACAGTGGAAAGCTGGCAGTTGCAAACTCGCTGCCATCCTGCCTAATTCTCCTTTTCATTCCGCAGCTGCCAGCCTTCCTCTCGCACTCAAAATAAAAATTGCCCTGTGTTTCCAGGGGCCCAACAAGACTGTACTAATTGCATTTCGCAAAGTATTCATCATCTGCACATAGAATGAGAAAAGTACGTCACAGCCAAGCAAGTCTATTCCCTCAGCAGATAGTACAGTATGCAATTTTGCCTGAGGTTTTACCCAATTCATTTCATCTGTAGAGGAATGTTTCTGTGCGGCCTTTATTCTCTATCCTTGACCTCCAGAAGGTAAAACATGTGAGTAATATTTCAAGCAGGAGCCAGGGTCTTCATTCCACTTCTGAATCTGGGACCATCATTATTGTGATGACCTGTGTTTCTTGTGCTTCCTGTCAAAATGTGTAGAGGTGGAGTTAAAAATGGAAGCTTATTTAAAATATTGAAGTGAATACTTGACTAGTTAAAAACTTATTTTGTTTTTACATCTATGCGAACTTTTAGGCTCATGGAAGAGCACAGGCAGATGATGGACAATTTTATGTCTGAACAGGAAGTCCTTCTACAGGAGCTGAAGAGAAGACATGCAGAGGAGCTAGAAAACCAAAGCAAACATCTGATGGAAAACTACCAGAAACAAGTCGAAAATCTGAAAGCTGAGTTGCACGCTAAGCATCAAGCTGAAATAGAAGCTTTAGAGAAGGGGAAGTTGGCTACTCTGGAAGGCTTAGAACTGAAACACTCAGCAGATCTAGAAGATATAACATATAAATACCAATCAGAGATTCACAGGCTGCAGAAGGCAATGAAAACCCATGAGGAAGATTTCGAGACAATTAAGAGAGAGAGTGCTGAGAAACTAGCTAAGGAAGTAAATCAGCTGAAAGCTGATCATGAAGTTGAGTTGAGTAATGCACAGGAGACAATCCGAAAGGAATTAGCTGCCATTCATATGGAAAAATTTAAAGCCATGGCTGCAGAACTGGAGGAAATCCACAAGGTTGGTAAACTTCGTTACAGTTGTGTTACTTTGGCTCCAGACCAAACAAAAATATTATATTAACAAATTCTCCTGTGTCCCAGTTGTAAACTTTGTTTTAAATATTTAGCAGCACTGAGTTTGGAGAATTTTTTAACATAGGAAAACTGTGTATTGAATTATTTCTCAAACATTGTATCAGTTTGATGCTATTGTTTTTCCCCTTGAAAACAAATGTTAGATTACTCTCTGTAATGTATTAAAACCTTCTTTGCACACACTTCCAGTGTCAACTTTTCCAAGAATAATATTTCATCTCAACATTTCATAGAATCATAGATACTTACAGCACTGAAGGGGGTGTTTTTGGCCTGTCTTGCCTGTGCTGGCTCTTTGAGAGAGCAGTCAAACTTATTCCTACATCCTGATAACTTGTATTTATATCATATAAAAACAGAAAATGCAGGAAATACTCAACAATCCTGGCAACATCTGTGTAGAAAGGAGCAGAGTTAATGTTTTAAGTCTGTGACTTTTCCAAGTGGAGGAATTAAAATTGAGAATGCTCAAGAGGCCAGAATTAGATCAGCCGCACATAACTGAGAGTGGTGGTACTGGGGGAGATTTGAGATATGGCGGATGAGACCGTGAGGGATTTGAAAGCAAGGATAATAATTTTAAAATTAAAGGTGTTGTATGCCTAGCTTTTTGTCTATAAACATATAAATTCCTCATACTGAAGTTCCGATCCAACTCTTTTAAAATTATTTGTAGAATCAGCTTCCACCAACTTCTCAGGTAGTGTTCCAAATCCCAACAACTGAGTGAATTGTTTTTTTCTTCACAATAATAATGGGAACTGCCAATGTAATTTTGTACTGCAGCCTGTCCTTTTATTTCCCAAGCTGTCATAAAATTTGAGATCTAACCATAACTTAAAAATAAAGGCTGAAAGCAAGTTTTAAAGTGGGGACTGAATCAACTTTTGGCATTTGCTCACTTATCCTGTCTGTCTTGCAGGTAGATTTGGAGGCAGCTCTCGGCAACCAGAACGCTTTACTGGAACAGGAGCATCAGAGGCGCCTTGATGTGATTCGAGATGAGGTCCTTCGCCTTGAAGATCAGCATCAGCAGTCCCTCAAGGAGCTTCAGATGTTGCAGTCTATGGAGGCGGAGAAACAGAAAGAGGAGTACGCACGGAAGCTTAGTGAAGAACTGGAGAAGATTCAAATGCCCAATCAAAAAGAGCAGGTTTGCGCTTATACGAGTTCAGGAGGAGCTGAGCTTCTAGTATCCACCGTTTCTGATCAAAGGTCATTTAGTTCTTCTGCTCCCATTAATGTGAAGAGGACAGCCCAGCCCATGATATTCCCGGTTCAGCTACATACTAAAATTGGGAGGTGAAATTAGTGAGCTATTTGTGATTGAAAAATGTTCATGTTCGAAACTGAATCTGCATTTGAAATTCCGATCTATTCCTGGCTAGTTGGTGAAAGATGGAACTGGAACTAATCTTTACATCCTTTTTATATTTACTTAGAGTTACACATTGCAACCATGGTTTTAGTCTGTCGCTTTTTTATATGGACTCGCGTGAATCCCCAATTAATGCCCAATGTCTGCATACAATAAAAACAAAATAATACACAATCAATTTTCACTCAATTTTAATGTCAGCAGTGGGTCCCTTATTATCAGGAGTTTGAAAGCTATTTAGTTATGTAACACTGTTGCCCCAGACCTCATAATTTAAACCCCTATGTATGTAGATATGTCTGTAAACACTGGATACTGTGAACTTGTGTACCTAGGCTCAAATGAGAGGCAGTTATAAATCATGATTTATTTCACATAACTCACTGCTTGTAAAATAAAAGATAACCTAAGTATGCCATACTTGCCCAATTAGTGAGCTAAATAAACTTTTCTGAACAATATTATCCCTGAACCTAGTTGGCATTCCAACCAGGGGGAAACTTCACACTGGCTCTCTTTTTTACCAGATTACAGCAGACAGTTCTGTAGATCTTTTAGCTTGTGTGGGAAAAGCGTCTTAAAACTAGTTGGCAAGTTGATAGCTCCCAAGGCAGCCCTGTGTGGGTGAAGGATTTTTTAAAATTGGAATTTGGAAAGACTATGTTGTATAGGATCCAGCAATCTTGGCTAAATCTGAGCTACTATAAAGAATAAACTAAACTAACTTGACTTATTTAATGGACTGGCTGTTCAAAGCTGATGACTTGCCATGAATACTTTAGACTTCCTTCTATGCAGTCTTTCATCAGAACTAGATAAAGTTAGAAATGTAATAGATTTACAGATGCACAGAAAGGGGGGAGGAAAAGGAGAACATGGATGGCTGTGCCCCTAGCCAAGCTGTTGTAATGCTACAACATTGGCAATCCAATTGACTAATTACCACCCCATCAGCCTACACTTAATCAACAGTAAAGTGGTGGAAGGCATTGTTGACATTGATATCAAGTGACACTTCATCAGCAATAGCTTGCTCAGTATGGGTTCTGCTAGGATTCGTTACAACCCTGGCTCAAACATGGACAAAAGAGCTGAATTCCAAAGATGAGGTGAGAGTGGCTATCTTGCCATCAAGGCACCTTTTGACTGAGTGCAGAATCAAGGAGCCTCGGCAAATTTGAAGACAACGGGGATCTCATGGAAAACTCTCCATTGGCACAAATCATACCTAGTACAAAGGAAGATGGGTGTGGTTGTTGCAGACTAATCATTTCAGCCCCAGGACATTGATGTAGGAGTGCCTCAGGGCAGTGTCTTAGGCCCAAACATCTTCAGCTAATTCATCGGTGACCTTCCCTCCATGATAGTTAGAAATGGGAATGTCCACTTTGCACAGTGCTCAGTTCCATTTGCAGTTTCTCCAATAACGAGCTGCTCTGTGCCTGCTACCTGTGTCACAGACTGTGATTTCTTACGGCCCATGATCAGTATGTTTTGTATGTAAAGAGGTGTGTCTTTTCGTATCCTTGGAGTGTGTATCCCAGTTAAATAATTCAGCAGCAAGCTTTTGTGAATTTAAAAACAAAGAATGTTATTTACCCTCTCTCACTTACCCCGAGTTACTGCAACAGGTCGCACTTGTTCTCTCACAAGCATCCATCCACACAAATACTAGATACAGGTTAAGTTTGTGCAAATTTCCAGATTACAGTTAACTCAGTCTCAGGTTTATGATCTTCAGTGTCCCACATGGCAGGCATGGTTTCTCGAATAGATTTGATGCTTTAAAGTTGGTGAGGGTCTTGTAAAGCGAAGGGTTCAGGGTAGGTTGTGAAGGTTCTTGTAATAGAGAAGATCTAGGAGGTTGGTTCTCAGGTGAACTTTGAAAATTGGAACAGGTTGAGTACATTGGCTGCTTGATGTCCTGCAGTTGTTTTCCAAGTCTGGTTCACAGATTGGCTGAATTGATGGTTCTGAAGGCTTTGGTGCATCTGATCCGCAAACTGCTCTTAGCTGATCTAACCAGACCAGACAAAGGAAGCATGTCTGTCTCATCCTGTGGCTTTCACAAGTCTCTTTTATTAATTTGTGGGATGTGGGCATTGCTGGTTAGGCCAGCATTTATTGTCCATCCCTAAATGCCCTTGAGAAGGTAGTGGTGAGCTGCCTTCTTAAACCACTGCAGTCCAGGTGGTGCAGGTGCAAGCACCGTGCTGATAGGGAGGTGGATTTTGAAGCAGCAACAGTGAAGGAACGGTGATATAGTTCCACGTCAGAATGGTGGTGTGACATGGAGAGGAACTTCCAAGTGGTACTGTTCCCATGCACCTGCTCTTGACCTTCTAGATGGTAGTGGTAATGGGTTTGGAAGTTGCTGTCTAAGGAAGCTTGATGAATTCCTGTAGTGCACCTTGTAGATGGTACGCACTACTGTCACTGTGCGTCGGTGGTGGAGGGAGTGAATTTTGTGCATGAGGTGCCAATCAAGCGGGCTGCTTTGTCCTGGATGATTTCAAACTTCTTGAGTATTGTTGGAGCTGCACTGTCTTTTTTAAATAAGTTGTAGTGTTTATGTTGATTTCACAACATGTCTTATGGTTTTGTGGAGATATTTACCCTGGGGGTTTGAGACAGTGTCTTTGTTTCAGAATGACCTATTCAAATCAGATAATACCCTTTTGGTTGGTTTCAGGAAAGGGCGTCGATTAACATTAGTGTGTAATGTTCTTTTGTTTGCTTTTGAGTCAGCGAGTGGATCTGACTCTCAAATGAAGCCAGGTGACCTTGGACGGCTAACTTTTCCAGCCTTTTGGAGCCCAGTTTTTAAAATATAAAATTAGCTCAATGTTCAGAATATGACGTGCAATGACATGCTGATACTGGGCATGGCATCTTGAAAACATTTAGACTTGGACTGAGACTAGCTATTCTGCAGCAAGTGGCTCAACTGAGTACCCAAAGTCTTTCCAGCATCTGCAAAGAGCAAATCAAGAATGTGTTGGAATATGTCTGGATGAGTGCCAGTCCAAGACTCAAGAAGCTTAAAACCATCCTGGGTAAAGTAGTGTATTTCATTGGTTAAGGTTGTGGATGAGGTCCTGTTCACTCACTCCACAACTGCATAATTTGGCTGAAGCGTGTCCAATCTACAAGATGCACTGCGCCAACTTGCTGAGGCATCTTACCAAGCCTGCAACTTCTATTACCTAGAAGGACAAGGGCAGCAGATGCATGGGAGGACCACCACCTGCAAGTTTCCCTCCAAGCTGCACATCATCCTAACTTGGAAATATATCACCACTCCTTCATTGTTGCTGGGTCAAAAACCTGGAACTCCCTACCTAACAGCACTGTTGAGACACAAGGTCTGCAGTGATTCAAGGTGTTGACATCACCACCTCGGGAACTATTGGGGTTAGATAATAAATAATGGCCTGGACACCAGTGCCCACACCCCATGAATTAATTTTTAAAAGAATTATTATACTAACTTCCCCTCTAGGCATGGTTGACAAGTGACATTTGTTTCAAACTGATCTATGTGAAAAATATCATCCTGAGTACATGTTTTGAATGGGCCTAATTCCTTATTCCTGAATTCTGTTTGAGATGGCCAAAAACCAAATGTTATTTACCTCAGTAGCAATATCTACCTTTAAATGACCTCAAATTCTCCATTATTTAATTAGTTAGCACTCCTAAAACATAATCAACCC
Organism: Carcharodon carcharias; assembly: GCF_017639515.1. Lineage (NCBI taxonomy): Eukaryota > Metazoa > Chordata > Chondrichthyes > Lamniformes > Lamnidae > Carcharodon > Carcharodon carcharias. The sequence continues at coordinate 122,063,448 of NC_054478.1, read as the reverse complement.
ATTATGATCTCACTAGATGTTCTTGTAGTTCGTCTCTGCAATATATTATGGTTCTGAGATTTAATTTTACTCCCTCTTGAGTTCAGCAATCTTATACATTCTTTCCTCATGACTTTGACTGCTAGGTTCATACAGCTAATTCAGAAATTGAAAATGTGCGACAGATGCTGCAGAGTCAGTACGAAATAGAGAAATCACAACAACAACGGCAGTTCCAGGAGGAGTTTGAGCTTCTCAAGAAACAGTCTGAGCTCACTCTTGCTCAAGAAATTAAACAGCTCAAGGTAATGTATGCAAAGAATTAGAGGTATTGTGCTTAAAGAGGAGGTTGTGGGTGAGAAAGGTAATCTTTACAGATTGAATTGTTTTCGTGTTGAGTTTTTAATTACATTTTATTTCCCCATAACTTGTCTTTTTCCATAATATGCAGCCTACATTTGAGAATGCACAAATGTAAGCCTGTAGGGTAGCCTGTTTAGTTTTATAACTGAATTATATTTGACTGGCCACTGGTTCAACTTCTGCAAGGAGATTTAAATGGAAGGATATTACTTACTGCAGTAGAAAAATGTATTGCCAGAATTAGAATGCTTGTGCTTAAAAAACGAAAGGGTTATTGTATATATGGATTTTTTTTGGATGTGGCTGGCACTGCTATGGTACTATTTATTGCCCAAATCATCTAACTGAGGGCATTGAGAAATCAGTGTGAGACTGGAGACATTTATCAGCCATACTGGGTAGCAGCTACAGGCATCTTTTCTAACTAGTTGGGTTCTTATACAACCTGGCAGCTTTTTTATAAAACAATAAATTAAAGCAGAAAATGCTGGAAATACTGTCCACACATGCTGGCTGCCCTGAGCATTTTCTGGTTTTATTTCAGATTTCCAACATCCACACAGTATGCCGTTTTTGTTGTAGTTGTGCTAATAGCACTGGTAACTTTTGCTGGTACCAGCCCATGTAAAATATTTGATAAAGGGATAGATAAGTTTGTCATTATTAAGGAACTTAGTATAAAGGGGATGTTATTCATGTACAGCAGGACAAAAAGAGAAAAGCTAAATGGAGGTGTTTGTGATTTATGAATTGAAAAAGTATAGTTAATGGGAATATTTTCAGAATGATGCAATGATGTGCCCGAACAATCATGTTTGCCATTTATTTAAGCGTTATATACAAGGGGAATGTTATCAAAGTTTATTAATGGTTCCAAATTAGAAGACGTAGTAAACTGAAAAAGAATGCAAAAGACTGCAGCAGTGTGGCAGATGCAGAAAAATATGAAGTAGTACATTTTAAGAAGGTCCTGAAATAAATATTCCATAAAAAGTAATTATTTTAGCGGTGTGGGGGAACGGGGAGAACTTGGGTACAGAGATAAATCTTTCAAGGTAACAGTACCAGTGAATAAAATCAAAAAACAGGACACCCTATACTAATAATATCATTCATTCCATGGAGTGGGTGCAGTGAAGATTCACTGGAATGATAGCCGGAATGAGAGGGATTCTAATGAACATAGGCTTGGTAAGTTTTCTTAAGTTAACTGAAACAAAGGCAATTGTGTGGACATTTTTTGAAAAATTAGATATTTTGAGTGGGTAAGTGGTGAAAGATGATTTTCACTGACACATGGATAAAACTGACATGTATTATGGGAGGAATGAAGGGGATAATTAGAATTAATTTGTGAAGGATATTATAAGAATACTTTGCCAAAGTGGCAATTGAAATTGGAAGAGTTGGTTGAGTACTTGAAAAAGACAAATATAGAAGGATATGAGGAAATGACAGGGAGGTTAAGTTGGACGAGGTGGTTCTCGCTGAAGAGCTAGAACAGGCATGATGGTCTGAATGGTGGCCTCCTGTGCTATAAATTTTAGGAATGTCGAGGTCTACTTCAGTATTTTTAGTAGCATTGTTGATTGTATCATTTTTTTTCATTCACACACCACTAGGATTTGCCCAGGTTACCAATGGGGTAAGTTATGGAAGTGACTCCCCTTTGCTGTGGTTTGCGTGTTGTTGATTTGATGATGTGACCCAATATGTTAAGGTTTTAGTGTTTGGAGATGTAGTTTAAATGTTGCTATAACGTTGCTGAATGATCCTGCTTCCCCTGTCAGATTGTTTAATTCAGACTGAATCCTTGTAGCCTGTGGGGTTTGCAAGTCCACAAAGTTAGGTTGCATGTCTGGTAGTGATTTTCATTAAAGCTCAATAGACATATGAAGTCGGGGTGGTGGTGGTGGTGGTGAGGGGGAAGGGAGAGTCATGGGGTGGGGGGGTTTGCTGGGGATTGCTTGATGAGTGATTCCTTTTGTAATCTGGGTTTATCCAGGCAGTTTGTAGAAAATTCTTCTTGTACGTAGGCGATGTTGATCCTACCAGGAGACCTTATTCCAGATCTATTTCAATATTTTGTGAAACTGGGCGAGTTTCTGAAATAGTGAAATGGTTATGAGGCCAATACTTGCAATATTTCATTTTTATTTGCGTGTGCAGCAAAAGCCTTGATTTGACCATCTGTTGCATTATTTTGAAGACTTGCCTTCTTATGGTTGTGAAATAATCATATGTTTCCTTGAATGATGCTTTGTGTAGGATGAGTTTGAAGTTGAGAAGAACAATGCACTGCAGGAACTAAAATATACTGTTAGCCAGAAGCAAGATAAAACAAAACAACTACACCAAGAAGAAAAGGTCCAGCAGCACACAGAGCTAACCAAACAGGTGAGGTCTTAGAAATTTATTTTGTGGAATATGCTTGAACGTTGGTTCCTTATTTCATTCTACTCAAAATATCTTGTGAAACATGTCCTGTTAATTGCCTTTATGCTAATTGGATAAATGATCCAGAAGATGGTCTTGGTGTAAAAAGTGAAATAACTTCAAACAGTAGCTTAAGTAGTATTTGGAGCGATAGAATTAACATTTCAGGTTGATGATCTTTTGACAGAAAAGGGAGATGTTACAAGATAAACAGATTATGAGAAAGAAAGACTTGGATTTAATGCAGTGCCTTTCACCACTTCAGGACATCTTAAAGCGCTTTATTGCTAGTTAAGGTTTTTTTGAAGTGTACTATGTCGGAAGCAGGCAGCCAATTTGACACGACAAGCTCTTAACAAACAATGATATAGTGATCAAATAATTTATCCTTGTGATGTTGGTTGAGAAACACTTATTGGCAATTTATAAAGCTCTAATTAGGCCCCAACTAGAGTTTTGCATTCAGTTCTGGTCACCACACTTGAGGAAAAATGTGACGGTCCATGAGAGGGTGCAGAGGAGATTTACCAGAATGGTTCCAGGGATGGGATGGGTTTAGTTGCAAGGTTATTTTGGAAAGCTGGGTTTGTTCTCCTTGCAGCAAAAGAGATTGAGGGGAGATTTGATAGAGGTGTAGTACAAGATTATGACAGGCTTAGGTAAGGTAGACAGGGAAAAACTCTTCCCATTAGCTGATGCTAGAAGGACTAGGGGACACAGTTTTAAGATTTTGGGCAAGAGATGCAGGGGGCATGTGAGGAAGAGCTTTTTTACTCACTTAAGTGAAAATGACCTGGAACTTGCTAACCATGAGCGGAAATTGGATGGGCACTTGAAAGAAATAAACTTGCAGGGCTACAGGGATCAAATGGAGGAGTGGAACTGATTGGATTGCTTTGCAGAGAGTTAGCATGGACTCAAATGGTCTCCTCCTGTGCCATAACTAACTCCGAGGACATCGGAAGATCTCCCCTTCTCTTTGATATAGTGTTGTGAGATCTTTTATGTTGACCTGAGGCGACAGGTGAGGCTTCAGTTTAACATCTCTCAAACGTGCCACCTATTGTGTGTCAGCATAGATTATATACTCAAGATCTGGAGTGGGACTTGAGCTGGCCACAGCTGAAGCAAAAATGAAGGCAGTGAAAAGTGGAGAGAGAAAAAGAATGAAGTGTAATTAGATGGAGGACAGGAGATGATTAAACGACAGAAATTGTAATGGTGAGAAATAATGTAAGAAATAGGAGTAGACCTAACAGCACCTAAAGCCTGCTCTGCTGTCCAGTGAGTCGCGGCTGAACTTTTACATCAACTCCACTTAGCTGCCCTATCCCTAGATTCCCATAGTGTCCAAAAATCCATTGACCTCAGTTTTGAATATACTCAATAACTAAACACCCATAGTCCTTTGGGGTAGAGAATTCCAAAGATTCACAACCCTCTAAATGAAGGAATTTCTCCTCACCTCAGTCCTAAATGGCTGACCCCTTATCCCAAGACTATAATTTCTAATTAGACTCCGCAGCCAGTGGAAACGGCTGCTCCACATCTGCTCTGTCAAGCCCTTTAAGAACTCGATATGTTTCAGTGTGAGAAACTTGCATTCTTCCAAGCACAAGAGGACAGGCCTATTCTATTCAAGCTCCTCATAAGAGAGGTCTCTCATTCCAGAAATCAATCTTTTGAACCTGCATTCCCCTCCAAGGCAATTATAACCTTCCCGAAGGAGACCAAAACTACACATTACAGAAGTGTGGTCTCATACTGTAAGAATGAAGTGGACACTGGTTACGTTCAGGGAGGCTCAAGACATGGCCTTGACATTGTTGCTTCCTAACAAAAGTAAAATCAGAATCAGAGTATTTTATGAGCTTGATGCCCATCAGTTGGATACTGATGAACGTTTGGATCTTCTATTAAGGTTCGTGGATAAAATTTACAAGCATGATTTATTGGATTCCTGTAAGGCATGGTCAGACTTTGATAGATTTAGAAAGACAGAGGGCCATTAAATGGAGGAATATGTCATGGACTTTAATAGTGCTCGGGTGTCACATGTGGACAGGCTCACTGTTGGATCAGGCATGTGCTGCCTTAAAAAAAAAATTCATGGGGAAGCGGTCATTTCTGGCAGCCTTGGTGGAACAAATGGAACATTCCATGGTGTCACAACCAATAGAAGATCAATGATTGCTGCATTTCTAGATTGCCCAGATACTGGACGCAAGCATCAATACAACAAAGAGTTACAGAGAGGAAGAATGAGGCTGAAAGCACCTTTAATTGATCTGGATATGACAGCAGAAGACACAATTACAACAGAAATAATAGGCGCGTGAACCCTAGGAATGCCAGGGGAACTGTTAACAGGTGCTTGAGCTCTAACTCAACATATCATTATGCGATGGACTACCCAAAGTGGAAAAACAGGATCTTCAAAGTGACACATGACACAGAGAATTCTGAAGCTGAAGAAGATGATGATTAATCAGAATGAATTGTCCTGGTCACGAGGAGCTTTGGTCCGGTGATGAGCTCATTCATGGACTCATTCAACTGTGCTGTGTTAGATAGTACTTGCACCTCAAAAGTATGTGGAAGAAATTGGTTAAACCATTGCCTGGATTTACTTACCGATGAAGATCGAAGAAAGGTCAAGGAGTATGAACATTCTACTCTTTTTAGGTTTGGTGATAACAACACATTGAGGTCACTAAAAAGAGTGGTGATTTCATGCAAAATAGCTGGGCTAAGCCATTCTGTCAGTACTGATGTGGTCTGTAGTGCATTACCCTTGCTTTTGGGTCAACCTTCCATGAAAAAGGCACAAACGAAACTGGACAAGGAGCATAATAAGGCAGTTGTCTTGGAAAGACAGTGGACCTGCTGTTTACTCATTTGGCATTATTGCATCCACCTAACAGTACCTGACATTGCTAATTAGAGTGTTAGAGAGAGGTTAGGGGCAGCAGGTGATAAGAATGAAAGAAATAGAGCAAATTGCCTTCAAGTTACACAGCCAATTTACTCACCATTGTCAAAGATTAAAAATCCTTCTAAAAAATGCATCTGAAAAATCCTTCTAAAAGATGGTTGGTCAAGAATATATGAGGTTCATAGAAGAGGTTACTACTAAGTGTGAAATCTGTTTTTTAAAAAAAAGTCCAGAGGATGCCACATATCCTATTTCAAGCCTTCCACTGGCAAGTGACTTTAAAGAGGTGGTTGCCATGGATCTTAAGGCATGGGACATAGAAATATTTTCATTCTACACTTTATAGGCATGGCAAACAGGTTTGGTCTTTCTACTATTATACACGTCAAGGACAAAAGGTTTATTATAGACAAAGTCATGGAGAAATGGATAGAGACTGGACTTGGGGCACCAGCTAAGCTTCTGACTGATAATGGAGGGGAATTTGCTGATGGCGAGTTTAGGGACATGTGAAAACGTGAACATTATGGTCATGAATATCTCAGCTGAAAGTCCTCACAGCAGTTGACTGTGAAAAGAATCAGGGGTGATCGATGAAATGCAGCAGACTGGATTTTACAACCTTTTCAGGGTTCACTGAATGTTCTTAAACTAATTTAGTTCTAACTCCCAAAACATAGACATCTCTCTGGAATGCACTGGAAGAATGATAGTGCAAAGGCTTTGGGGCCTGACAATATTCTGGCAATAGTACTGAAGACTTGTGCTCTGGAACTTGCCGTGCCCCTAGCCAAGCTGTTCCAGTACAGCTACAAGACTGGCATCTACCCAGCTATGTGGAAAATTGCCCATGTATGTCCTGTACACAAAAAGGAGGACAAATCCATCATGGTCAATTATCGCCCCAAGTGTATTCTCGATCATTGATAAAGTAATGGAAGGGTTCATCATCAACAATACTATTGTGTGGCACTTGCTTAGCAATAACCTGCTCACTGACGCCTAGTTTGGGTTCCGCCAGGGCCACTCAGCTCCTGACCTCAGTACAGCCTTGGTTCAAACATGGCCAAAAGAGCTCAACTCCAGAGGTGAGGTGAGAGTGCCTGGCCTTGACATCAAGACAGCATTTGACTGAGTGTGGCATTGGGGAGTCCCAGCAAAACTGGAGTCAATGGGAGTCAGGAAAAACTCTCCGCTGGTTGGAGGCATACCTAGCATAAAGGATGATGGTTGTGGTTGTTGGAGATCAGTCATCTCAGCTCTTGGACATCACTGCAGGAGTTGCTCATGGTAGTATCCTCGGCCCAACAGTCTTCAGCTGCTTCATCAATGACTTTCTTTGCATCATAAGGTCAGAATTGGGGATGCTCGCTGATGATTGCACAGTGTTCAGCACCATTCATGACGACTCAGATACTGAAGCAGTCCATGTCCAAATGCAGCAAGTCCTGAACAATATCCAGGCTTAGACTGACAATTGGCAAGTAACACTCGCACCACATAAGTGCCAGACAATGACCATCTCCAACAAGAGAGAATCTAATCACTGGCCTTGATGTTCAATGGCATTACCATCACTGAATCCCTCACTGTCAACATGCTGGGGTTACCGTTGACCATCAACTGAACTGGACTAGCCATATAAATACTGTGGCTACAAGAGCAGGTCGGAGGCTCGGAATCATGCGACGTGTAACTCACCTCCTGACTCTCCAAAGCCTGTCCACCATCTACAAGGCACAAGTTAGGAGTGTGATGGAATACTCCCCACTTGCCTGGATGAATGCACCACTCGCAACACTCAAAACTTGATACGGTCCAGGACCAAGCCCAGTTGATTGGCACTGCATCCACAAACACTCACTCCCTCCAACACTGATGCGCAGTGGCAGCAGTGTGTACCATCTACAAGATGCACTGCAGGAATTCACCAAGGCTCCTTAGACAGCACCTTCTAAACCTATGGCCACTACCATCTAGAAGGACAAAGGCTGCAGATAGGTGGCATTGCCACCACCTGGAAGCTCCCTTCCAAGTCACTCACCATCCTGACTCGGAAATATATTGCTGTTCCTTCTCTGTCGCTGGCTCACAACCCTGAAACTCTCTTCCTAACAGCACTGTAGGTGTACCTACACCACATGGACTGCAGTGCTTCAAGAAGGCAGCTCATCGCCAGCTTCTCACTGCAACTGAGGATGAACAATAAATGTTGGCCCAGCCTGTGAAGCCCACATCTCGTGAATGAATTAAAAAAATCTTCTTGCAGCCATCATGTCTCTAGTTCTTTAGTTCAGGAAGCCCACCTGCTCTTTTCTTGGTTCATCTCTTCTGTCCTGTCTTTATTAAGGATCACCTTTTGAATCGACATTTCTTGAAGTCTTCTGGCGATCTCTATAACCCAGCATTTTAATTACCTTACCCTACAACTTCAATCTTCCATGATTGAAGATTACACGAACTATATGTTTGCAACCATAGCATTGGAGGAGCCTCAGTCAATTATCCAACAGGTTCAATGCCCTTGCAGGTTGTGTGGCAGAAAGCAGGGAGAATGAGCGTACTGACCACAGCAATGTAGTGCAGGGGTCATTCAAGAAGGGGGAATAAAAAAGGATGTAGTTCTAGTAGAGGGCAGTATAGTTAAGGTGAAAGGTATGGATCTCTGCAGCCGAAAGCTTGAACCCTGAAGGTTATGTAGTCTAGAGTTAAGGACATGTCCTCCGGACTGGGGAAGTTCATTTCCCATTACTGTACTGATCTCATCCTTTATTAAAAGAGCTTCCTTTGCCTTTCTTCCCGTAAAAAGATGGTAAAAAGATAGAATTAAAGGTTCTTTATCTGAATGCATAGCATTTGTAACAAGGTGGACGAATTGAAAGCTCAAATGGAAATACATTAGTATGACATGGTAGCCATTACAGAGACATGGTTGCAAAGTGACCATGGCTAGGATCTGAACTTGCAAGGGTTTTTGATGTTTTGGAAAGACGGGAAGAAAGGCAAAGGATGAGATCAGCACAGTTGTGAGAAATGATTTTGAATCAGCAGATTAAAATGTGGAATCAGTTTGTTTGGAGATAAATAGCAAAGGGAAGTCATTAGTGGGATTGGTTTTTTGACTATTAACAGTAGCTACACTGCAGAAGAGAGTATGAATCAAGAAATAATGGGACTTGTAAGAACGGTACTGCAATTATCATAGGAGATTTTAATCTTCACATAGATTGGACCAGTCAAATTGGTAAAAGTATCCTGGAGGATGTGTTCATAGAGTGTATTCAGGACAGTTTCTGAGAACAATACGTTATGGAACTAACTAGGAAACCATTTGCTTTGGACCTGGCAATGGATAATGAGACATGACTAATTAATAATCTCAAAGTAAAGGATCCTCTAGGTAAGAGTGATCATAACATGATAGAATTTCACATTCAGTTTGAGGATGAGAAATGTGGGTCTGGAACTAAATTCTTAAATTTAAAAAAGGCAATAAGTTTATGAATAAAAACAAAAAAACTGCGGATGCTGGAAATCCAAAACAAAAACAGAATTACCTGGAAAAACTCAGCAGGTCTGGCAGCATCGGCGGAGAAGAAAAGAGTTGACGTTTCGAGTCCTCATGACCCTTCGACAGAACTTGAGTTCGAGTCCAAGAAAGAGTTGAAATATAAGCTGGTTTAAGGTGTGTGTGTGGGGGGCGGAGAGATAGAGAGACAGAGGGGGGTGGTGTGGTTGTAGGGACAAACAAGCAGTGTTAGAAGCAGATCATCAAAAGATGTCAACGACAATAGTACAATAGAACACATAGGTGTTAAAGTTAAAGTTGGTGATATTATCTAAACGAATGTGCTAATTAAGAATGGATGGTAGGGCACTCAAGGTATAGCTCTAGTGGGTTTTTTTTTTATTATATAATGGAAATAGGTGGGAAAAGGAAAATCTTTATAATTTATTGGAAAAAAAAGGGAAGGGGGAAACAGAAAGGGGGTGGGGATGGGGGAGGGAGCTCACGACCTAAAGTTGTTGAATTCAATATTCAGTCCGGAAGGCTGTAAAGTCCCTAGTCGGAAGATGAGGTGTTGTTCCTCCAGTTTGCGTTGGGCTTCACTGGAACAATGCAACAAGCCAAGGACAGACATGTGGGCAAGAGAGCAGGGTGGAGTGTTAAAATGGCAAGCGACAGGGAGGTTTGGGTCATTCTTGCGGACAGACCGCAGGTGTTCTGCAAAGCGGTCGCCCAGTTTAAGTTTATGAAGGCAGGGTTGGTAAAAGTGGAATGGAAAAATAGGTTAACAGGTAAGATAGTAAAGAAGCAGTGATAGATATTTAAAGAGATATATCATAACTCTCAACAAAGATACATTCCATTGTGAAAAAAGACTCGAAGGAGGCATCATCCATGGCTAGTTAAGGAAGTTAAGGATGCTATCAAATTAGCAGCAGAGGCATTCAATCTTGCAAAGATTAGTGATAAGTCAGAACATTGGGATAATTTTAGAAACCAACATAGGGTGACTAAGAAAATAGAAAAGAGGGAGCGATTGGATGCTTCAAAGGTGTAGTATTTTTCGGAGATTTGTTTTACTGAAAATAGGCTGTGTTCAACCAAAAGTAGATTCTGCAGTGTGTTATTGATATAAAAAAGGGAAGCTTTCAGGCAACTGCATGATGCACGTTGATGAAATCCTTTCCCTGCAAATTTTTCTTTAGTTCTCTTTTTGAAACTTACTATTGAACCTGCTTTCTCCATCCTTTCTTTTCAAGAAGTGTATTCCGCATTGCAACATCTTGGTGTGCATTTTTTTTTTTAAAGTGTTTCTTTTGGTTGTTTTGTCAGTCACTCTTAAATCTATATTCACTGGTTACTGATACTTCTACTAGAAATTGTTTCTTATTAACTCTGTCAAACACCCCTGTCAAATCTGCATTTAACCCATTCTGCTCTAAGGAGGACAACCCCAGTTTCTTCAGTCTCTTCACATATGAGAAGGCCCTTTATCGCAGCCATTCTGGTGAATCTCTTCTGCATGCTTTCCAAGGCCTTGTTAGGCCTCAGCAGGAGAATATTGTGCTTTATAAAGGTTCCTCACTTGACTCCCGACATGCGTTTTGACTCTTTATGCCTTAAAGTCTGCCTACACGTTACCTTGCTGGGATATTTATCATTTCACCCTTAAATCCTATCTGAGTTTGTTCTCTCTAATCTTTATATCCACCCAACCTTTCCTGATTTTCAGTAATCAGACATAGGAACAGGAAAAGTCCATTCAGCCCGTCGAGTCTGCTCCACCATTCAGTACAATCATGGTTGATCTAACACTTCAATGCATTTTACCCACACTATCCCCATAACCCTCTACGTTATTGTTAATCAGAAATCTATCAGTCTCTACCTTAAACATACTCAGTGACTGAGCTTCCACAGCCCTCTGGGGCAGAGAATTCCAAAGATTCACAACCCTCTGAAAGAAATTTCTCCTCATCTTGGCCCTAAGTGGTTTCCCCCTTAGTTTGAAAGTGTGTCCCCTGGTTCTAAACCCCACAACCAGGGGGAACATCTTACGTGCATCTACCCTGTCCATTCCTTTAAGTATTTTGTAGGTTTCAATGGGATCACCTCTCATTCTTCAAAACTTAGAATACAGGCCCAGTTTCCCCAGTCTCTCTTCATAAGACAGCCCTGCCATTCCTGGAACAAGTCTGGTGAACCTCCGTTGTACTCCCTCTGTGTCAATAATATCCTTTCTAAGGTAGGGGACCAAAACTGCACACAGTACTCCAGGTGCGGTCTAACCAAGCTTCTATACAGTTGAAGCAAGACTTGACTGCTCCTGTGCTCAAATCCTCTTGTGATAAAGGCTTAACATTGCATTAGCCTTACTAATAGCTTGCTGCACCTGCATGTTAACCTTCATTGACTTATGGACAAGGACACCCAGGCCCCTTTGTACATCTACACTTTCTAATCTCTTACCATTTGGGAAATACTCTACACATCTGTTCCTTCTTCTAAAGTGGATAACCTCACATTTTTCCACATTATATTCCATCTATCATGTTCTTGCCCACTCACTAAGTCTGTCCAAATCCTCATGTAACCACTCTACATCTTCCTCAAAACAAACATTCCCGACTGATCCTCCACTCGTCACAGGCTGCTAACACAAGAATGCTCCATTTATTCCTAATCTCTGTTTTCTGCCTGTTAGCCAATCCTTAACCCATGCCAGTATGTTGCCTCCTATCCCATGTTCTTTGATTTTGCTAATCAACCTCCTGTGGGGGACTTTTTCAAAAGCCTTCTGAAAATCCAAGTATGCTACATGCATTGACTCTCCTTTATCAATTTTGTTGGTAACATCCTCAAAAACTCCAAGTTCGTCAAACATGATTTCCCATTCTCAGATCCATGCTGACTATTCCCAATCAGATCATGATTATCCAAATATCCTTTTATCACATCCTTTATAATAGATTCTACCATTTCCCTACTACTGATGTAAGTTCCCTGTTTCCTCTCTCCCTCTCTTAAATAGTGGGGTGACATTTGCTACCTTCCAATCTTCAGGAACCATTTCAGAATCTATGGAATTTTGGAAGATGGATCACCAATGCATCCACTATCTCTATAGCAACCTCGTTCAACACTCTGGAATGCAAAATATCAGGTCCCGAGGACATTAGTTTCTCCAATGCAACCTTCTTACTTACACTAATTTCCTTCAACTCCTCATTTCCCCTAGTCCCTTGGATCTCTAAATCTAGGAGATTTCCTGTATCTTCCTCAGTGAAAACAGACACAAAGTAATCATTTAGCTTCTCTGGCATTTCTCTATTCCCCATTATGAATTCTCCTGACTCTGCCTGTAATGGACTGACATTTGTCTTAGCCAAATGCTTCCTATTTAGGTTCTCTAGAAGCTTTTGCTGTTCATTTTTATGTTTCTTACTGAATTGCATTTATATTCTATTCTCCCTTTCTTTACCAGTTTCTTCGTCTGCCTTTGCTGTATTCTAAAAACCACCCAAAGGTCAGGTTTACTACTAATTCTGGCAACTTTATAAGCCTTTTCTTTTAACCTTATACAATCCTTAACTTCCTTTGTCAGCCACGGCTGACTGACGTTTTTAGGTTTTTGCACCTTGAAGGAATGTATAGATGTTGTAAGCTTTGTAATAGTTCTTTGAGTACTATCCATTGCCTCTATACAGTCATATCTTTTAATGTATTTCCTATTCCACCTCATGCCTTAATAATTTCCTTTATTTAACTTTAATACTCTTGTTTCAGAGTGAACTACCTCACTTTCAAACATAATGTAAAATTCTATCATATTGTGGTCACTCATCCCTAAATGTTCTTTTGCAACAACATTATTAATTAGCCCTTTTTCATTACATAATACTAGATCTAAGATAGCCTGTCCTTTAGTGGGCTCCTCAACATACTGCTCTAGAAAACCATCTCTAACACACTCCAGAAACTCGTCTTCCACAGCATTAGTGCTCAGTTGGTTTACTCAGTCTTTGTGCAGATTGAAGTCATCCATGATTACTGTATTGCCTATGCTACATGCTTCTCTCAAATCTTGATTAATGCCATGCACCATATTACCATTACTGTTTGGTGGTCTATAAACAACTCCATCCATCTGTGGAGAGAAAAAGAAAAGAGAGTTAATGTTTTGAGTCCGTATGACTCTTCTTCAGAGCTCTGAAGAAGAATCATGCGGACTTGAAACGTTAACTCTGTTTTCTTTTCTCTCCAGATGTTGTTCGACCAGCTGAGTTTTTCTAGCATTTTCTGTTTTTCTTTCAGATTTCCAGCATCTGCAGTATTTTGCTTTTATCCAACCAATGCCTGCTGCCCTTTGCTTTTTCTTAACTCCACCTAAATAGATTCCACACTTTGTTCTTCCCATCTGAGATCCTCTCTTACCAACGCACTGATCCCATCCCTTATTATCAGCTCAACTCCACCTCCTTTCCCTTCTTGTCTGCCCCTCCTAAAAGTTGAATATCCTTGAGTTCCCAGATTTGGTCACCATGCAACCATGTTTCTGTAATGGCAATTATATCATAGCCATTAACCTCTATTCATGCCTTTAGATCAACTACCTTATTGTGAATGCTGCACGCATTCAGGTAGTGTGCCTTTTTGTCTTTTTGACATCATTTTGCATTTGAAGCATACTCAGTGCTCAGTTTTATTTCTCTTGCCTTCTAGTCTCACTTTAAACTTCCTGTTACCAACTTTACTTTCCTCCAATTTGGCCCACCCCTCAGGTTCCCACCCCTCCCTGACAAGCTAGTTTAAACCCACTCCAACAGCATTAGCAAATCTCCATGTGAGTACATTAGGCCCAGTCCTGTTAAGATGTAACCTGTCCAGCTTGTACAGTCCCACCTGTCCCAGAACTGGCCCCATTGCCTCAGAAATCTGATGCCTTCCCTCCTACACCAATTCTCAGGCATTTAATCGATCAATCCTATGCTCAGTAGCCCATGGCACAGGAAGTAATCCTGAGATTACTACTCTTGAGGCACTGCTTTTTAATTTCCTTCCCAACTCCCTGAAATCTGTTCTCAGGACCCCATTCCTGTTCCCACCTACGTCGTTAATACCAATGTGGACCACGACTTCTGGCTGATCTCCCTCCCCCTAAAGGATGCGCTGTAGCCGTTCCATGACATCCTTGACCCTGGCACCAGGGAGGCGACACACCATCCTGGTGTCATGTCTGCTGCCGTAGAAACGCCTGTCTGATCCCCTGTCTATGGAATCCCCTATCACTATTGCCCTTCCATTCTTCTTCCTCCCCCTCCCCATGATGCCACAGGCTTGTCTCTGGCTGCATTCCCCTGAGGAACCATCGCCTTCATCAGCATCCAAAATGAAAAATCGATTAGCAAACAGGATAGACTCGGGACTCCTGCATTACCTGCCTGGTTCAGTTGGACTGTCTGCCGATCACCCGTCCCCTCACAGGCTGTACACTTCTGACCTGCAGTGTGACCACCTTCCTAAACGTGCTATCCATGTAGTCCTCTGCCTCGTGGCTGTACAACAGTGACTCCAGCCACCGCTCAAGTTCTGAAACCCAGAGTTCAAGCTTGTACAGTTGTTGACACTTCCTGCAGATGTGTCTGTCTGGGACACATGGTGCGTCCATGACTTTGCACTTATTGCAGGATGTACACTCCACTTGGTCGAGCTGACCTGCCATCCCATTACTCTGAAAATATTTATTACACTTAGGTTAAGTAGAATGAGTAGAATAAATTACTGGCAAT
Organism: Carcharodon carcharias; assembly: GCF_017639515.1. Taxonomy (NCBI): domain Eukaryota; kingdom Metazoa; phylum Chordata; class Chondrichthyes; order Lamniformes; family Lamnidae; genus Carcharodon; species Carcharodon carcharias. Next base: position 122,048,438 of record NC_054478.1, on the reverse strand, counting down.
TTAACTTTACTACGCTTAGACTAACTTTATCTTACTTTGGTTTACTTTATTACTTTATTTTACTTTGACTTGATTTAACTGTATTTCCCTATTGCTAGTGTTCCTTACTGAAATCCAAGTAGTTACTTCTTTGTAAATGATACGTTTTTCTAGTTTTAAGCTATTTAAACACATTCCCCAACAGCAACTTCTCACCAACCAATGAACTTACATTTTCCTGTAAAGTCACTCCTGGATTTTTTTTTTCCAAGCTTAACCCGCTGCCCGAGTAGACGTGTCCCTCTTCGGTCCGCCTGTCTGTCTTCTTCCAACGTTTTCTATCCCTTCCAAGTACTCAATGATTTATTTTCACCCAAAGAGATGCTTTACAGTAACCCTCACCTCTTCTATCACCATCTCCAAAACAAGTGAATATTAAACTATTTATTTTTATACAGCATTGGACTCCATTAAAAGAGAGAGATTATACCTTAAGCAGTAATATAACATTCAGAGAGCAATAATAGCTTAGGTTATATTGGTTCATTGGTGTTTTCTAATGCACTGTGGCCTTTGTGAACTCTGTCCTAACTCCTGTGATCTTCTAGTTTGCCAAATTCGCAACTCTTAACAATATTAAGGTAAAAACAAAAAAACTGCGGATGCTGGAAATCCAAAACAAATACAGAATTACCTGGAAAAACTCAGCGGGTCTGGCAGCATCGGCGGAGAAGAAAAGAGTTGACGTTTCAAGTCCTCATGACCCTTAGACAGAACTTGAGTGAGTCACTCACTCAAGTTCTGTCTAAGGGTCATGAGGACTCGAAACGTCAACTCTTTTCTTCTCCGCCGATGCTGCCAGACCTGCTGAGTTTTTCCAGGTAATTCTGTTTTTGTTTCGCAACTCTTAACATTAACTGAACATTATATTCTTGCATTATACATGTATCATACTGTACATAACATACCATAAGAACTAGGAGCAGGAGTAGGCAATTCAGCCCCTTGAGCCTGCCCTGCCATTCATTACGATCATGGCTGATCTCATTTCGGCCTCAATTCCAATTTCCTGCCCTCTCCCCCTAACCTTTCAACCCAATACTAATTAAAAATCTGTCTAACTCCTCCTTAAATTTATTAAGCGTCCCGGCATCCACTGCACTCTGAGGTAGTGAATTCCATAGATTCATGACCCTTTGAGAAAAGTAATTCCTTCTCATCTCTGATTTAAATCTACCAGCCCCTAGCATATGGCCTGTCGTTCTAGAATGCCCCAGAAGGGGAAACATCCGCTCCACGTCTACTTTGTCTATCCCCTTTAGCATCTTATATACCTCAATTAGATCTCCTCTCATCCTTCTAAACTCTAGCGAGTATAGGCCTGAACTGCTCAATCTCTCCTCATAAGACAAGCCCTGCATCTCTGGAATCAATCTAGTGAACCTCCTCTGAAATGCCTCCAGTGCAACTACATCCTTCCTCAAGTAAGGGGACCAAAACTGTGCACAGTACTCCAGGTGCGGTCTCACCAATGCTTTGTACAGTTGCAACAGCACTTCCCTATTTTTATACTCTATTCCTTTCGCAATAAATGCCAAAATTCCATTTGCCTTCCTTATTATCTGCTGTACCTGCATACTAGCTTTCAGCAATTCATGCAAGAGGGCACCCAGATCCCTCTGCACTGAAGCATTCTGAAGTTTCTCTCCATTTAAATAATAAGTCGCCTTTTTATTCTTTTGGCCAAAATGGATAACCTCACACTTATCCACATTAAACTTTATCTGCCAGATTTTGGTCCATTCGCCTAAACTGTTCATATCCATTTGTAAATTTCTTATTTCTTCATTGCAACTTACTTTCCCACCTATTTTAGTGTCATCTGCAAATCCAGCTATAGTACCTTCTATCCCTGAATCCAAGTCATTAATATAGCCCAGTTCCCATTGTCCAGCTGCTGGAATGCTCAATTTGTGCCAGCATCATTACATAAATAAAAGAATGAAAGTGGGGTAGAGGAAGGCAACAACCTGTGTGGATAAATTGACTAGTTCTCTGAATATAGTTTCTGCTCTATGAAAGTTTTCATTAGTATGAATCTGGTCCAGCTTTGTACATCAATTGATCAGCATCTTCACTGACACTTGAATGGTGGAATGTTGGCAGTTTCGAGTGTTGATTTTTGGTCCTAAAGGTATTAAATGTTGAGCTGGATTCAATTGACTGTAAGCCAACCGTGGACAGTAGAGTACAAAAGTTACCTCTGCCTTCAAAAATAATCTGTGGACTGCAGTAGAATTTCATACAACTGCATAGTTATCTTGTAATTTATTATTGCATTTTTTTAACCGCATTGTTTCCTGAGAATTTGTTAATTTTTTTTTTAAAAGTTTGAATGCAGAACAATCTATTTAGTGCAAGAGATGCTAACTCACTGTACCATGCAGAGCTCTTGGGGTATCTGCCTCCTTATTAACAAAAGTAAATAGGAATTCCCCGAGTCCCTGTGCTTTTATTTACACTGAGTGTGTTCTTGTGTACAGTATTTGCACAATTTTTTTTTTTTTAGAGCTTGGCTCTTTCAGCAAATGATGATTGCTCAACAGTTAAGCTGACCAAGCAAGTTTTGGTTTAAATTGCAATATGTTGAATACGATGCTGAACACCACTTAGAGGAAACAACGAGGGTGGCAAGGGTGCAGAATGTACTCTGGGTGGGGGACTTCAATGTCCATTACCAAGGGTCGCTCACTAGCATCACCACAGATCAAGCTGGCTATGTCCTTAAAGATGTAGCCGCTAGACAGGGTCTGTGGCATAGGTGAGAGAACCAACAAGAGAGAAAAATATACTTTACCTCATTGCACTAATCTGCCTGCCGCAGGTGCACCTATTCATGACAGTATTGGTAGGAGTGACCGTTGCACAGTCCTTGTGGAGATGAAGCTCCGTCTTCACATTAAGGATACCCTCCATCATGTTGTCTGGCACTGCCTCCATGCTAAATGGGATAGACTTCAAAAAAATCTTGCAACTCAAAACTGGACATCCATGAGGCACTATGGGCCATCAGCAGCAGCAGAATTGTACTCGACCACAATCTGTAACCTCATGATCTGGCACATTACCACCAAGCCAGGAGGTCAACTCTGGTTCAATGAAGGATACAGGTGGGCATGCCTCCTGCAGCAGCAGCAGGCATTCCTAAAAATGGGCTGTCAACCTGGTGATGCTACAACACGGGACCGCTTGCATGTCAAACAGTGTAAGCAGCAAGTGATAGACAGCAAGCAAATCCTTAACCAACAGATCAGACCTAAGCTCCGCAATCCTGCCACATCCAGTTGTAAATCGTGGCAGACAATTAAACAACTCACTGGAGGAGGAGGGTCCACAAATATCCCCATTGTCAATGGTGGAGGAGCCCAGCACATCATTGCAAAAGATGAGGCTGAAGCATCCATAACAATCTTCAGCCAGAAATGCCGGCCTGCTCTGGAGGTCCCAGCGTCACAGATGCCCATCTCCAGCCAATTCGATTTCATGTGATATCAAGAAGCAGCTGAAGGCTCTGAATTCCTCAATGGCTATGGGCCCTGACAATGTTCTGGCAATAGCACTGAAGACTTGTGCTCCAGAACTTGCCAGGCCCATAGCCAAGCTGCTCTGGTATAGCTACAACAGTGGTCTACCCAGCAATGTGGAAAGTTGTCTAGCTATGTTCTGTACACAAAAAGCAGGACAAATCTAACCCGGTCAATTACCACCCCATCAGTTTACTCTCAATCATCAGTGAAGTAACGGAAGGGGTCATCAACAGTGCTATCAAGTGGCACTTGCTTAACAATAATCTGCTTGTTTATACTTGGTTTGGGGTTCAGCCAGGGCCACTCAGCTCCTGATCTCATTACAGTATTGGTCCAAACATGGACAAAAGAACTGAACTGGTGAGGTGAGAGTGACTGCCCTTGCCATGAACGCAACATTTCACTGGGTGTGGCATCAAGGAACCCTAGCACAACTAGTCAATGGGAATCGGCGGGGGAGGGAAACTCTGCACTGGTTGGAGTCATACCTAGCACAAAGGAAGACGGTTGTGGTTGTTGGAGGTCAATCATCTCCGTTCCAGGGCATCACTGTAAGAGTTCCTCAGGTTAGTGTCCAACCATGTTCAGCTGCTTCATCAATGATCTTCCATAAGATCAGAAGTGGGGATGTTCACTGATTGCACAGTGATTAGCACCATTTGCTACTCCTCCGATACTGAAGCAGTCCTTGTCCAAATGCAGCAAGACCTGGACAATATCCAGGCTTGGGCTGACAAGTAGAAAGTAACATTCGTACGACATGTGCCAGACAGTGACCATCTCCAAGAAGAGAGAATCTAACCATCTCCCCTTGGTATTCAATGGCATTACCATTGGAATGCCCCACTATCAACCTCCTGGGGGTTACCATTGACCAGAAACTGAACTGGACTAGCCATATAATACTGTGGCTACAAGAGCAGGTCAGAGGCTAGGAATCTTGCAGGGAGTAACTCACCTCCTGACTCCCCATAGCCTGTCCACCATCTTCAAGGCACAAGTCAGGAGTGTGGTGGAATACTCTCCACTTGCCTGGATGAGTGCAGCCCTAACAACACTGAAGAAGCTTGACACCATCCAGGACAAAGCAGCCCGCTTGATTGGCACCTCTTCAACAGACATTCACTCCCTCCTCCACTGATAGTGTATACAGTCGCTAATGCTCCTTAGGTAGCACTTTCTTAACCCATAACCACTACCATCTAGAAGGACAAGGGCAGCAGATGGGTGGGAACACCATCATCTCGTAGTTCTCCTCCAAGCCACTCACCATCCTGACTTGGAAATGTATTGCCGTTGCTTCACTGTCGCTGAGTCAAAATCCTGGAGCTCCATCCCTAACAGCACTGCAGGTGTACCTGCACCACAGGGACTGCAGCAGTTCAAGAAGGCAGCTCGCCACCACCGCCTCAAGGGCAATTAGGGATGGGCAATAAATGCTGGCTTAGCCAGCCATGCCCACATCCCGTAAGTGAATAAAAAATATGTAGTATTCAAGTACAAGTGTTGTGCTTCCAGTTCTATTTATTGCCTGTGAAAACGTGTTTGGGCAGGTTGGTTTGCAAATGTTTTTATGTTGCTGGTTTGTCGAGGGCCCATTAAAAGACACTAGAATGGAATTGAATTTCAGTATTTTATGACATCATCAGTGTGATATTTCCTGTGTTTTCACCTCTGTTGCCTTGTAGAAAATCTCAATTAACCTACCTTTAACCTGATATAGCTGTACAGGTGGTCTTTGTACTTATTTGTCTGCTCCAAAATTCTGTTCTTCCAAGATCTGCTGCTGCTTTTCTTCAATAGTAACAAAACATTTGGCTGATAATCTTTCTTCACAGCAGCATACACTTAAAATCTTTGATTTTGGTGTTCTGTTTTCCAGAGGTGAAATAGTTTGTTAGCTATTGGTAGTGACAAAACACCTTGTTCTCCACAGTGAACCTGGTCAGATCTGTTAATGGAGAATGCTTGGTGTGTATTTTTAGTTTAATCTTTAAAAATTGTCCACATTGTTTGTGGCGATTCAGGGTAAACAGAAGAAAGGAAGAATTTTGATATAGCACTGACAGTTTTGCAATACCAAGACACAGCTGTGTGTTAGTTTACAGGAACACATGATTTCTGCCATGACAACAGTGTTTTAACAAGTAGTTCGATGAGTCCTTTGGCTCTGATTGAAACTGGTTACATGAAGGACTGTGCTGTAAATGATGGTGTCAGCAAAACATGGAAAAGGCTTTTAAAAATAAATCAAGATTTATTGTCAATGAAGTTCAATCTTTGTGCTTGAAGAACCTGATCTGTTGGGATATAACCAAACCTATGAGTCTTGGGACCTTTGCATTTTAGATAATCTCCATGCACAACTAAGTTGCCTGCTGTGACAAATGGCTATGTCAGATGGGCACATCAGCTGAAGAATGTAGAAAAAATTCAAAGGTTCTCAAAAATGAAAAATATGCTGTAAATCGATAACTGAATTCAGTTTGCCACACTGATTCATTTAGAATGCCAGTAGAGGAGGCATTCTTTGCGATGTTATGGGACGGATTCAAAGAGTATTTCTGGAATTGAATGGTCGTGTTCTCCTCCAGTGCCATTCAACTTTTTATGATTTTTGCTGCTGCTCTTATTGTGTTAAAGTTAATGAATTCTGGCAGTGACTGGTTTCTTGTCTTTGGTTTCTCTGTCGCCTTTTCCCCAGCTGCAGAAAGAGATACAGGACAAGAATTCTGAACTGGAGATGCTACTGCAGCGTCGAGACCGAGAAAATGAAGAAGGAGGCAATCTGCTTGCCATGCTGCGCTCGGATCTTGAACAACTGACAGCTGAACGGTTAGTGAATTGGAAGGCCGGGTTAGGATGGGGCACGTGGTGGTGTTGGTGAGGTGGAGATCAACAACTTGCATTCACTTCAAACTAGAACTTCAAATTTTTAGCAGATAGGTGTGCTTGAATGCAACCTCCTAAATTTGTCAGCTGCTTACAGATGAGCTGCTGACAACTGAATGAAATACTCCAATCGTGTTGGTTTACAATTGGTACTATTCCTCTACTTTAAGCATCATCAGCACTACGAACAATGTATTTCTTGAAACAGTGCTGCAACCTGTGATTTGACATTGCCATTACCGCATTCTCCTTTCCCTCCCTTCCATTGGTCAAGTTGTTTTTTGACTGTTTAAGTGCCATGAATATATTTATTATTGGTCCTAGAAGTTGAGATATTTTCAGATAGCAAAATATGAATGCCAGAAATTCTTACTTCTGACGTTCATACAATAGGATCTTTTTGTCTGTTAATTACAAAAGCACAATCAAACACCTACAATCATAAAAGATGAAGCAAATAATTTGGTGAAAATAGAGGCATGTTGCCAAAGCCTTTCATCTGGCACTCATTGGGCGGCCTTTGTATTGTCCTAATCGCCGATGATTGGCTGATCAAGTAAAAGAGCATGATCCTAAGGTTGTTCGTTATAGGCAGAGTACAGACCATTCTCAACAGGCCATGCTTGCAAAACCCAGAGCAAACGTGTACTGTTAAAAATGTTATTCCGTGATTGGGCAGCACATGCTGAACAATACTGAGTGCACTAATAGTTACACTAGCAACCAATTTAAGATAAAAACAGAATTACCTGGAAAAACTCAGCAGGTCTGGCAGCATCGGCGGAGAAGAAAAGAGTTGACGTTTCGAGTCCTCATGACCCTTCAACAGAACTGAGTGAATCCAAGGAAGGGGTGAAATATAAGCTGGTTTAAGGTGTGTGGGTTTGGGGTGGGGTTGGGTGGGGGGAGAGAAATGGAGGCGGGGTGTGGTTGTAGGGACAAACAAGCAGTGATAGAAGCAGATCATCAAAAGATGTCACAGACAACAGAACAAAAGAACACATAGGTGTTAAAGTTGGTGATATTATCTAAACGAATGTGCTAATTAAGAATGGATGGTAGGGCACTCAAGGTATAGCTCTAGTGGGGATGAGGGAGCATAAAAGATTTAAAAATATTTAAAAATAATGGAAATAGGTGGGAAAAGAAAAATCTATATAATTTATTGGAAAAAACAAAAGGAAAGGGGAAGAAACAGAAAGGGGGGTGGGGATGGAGGAGGGAGCTCACGACCTAAAGTTGTTGAATTCAATATTCAGTCCGGAAGGCTGTAAAATGCCTAGTCAGAAGATGAGGTGTTGTTCCTCCAGTTTGCGTTGGACTTCACTGGAACAATGCAGCAAGCCAAGGACAGACATGTGGGCAAGAGAGCAGGGTGGAGTGTTAAAATGGCAAGTGACAGGGAGGTTTGGGTCATTCTTGCGGACAGACCGCAGGTGTTCTGCAAAGCGGTCGCCCAGTTTACGTTTGATCTTTCCAATGTAGAGGAGACCACATTGGGAGCAACGAATGCAGCAGACTAAGTTGGGGGAAATGCAAGTGAAATGCTGCTTCACTTGAAAGGAGTGTTTGGGCCCTTGGACGGTGAGGAGAGAGGGAGTGAAGGGGCAGGTGTTACATCTTTTGCGTGGGCAACCGAGGTTTTCCACCCACGGTCGTTGACAGGGCCCTCAACCGTGTTCGGCCCATCTCCCGTGCATCCTCCCTCACACCTTCTCCTCCCTCCAGAAACATGATAGGGTCCCCCTTGTCCTCACATCACCCCACCACCTTCCGCATTCAAAGGATCATCCTCCGTCATATCCGCCAACTCCAGCATGATGCCACCACCAAACACATCTTCCCTTCACCCCCCTTATTGGTATTCCGTAGGGATCGTTCCCTCCGGGACACCCCGGTCCACTCCTCCATCACCCCCTACTCCTCAACCCCCTCCTATGGCACCACCCCATGCCCACGCAAAAGATGTAACATCTGCCCCTTCACTTCCTCTCTCCTCACCATCCAAGGGCCCAAACACTCCTTTCAAGTGAAGCAGCATTTCACTTGCATTTCCCCCAACTTAGTCTACTGCATTTGTTGCTCCCAATGTGGTCTCCTCTAAATTGGAGAGACCAAACGTAAACTGGGCGACCGCTTTGCAGAACACCTGCGGTTTGTCCGCAAGAATGACCCAAACCTCCCTGTCGCTTGCCATTTTAACACTCCACCCTGCTCTCTTGCCCACATGTCTGTCCTTGGCTTGCTGCATTGTTCCAGTGAAGCCCAAAGCAAACTGGAGGAACAACACCTCATCTTCTGACTAGGCACTTTACAGCCTTCCGGACTGAATATTGAATTCAACAACTTTAGGTCTTGAGCTCCCTCCTCCATCCCCATCCCCTTTCTGTTTCTTCCCCCTTCCTTTTGTTTTTTCCAATAAATTATATAGATGTTTCTTTTCCCACCTATTTCCATTACTTTTAAATATTTTAAAATCTTTTATGCTCCCCCCACCCCCACTAGAGCTATACCTTGAGTGCCCTACCATGCATTCTTAATTAGCACATTCGTTTAGATAATATCACCAACTTTAACACCTATGTGTTCTTTTGTTCTGTTGTCTGTGACATCTTTTGATGATCTGCTTCTATCACTGCTTGTTTGTCCCTACAACCACACCCCCCCTCCACTTCTCTCCTCCCACCCAAACCCACACACCTTAAACCAGCTTATATTTCACCCCTTCCTTGGATTCACTCAGTTCTGTTGAAGGGTCATGAGGACTCGAAACGTCAACTCTTTTCTTCTCCGCCAATGCTGCCAGACCTGCTGAGTTTTTCCAGGTAATTCTGTTTTTGTTTTGGATTTCTAGCATCCGCAGTTTTTTTGTTTTTAACCAATTTAAGATGATCAGTCGAGCTTGTAATCTGGCTCATTTATGCCTATTAGAAGCAACATCACACTCAGGGACCTGTTCTCTGCAAACACAAGGAATATGTTCAAACCTTTTTTGAATTACCTTGGAACTTGAGGAGCCTAGAGTTTTGTGTTGCTTTCTCCATGGCAACACCTTGGCCAATGAGAGTCACCTATAGTATTTTTTTTCTATAGTATTCATTTTTGTGATTGTTTGAAATATGGCATTCTTGCTTATGCCCTGATGAGTGCAAAACAAAAAGCTTTGGCAGAATGTCTGTCTTTTCAACAATTTTCAACTTCTGTGCTACTAAGCAGGTAATTACTTTGTAGTTGGATTGAGTGAAACTGCAAATGTTACCACGCTTTTCTGATGTTCAGCAACCTAGAAATGATAATGGCCTGGAGAAGCAACCCAATGGCCTTGAATTCAAACCCCACCACAGTAGGTTGTGAAAATGATTGTAAAAAATCTGGTGATTTTTGGATTGGTAGGTAGGGAAATATGATTAACAAAGATTCCATGTTATAAATTTAATTTGTTTGCTCTTGTGCTTCAGGGATTAGAACCAACCACTCTTACCAGATCTGACTACATGGGTCTGCAAAGAGGTCCCTTTGTTTAACATAGTGTTCTTTTGAGTTGCTTAGCAAGTCACTTGTTTTGAGAACATTTGCCTCAGATGACCCAGCATTGCCTTTTCAGAGCAACTCAGGATGCCCAATAAATGCTGCCTTTACTTATGCGCAATAAATACAGCCTCTTTCTTATTCAGAAAGCAAATGTATATTTAATAAAATAGTGGAGGATTATTTTGATGTGCATTGGCTAGAGTTCATAATTGATGATTTATTTTGTGACCTATATTTCTATACAGCTGGACTATTTTCATACAGGAGTTCAGATAGCAAGTGTGGCACACTTTTCCATTGTAGAGGGCAGGCCACGTGCAGTTATATTTTTGCCAAATGTCCAAGCATGCATTCTTTACAAAACCCTGTTTTATTTTCACCCCCTTGAAATCTACCAAATATACTAGCATTCACCCAGCTGCTGACATAACTGAAATCAGCCAAGTTAGCATAGATTTGGAGTCGAACCTTGGCCATTTCTTTCTTGTTTCATGCAACAAAGCAATGATATATGTCTTGCAGGCATGTGTGGAGAGGGAGTTTGTGGCTGGTTCATCTTCATATACAAATCCATGTAGCATTTGCTCTCTGCCACCAGACTGCTTTTTATTTCAAAAAAACTACTGAGCAAGGATTTTATTGTCTTCAGTTTAAAAATTGTTAAGAGTTTGCCAAGGTGTATACACTTTGGAAGGGAAATAAGTAGCTTCCTAAATTGGGAACAAGAGTAGCATTTCGTTGGCAACACTTGTGATGCTGAACACGAACATTGTGCTTTTTTTTATTTTAAAGTTGTTATTGACACGAGTTACTGAAAAAGAATCCTGTTCTAATTTAATTTCATTTTCTCCTCGAGTTATTGCAAGCAGCTTGTGTTTGGAATTGGTGCTCTGCTCAGGAACATACTCTCCACTATAATCTTTGTGACTTCTGGGCCATGGGAATGCACACATGATGCAGAATATTCTCCATTTGAACATATGTTCACCAATTATGTTGGACCTGTTTCTTTTTTGAAAAACATTGTGTTTTGTGTGCCTATACCCTCATTCCTAGTGATTTAGTTAATTTGCCCAAGTTGAGCCACTTGGACTAGCACAACCCCAGATATAATCTGATGCATGTTAGCTGATATCAGATGAGCAGCAGTTTAAGGCACTTAATTAACCGTTGGTATCTTGTCATGGTCTACTACCACCTGCTGAAAAAAAGACATTGGGTTGGTAGGACTGAGATCAGCTTTAACATGCACGCACACATATGCACACTTGGGTCTAATGTGAACAGTTGCCCATTCAGTGACAGAGGGCTGAAGAAATTTAACTTGGTTAATGTGAAGTAATTGTGGCAGTTAATCTTGAATTAACTTTAGGTGAAGTATTCCATGAGACAAACAAAGTAGATCCCCAGACAGGTTTCTTTGTGGTGGAGTGGGGAGAGATGGGGAGGAGGTTTATTAGTTTGAATAACTAGTTGATGCTTCTTGTCCCTATTCAGGAGAAACTTGGAGCATTCCCATGAGCGAGTGCTGAAGCTCTCTTCAGAGGTGGTAAGAGTCATATTTGCCTCAGAGGATATGATCAGTCGGCAAATAGGGCTCTGCCTGGATAGAAACCAGCCAGCGTGCATGCTGGATCATGAAGGAAGAGTGAACAATTCAAGTTTTGTGGGAGCTGGAGGCCGGCCTCCATGGGTGAAAGCTAAAGCCCTGCTGGAACAAGACAAAGGTATGCCCAAGCTATAGTTTAATTGTAAACACAATCTTATTTCCTTATTTCTTCTCTCATCCAAAACTATACAATTTGGGTAGCTGAAATAGAAGGTAGGCAACTTCACCTCCTAATGACTTATACCCCTTGTGCCCAATTATGTTTTTTTGGATCTGTTTGCACTGGAGCTGCAAATTCACAAGCAGTTTTCTAGTGTAAAAGATAGTGTTGCATTCAAGAAAAGTAAAAAGTCATATTCAATATCAAAATTAGTATCGATGAGATGGTTATATAGGACTAAATGTGAAAAATTGCAACAGTGAATTCCAATTAATTGTGGAATAGAAATTTAATTTGGCTGGTTAATTTGCTCCTGCAATGTTTTTTCTTTGAGTTTGCTTCCACTATTGAGTTCCTTCCAGGTTTATATACATTATCACTGATTCATTAACTATTCTAATGAATACACCTCCTCAGGAGGAGCTTAATGAATGCATTTTATGGAGATTTTTCTATGTATAATTCCCATTAATCTGGAACATAATTTCACCTGTTCAGCATTGTTGCTTTACAAGTTTTTTAAAATCTATAAACAATTCCAACCTTTATGGTATGCTTTATGCTATGCACAAAATTTTCATACCATTTCTAATAAACAGTGCCCCTCTGCTTCAAAATAAAATTTGATTTTAGTGAAGCTCTGAAGTTGACAACAAGCAGTATTTGTCAAGGCATGTGGGTATCACGCAATTGTGAAATATTAATGTTTCACATATCTTGAGTCTTTCAAGTATATATAGTCTATAAATTTTATCACAAGCAAAGGTTTCTTTAGGGTATTATTGCAGACAGAATGTTATTATTTTGTGTGACTAAATGACTGCAACTTTTCCTCCAACTATTTTACTTTTTTTTTTAAAAAGGCGATTTGAGCATAACTCAGGAAAATACTCCCCTCACTGAAGATAGCAGCTTCTGGGCAACACTGACCGATGAAGGATTGGAACTTTCCCAGTGGTTATCAGAAAGTATGTTTGCTGGGCCTGAAGTGGGGCCTGAAAATGAGGAACTGATACTGAGTACATGTGTCCGATTACAGGTTGCTGTAGGCAGATTGCTGGAGTTGGTCACTGAGTCAACGAGGCAAGTAAGTATTGTTTGAAGAGAGGAGGAAAGTGTTGCTTGATTCTGTTTCTTTGATATTCTCCTTGTGTTATCTTAAGTTAATGGGGCGAATCTTCATTTGAAGTGTGTGAAATTTTGGCCACCTGAAGCAGGATTAAAAAGCAGTGGATCTGCACAATACAGGATGTTGCCAGGTTTGAGGTGGTACGATAGGAAAGAGAATCACTTTTTACTAACTTAAAGAGTCATCGATGTTTACAGCACCGTTATAGGGAAATTTGAAGTGAGGCAGAATGGTGAGAAATTTAATCTCAGAAGTGCTGTAAGGACAAATAAAACTGCTTTCAATTAGTTGGCCAGAAAGAAGCCTTGTAACTTTAAAAGGGGGGCTGCGAGAGATTGTTGAAATTAAAAATCTATATTTAACCGGATAACAAATGCGAGCTTCCCACCAAATACCTGCACAGCATGCAGGTAACTCCACCATTGCTGGGCTGGCAATGTGTATAATAGCATAATAAAGGCTGAGGGATGTGGATGTGTAGGAGATGTGCAGGATTTACAATTTATCATAAATAGGACAAGATATGAACTTCTCCAAGACAAGTTAGGTAGAGCAGTGGCAAATGGAATTCAAACCGGAAAAGTGTGAGGTAGTGCACTTGAGGGCTAACAAGGCAAAGAGATTACACTATGAAGAGTAGGACCCTGGAAAGTACTGAAGATCAGAGGGACCTTGGTGTGCGTATCCACAGATCTCAGAGAGTAGCAGGGCTGTTAGGTTAAGAAAGGATACAAGCCTTTATTAGTCGAGGCATAGAATACAAGAGCAGGGAGGTTATGCTGTATAAAATGCTGGTTAGGCCACAACTGGAGTACTACGTGCAATTCTGGTCACCACATTATAGGAAAGAAGTGATTGCACCAGAGAGGGTGCAAAGGAGATTTACCAGGATGCTGCCTGGGCTGGAGGGTCTGAGCTATGAGGAAAGATTGGATAGGCTGGGGTTGTAGTAGCGAAGGTTGAGATGGGACCTGATAGATGTGTATAAGATTATGAGGGGCATAGATAGGGTGGATAGGAAGGCATTTCTCCATGAGTAGAGGGGTCAATAACTAGGGGGCATAGATTTAAGGTGAGGTTGAAGGCTAAGAGGGGAGTTAAGGAGAAATGTTTTCACCCAGAGGGTGGTGGGAGTCTGGAACTCACTGCCTGTAAAGGTGTTTGAGTCAGAAGCTCTCATAATATTTAAGAAGTATTTAGATGTTCACTTGCGTTGCCATAGCCTCCAGGGCTATGGACCAAGCGTTGGAAAATAGGATTAATGTTGTCAGATCTTTGTTGACTGGTGCGTACACAGTGGGCCGAATGGCCTCCTTCAGGAGTGGGACTGATCATGTGCCTTATCTCTAGTGTTCTGCAAATAGTTTGGGAAACTCCTATTCTGCGCAGAACTCAACATACAGTCCCCTGAGCTGGACTTCAGACCACCTTCAAGAGTGGTCTCAATTCAATGCTCACCAAATTGTCTAACCTAACCGTGAAGCAATTATTCCTCTCTGAGGCTACTTAAGTGATTCCAGGGGCAAGGAGCACAAAGATGGATGCCATACAATGTATCCTTGGTAGAAGTGGGGTGATATTCCTCTTGTGGAGCATTCCCTTTATACCTTTCTGTTTTGCCCCTTGAATCATACACAAACTCTAACAATTACCCTAATTGCACATCCCTATCCAGTAACAGAGAAGAATGATGTAACTTCCACTACCAATCCAATACCTTTAAGTCAGGGATTTACTCAAATTAGGTGGTCAATTAAGAGAACAAGTGCCAGTTCAGTTGTCTGACTGTTATGTAGACTCTAAGCTTATCTAAGGAGCTTCTGCTAAGGTAAGCCAAACCTTAATAACAGAAAAAAGTCTACTGGAATGAAACTTGTATATAAAACGGTGGAAAAATTGGCTATAAGTCCTTTGTCTATGGATAGCTCCTTTGGAAGATGTCTAATCGTCCCCAGAAGCTTGTAATAATCCAAGGGAGATGGCTATGATGCTTGTGTGATTTTAAATATCAAACTCAAACTCAAACTCACACCTGCTGTTTAAGTTATTTGCACTTGTGCTTTGAACTTGCTCAGTTGGAGGCCTGCTTTGGTGAATCGAGGTCTGCAAATATGCAGACTATAAGTCTTTGTGGTGGGCCAACTCCGTATAAAATTGTCTAACACAAAACTTGAAGGTGGCATGGAAGAAAAGTAGGACATAATTGAGGATGTAAGATTCTTTGGATATAATTGGGTGAATGCTACAATATTGCCAAATCCTTTTGAGGTGGGATGACACTTTCTATGTACTGATTACTCCGATTCAGTGAGGGATGCAGGAGAGCATGTCAGGAACAGCAACAAGCATATCCAAAAATGAGGTGGTAGCATCATACCATCCAGGAAAATTGCAAATATGCAATTTCATGATTCATATGTTTTAGGAGTATAACTTTTAGTTTGGGGTTTGAAATTTTTAAATACAAGATAAATGAAACATTTGGTTTGAGAAGCTGGTAAACACACCTAAAATGATTGCATATCAAAGGGTGGCCATTGTTTTTTTATGTAAGGTCGTAGTAGGTATTATTAGAATTTAAATAATGGGCTGGCTCTCTGAGCTCCTTGATGGGGACTCAATGAGGAGTTCAAATTATTCATATGGTTTCTCAGAACAAAACGAAGGTTTGGGAATTGGAGGTGATTAGTTCAACTCTCTGTCTAAGACATTGCAGGCATGCACATTGCCATGTCGATAGATTGCAGGAATTTTTTTTATTGATTTTGCCTTTGTGATTTCTCACAGAAACAGGCAGTTGAAATCTGGGTCTGGCTCACCTTTCTGACAAGCAGAGAGAGAATCTGCCAGGGGCTGTAGACCAGTAGAGGGGGCTATCAGAAATCAAGGGTATTTTCTTGATTTGAAGTCACTAAGGAAGAATGTAGTGAAGCCCATGCTTGAGCTGGGGAGTCAACAATCATGAAGTTTTGAAGGCGAGTTGGGGGGCTCACCTCACCCAGATGCTCGCGGAAGGGCCCCAAGAAATCTCATAACTCGGAAAATAGGGGGAACACTGAAGAAAATCAAAGTGAATTCCTGAGAGCTGTGGCACATGGTTTGGTCTCAGGAGAAGTGAAGGAACCCTCAAGATTCTGTCATGCATAGGGGAACTTTTAGGTGCAAATAAAAGTAGAATCCTGAGAGATTTTCAGATTTAAAGTATGTGTTTGTTAAATATGGTGTTAAGTTAGGAGTACTAGCATTGTTTAACTCCTATACAGTAAAAGCTTTTGTTTAAAAAATGAAATCTTGTGGCATGATTCTTTCAGTTAATAAGTGGAAGTTCAAATTTCTTTTTCGAAGTTACTAGTCTCCACAGAGATATAATGGTCACGTCACATGAACAACTTAAATAAAAAGTGGGCTTTAGTTTGTTCATCAATTGATGAGAAGAACCATTGAATTGAGATGACCCTTTGCTATTTTATAGTTCTTTGTTTTGCCCAAGGAAAAATGTTGCCATTAAAAAAATTGCATGATTGACACATGGAGGAATCATAGGTTTTTTTTTAGATCTGTCTGCTAAAGAATAACTCATATTTTGCATCCATTTTTGATGCTGGTGTTCAAAATTATACCAACAAATGCCTTTCTGCTGTAATTTTTGGGGAAGCTTGAAAGAACAAGAAAATCAGATCTCTCCTTGTCCTACCAACTTGATTATTAATCCAGAGGTATTTTTCACTTGTTTCCAATGTATTTATTAACCTATTCCTGTGGAATTGGTATATTTTTGATCTTTCATGTGTAAGAGTAGAGTCCAGATTCAATTAGAAATAAATTTGTTTTTCCACAATTTATAGATTTTAAATATGGCAAATATAATATCTTGAGATGTTTTTATTATTGAGCTGCAATGATCATCATTTACTGATTAAGATTAAGTTTATAACACCGGTATATGTATCATGCAGCCCTCAAATTCCTAATTTTTAAATATGAAATCTATTTGAGTGTTTTTAATGGAGGACAAAACTGAGGGGAATACCAATCAATTGTTAAACTGGTGAAGAAAATTTGATAGGATGCTGCAAAGAAGTCCTTTGTACAAAATCAGGATATGATGGTTGACTAAGGAGCTGAATGCTAAAATAATGCATAGCACCCCACAATATGCTACAAGTGCTGTGAATGTTGACACGAGTGGTGCTGGGATATTGAATATTATTGCAGCAGACTGATTCATAGATTTCAAAAGATTTTACCTTGTTTCGCATTGATCCTTCTGTTTCTGCCTAGCTGGCACAGAGCCATGGAATCAGTGAACATTTGGAGGAAGAGTTCACACGCAAAAGCCAAGAGACTGTGGAGGTAGTTGGCAAACAAAACCAAAAGTTGATAGAACACCTCAATGATGAATCTGAAGCAAAGAAAAAGCTGGCATTGGAACTTCACAAAGCTGAGGGTAAGAACTTCAATTTTAAGCTGTTGTGCAGGTAGTGATCAGATGGGTAGTCATTACAAGCCCAAAACTCTAGTCTCGATTAGAGTGTGGGAAATATACATTTTGAATGCAGCAATTTCAGACTCCGTCTTTATGTAAAACACAAAATGAGTTCTTTTGTGATGAATTAATTTGTGACAGAATTTCAAAGTTACTTGTGATGTCTGCATATTTTTTCTGGCATATTTTGAATTGCCTGAGATTATTATCTCAGTTCTCTGGCTTCTCCCTTTTGCTTTCTACTTTTATCTTTCTCCACTTCTATTTCCTCTTGCATTCCCTGAACATATTGCATACAGGCTGCTTTAGTTGAGTGGTAGAGCTTTTCTTTCTGTTAACAAATGATGTTACATATAACTGGCTGTAGATGAGTAACTGAGAATAAAACGCTTAAAAGGTATTGGCTAAAATTTTTGGTTTTGAGTATTATCTGGATAGGTGGGGCATGCATGGCAACTGCCCGGAGGAATCAGCATGAGACTGAATCCATTTTGGTTTTGGCTCCTGATTGTAACATGGTTGGCGGTCTGCTGGCAAGAGCACACTGCGCAGGAGATAGGAATTTTGAGGTCTTAGTCTATAGCAGCATTTAGAAGGGAAAGAATATAAGTATTGGGAATGAAAACAAGTAGCACTTTAGTAGCAAGTGTCTTCTGCGCAGGACCTCCTAATGCAAATACACTAAATACAATAGCTTTTTGGGCTCAAAATTCGCAACAGATTGTCAGACAGATGTTTCTGAAACTCCCATCCAGCTTGCTCAAACTGTAGCTGAAGATCGCTTTAATTTTTATAACTTTTACCACCCATGATTCGTCAGCAGGAGCAGTAACTGGCAATAGTCGGACAGGTTAAGATTTTGGCAACTAAGCTTGATTTGTATAATGCATGACCCTCCCACCTGTTTCCAGTGGGAGGTCAATCTGAAAATCAGGGTGAATGACAACTTGGCAGTAAGTTGATATGACTATCAGCCAAATTATTTTGGTCAAATGCAAAAGGGTAATAATGACACAGGAATCATCCCAGTGTATCAGACTAATCCTGACCAGCATTACTCCTCTGCTCCTGTAAAAGGTAACACTGTTATTAGACTGGAGTTGTCACGATGATTGCTATTACTATAATACTAACATAGCTACAAAATATTTTTAAAAGTTTGATTTGACCTATTGATACTTCTGAGTACTGTAATTTTCTTCTCAACTGTTTACTTGTTTTTCAACTTTTAGTTTCCTTCTGCCTTTCTCTAATCTACTTTTTTAAATCTTCAAGTCTTTTTTTTAAACAAAGAACTCACTAAGCTTTAAAATCACTCCACTTACGTTCATCTTCCTTTTGGCTTCACTACCTATTTGGAGTTTTCAACAATTTCTAATATTGTTTTTGGTTGTTCAAACTGGTATCAGAGGACATTTTAAAGTCATTAGAAATTCAGAACAATGAAGGCTGATGTAGACACATCACAGGCTAATATGGATCATTAGAAGTTTGAATTGGAGGAAAAGCAAAAAGTGCAGTTTCACTCAATTTGAAAATCATCTTGGCTGGACGAGATCCTTTCTTATGTACATCTCCTGTTATTAGGATTGATTGAAGGGTATGTCAGTGAGAAAGCTGTGCTAGAGGAAGCTTTGCAGCAGAAGGAAGAATCCGAACAGCACTTGGCCCTAAAGGTGGAACTTTTAACCAAGCAGCTTCACGAACTCAACCAAGAGCACCAATGTCTACTTGAGGAGCGTGATTTGCTGCTACGCCAGAAACAAACCATGGCTGGCAATGAAGTAGAACGTGGTAAGAAACAACTTAGGCTACTCCAGCCTGAAATACATATGCACTCGTCTCCGGTATATGTTCTTACATGATGAAGCAACATGACCCTTAAAAGAAAACGTTGCGGTACTTTCTCTATCCTGCACTCAGACTGAAATCCACTATCTTAGACCTACAATTAAATATCATAATAGTAGGGAATGAAGCATAAATCCATTATCCTGTAAAGCAGATTGAAACGCATCTTCTGACCTTTTGGCATCTGTACATGGTTTTGATTTGCTGTGGACCCAATATTCTTAAAAACCAAATTCCATCTTCAACTTCATAAAAGGTTTCTAAGTTCATAACAGAAAGCTAAGAAGAGTCTAAATTAACACCTAACCCATAACTCTATTTTCTAAACTCAAAGAGTTTGTTCTTTTTCATTTTCAATGAACTGCGCACATTTCTGAAGCAAGCCTGACTTGGTGAAATTCCACAGTGTAACCATCACACAGAAAAATGGTTTTGACATGGCGAGTTTCCTTGTTTCCAAGCCAAGTTCTTGAATGTTCATTTTTCTAAAATAGGAAATATTTCTTCGTCATATAATTTTGCTTTAATACCATTGGTCCTTCTGGTGTCGGACAACACAGTGACTCAGAAAAATAATGACTGAACCTGATGAATATTGATAACTTTTGGTTGAAATACTAAAGATTGTCAAGACGCCAGCAGGTGAATCAAAGCCTTTACCAGCACCACCCACCGCCCCTCAAACCCCCAGCCTTCCAAGCAGTGATCACTGTTCCAGATGAAAAATAATATGGTGTCATGCAAAATCTATTTGGAGATCGCTAATGTATTTGCAATATACTCTGGAAAATGTATCAACAGAAAGGAAAAGAAGAATCTGTTAGTCTTTGGCATCACTCAAAACAGTGTCTACCAATACTTAGCCTTTCTGGTCAGTTTGATGGATATTGGTCCCAGAGAGGTCCTGGAAACCACCTGTTGTTTGGGTATCAATCAGGAAGTCAATTTGTTATTGGCTAGTACTAGGGGTGCATAGAATTGCCAAAACAAAAACAGAATTAACTGGAAAAACTCAGCAGGTCTGGGAGCATCGGTGGAGAAGAAGAGTTGACGTTTCGAGTCCTCATGACCTTTCAACAGAACTAGGTGAATCCAAGGAGAGGGGTGAAATATAAGGTCGGTGGGGGGGTGGTGGGGGGTTGGGTGGCTCCCCACCTTATATTTCACCCCTCTCCTTGGATTCACCTAGTTCTGTTGAAAGGTCATGAGGACTCGAAACGTCAACTCTTTTCTTCTCCGCTGATGCTGCCAGACCTGCTGAGTTTTTCCAGGTAATTCTGTTTTTGTTTGGATTTCCAGCATCCGCAGTTTTTTGTTTTTATCATAGAATTGCCACCCTTGTTGAACAGAACAAGTTGCAGGCATCAATTCTAGCATAATTCCCTTGCTTTCCTAACTGGTACCTGAAGAGTCTGTCTCAGCAAAGGTTAGCCAAGCTGATCTAGAAGGGTGTCAAGGACTATGGGCCACAGGCAGGAAAGTGGAGTTAAGGCCATGATCAGATCAGCCATGACCTTATTGAATGGCAGTGCAGGCTCAAGGTGCAAAATGGCATCCTCCTCATATTTCTTATGTTTTTATATAAGCCATTCCACAGAAAAAATAGAATACCTCTAACTGAAACCACTGCCTCAATTCAGAGTTTTCCAAATGGCATAAGTGATTTTTATTCAAGTCATTTCCCTATTTGTCATTGATCTTGGGCAAATTTTATGCTACCTTGCATGTTGGCACTGGATCTTGCAACTAATTTTACTTTGCTCATTTAACTTATTGTATCAGGTTCACCAGCATCCTCCAAACGAGTAACTTTGGGGTCCTGTCGATATCTTCTACTTCAAGAATAGCCTTGGTCAAAATATGGCTTTGTCTGATACAGTCAGAAATTTAAGACCTTGGACCATCTTAGCATAGTATAATTTTCTCCTTTTTATACCAAACCAAAGAGCCTTGATCAGCTTAATCCAGAAGGAAATGGTTGAGATCCTATAGTTACCATGCATCAGTTGAATGGCACCTGAACTTGCTGTTGTCGACCTCAAGCACATATTCTTTCGTAACGACAAAAAGGCACTTTTGTCAAAGGTATTAGTGCTCAGTTTGGAAGGAAATTAATATAATCTAGTAACTGTACCCAGTGTTAGTAGCTGTCATAGAATAGTGTCAGTCTTGTTTAAATTTTTGGAATATTTTTCTTATTCCTTGTTTAGGCAAATGGCTGATTGAAATTTATTCTATCTCAGTTGGACCCAGCGCGGAATTTGTTTTTTGTGTGTGCTTGGTTCTTGCTACCATCTGTGCAAAGTACCACTTTACATGTGTGCAGTATTAACTCTGAGTTACATGATTCTCAATATAATCCCGTGTATGAAGGTTTCGGTGATGGTGACAGCAGTTGGACACAAAAGTAAAAGAACCAGTGCAGCGAAACTTTTGGCACATGCTGCCTAAAGCATTCTCCATCCACTTAAACTTATCTCAACATACACATTCTGACTGCCCATTTCAACTCTTCCCTTGTATGTAGTACAGATTTTGGGATATCAGGTGGCCTATGAAAAGGTCAGTGTGCTGCGATTTTCTGCTTGGATGATGGCCTGACCATTTATATATCAGGAAAGATTTCTATTCAAAAATAAGGAAAATTGAACTAAAAGCAGGCATGATTCCACCCATAAATATTAATTTTGCATTAATCACATACAGATAATTGTGTTGTAAAATTGAAGTGTGCTTCTTTTTAAGTATTAACGTCAAAGCAAATGCAGTGATGCCATGAATAGACTAGTTTCACTTCTTCACTGAGATTCCAGTGTATAGATTGGTTTCCAGGATTGAATATCTTGCACAGCTATATCCACATAACTTGTCCACGTGCCCAGTAGTGACCATATGCGATGTATTTAGTTATGACGGATGTGTTCTCTGACCTCTGTTCCTCAGGCCTTCATACTGAAGCAGTGATCGAAGGGGATTCAGGTTTGTCCCTTTTTGGAAACAAAGTTGTATGATTTGCATAACAAGACTGCCATTTGAATGTCCTCAGCATTTTATGTTTACAATCTGTTGTCAAATTAATCTGGTCAGAATAATTAGATTCTGCCTGATGTCAGTCCACTTTATTTTAACTTTGCTTGTGAGGAGGTGCTGTGCATGATTGAGTCAAAACTTCAGACATGGTGTCCATAAAAATGATCTGAATTTTATAGCACTTTCTGTTTCAAATTCCAATGTCCACCTTGCTCAGACTTTGATTCGCCACTCTAGTAAATCCAGCTCGAATGTGTTGAATGCAAAATTGCTTCTGAATGGATTTAGCCCCATAAATTTAAATGATTATGGCTCATCTTTCATCCTGTGGGAGAATTGTGTGAACGAGACCTCTTAAGATTGGCATTTCAATGGTGCCAACACAAACCACAAACAGAGAGAAGCATGAACTCCTTCTGGTGAATGGCATTTTTTTCCCTGCTTGTAACTTCAGCCATAGTTTTTCACCTAGCCTGTGTCAATGTAAAAACAAAAAACTGCGGATGCTGGAAATCCAAAACAAAAACAGAATTACCTGGAAAAACTCAGCAGGTCTGGCGGCATCGGCGGAGAAGAAAAATGTTGACGTTTTGAATCCTCATGAGTCCTCAACAGAACTGAGTGAAATTAGGAGAGGGGTGAAATATAAGCTGGTTTAAGGTGAGGGGGTTGGGGGGAGAGAAGTGGGGGGTTGGGGGGTGGTGGGTTTGTGGTTGTAGGGACAAGCAAGCAGTGATAGGAGCAGATAATCAAAAGATGTCACAGACAAAAGAACAAAGAGGTGTTGAAGGTGGTGATATTATCTAAACAAATGTGCTAATTAAGAATGGATGGCAGGACACACAAGGTAAAGCTCTAGTTGGGGTGGAGTGGAATAAGACTAACCGGGCATAAAAGGTATAGATTTAAAAATAATGGAAATAGGTGGGAAAGTAAAAATCTGTATAAATTATTGGAAAAAACAAAAGGGAGGGGGAAGAAAAGGAAAGGGGATGGGGATGGAGTTCAAGATCTAAAGTTGTTGAATTCAATATTCAGTCCGGAAGGCTGTAAAGTGCCTGGTCGGAAGATGAGGTGCTGTTCCTCCAGTTTGTGTTGGCGAAGCCCAGAGCCCAGCGAAGCCCAACGCAAACTGGAGGAACAGCACCTCATCTTCCGACTAGGCACTTTACAGCCTTCCGGACTGAATATTGAATTCAACAACTTTAGATCTTGAACTCCATCCCCACCCTCTTTCCGTTTCTTCCCCCTCCCTTTTGTTTTTTCCAATAATTTATATAGATTTTTATTTTCCCACCTATTTCCATTACTTTTAAATCTATACCTTTTATGCCCGGTTAGTCTTATTCCACCCCACCCCCAGTAGATCTGTACCTTGTGTGTTCTGCCATCCATTCTTAATTAGCACATTCGTTTAGATAATATCACCACCTTCAACACCTCTTTGTTCTTTTGTCTGTGACATCTTTTGATTATCTGCTCCTATCACTGCTTGTTTGTCCCTACAACCACGTCCCCCTCCCCCACGCCCATTTCTCTCCCTCCCACCCACCTTAAACCAGCTTGTACTTCACCCCTCTCCTGATTTCACTCAGTTCTGTTGAAGGATCATGAGGACTCGAAACGTCAACTTTTTTCTTCTCCGCCGATCCTGCCAAGACCTGCTGAGTTTTTGCAGGTAATTCTGTTTTTGTTCTGTGTCAATGTAGGTTGTTACAATTTTGAATTGCTTGAATTTTCTTTTGCTTTCTTATTTTCTTCTGTTCAAACCAAAAAGAATTGGCCCAGAATTATCTAAATCTGAACAGTTGCCTTGCCTTACAAGATAGTTACTATGTCTGATACAAAGTGCAGCTTAGATTCCATATTTCCACTATAATTTAGACACCAAGATACACTTACCAGTGTTGTGAGCCATTCTTCATTCTGATTGCTTACATTCTGCATGGCATGCCCCACTCTGGAATTTGGTGTGGTGTTTGGGCTGCTGTCCTCTTCAATTCCTCAATGTTCAGTACTGCCTGTGAGATTGGACGTCCTTAGAATTGACCCTCTGTGGTTGCATTCTGACAGGAGGGTCTCCCCAACGTGGGACCTCTGCAGTGGTACAACAGGTATAACCATGCAACACCTAGCAAGCTAAGTCCTCTAAATTTTAGACTAATAAAGAAATCTACTGCTGTAAAGAACCATCCAAACGGCTGTACTGTGGGTGAAGTGCCAGCCTCTGAAGGGGAGGAGGCATTTTTGTTTTTCTTCCTTCTGAAATGAAAAAATCAAACTCTGCATTTTATGTATTTTGAATGGGTCATGAATGTCTAGGGTAACATTTCCTGGGGTGAGGCATTATATATTGATCTATAGTGCATACAATTGTAAAGAGGTAGAGGCTTAGACCTATATTAACATAGGAGGAGGAGTAGGCCATTTGGTCCTTCAAGCCTGCTCCACCATTCAAAAAGATCATGACTGATCTGATTGTGGTCTCAGCTCAGTTTTCCTGTCTGCCCCCGATAACCCTTGACTCCCTTGCCTAACAAAAATCTGTCTGACTCTGCCTTAAATAAATTCAAAGACCCATGCTTGACTATTTCCTGGGGAAAAGAATTCCAAACACCAATGACCCTTTGGAAAAGAAAAGTTTCCCCTCCTGTCTGTCTTAAAAGGGAGACCTCTCATTATTAAACTATGTCCCCTAGTTTTAGTTTCTCCCACAAGGGCAAACTTCCTCCAGGTACCCACCCTATCAAGTCCGCTCAGGATCTTATACGTTTCAATAAAATCACCTCTCATTCTTCTAAACTCCAATAGATATGGCCCTAATCTGTTCAACCTTTCTTCATAAGACAGCCCCTTCATCCAAGAGTGAGTTGAGTGAACCTTTTGTGAACAACTACTAATGTAGTTATATCTTTTTTTTGAATAAGGAGACCATAACTGCACACTACTCCAGATGTGGTCTCACCAAGGCCCTACCCTACTGTAGTAAAACTTCCCTACTTTTATATTCCATTCCTCTTTCATAAACACCAACAATCCATTTGCCTTCCTGATCACTTGCTGTAACTGCATACTAACTTTGTGATTCATGTACTAGGACACCTAAATCCATTTGTACCATTGAATTCTGCATTCTTTCTGCATTTAAATGGCACACCGCTTTACTAATCTTCCTGCCAAAATGAACAAGTTCAGATTTACCTACGTAATACTCCATCTGCCAGATTTTTGCCGACTCACTTAACCTGTCCATATCCCTTTGCAGACTCTCTACCTCCTCTGAACAATTTACTTTCCCATCTATCTTGGTGTCATTGGCAATTTAGCTACCATACATTTGCTCCCTTCAACCAAATCATTGAAACAAATTATAAATAGTTGAGGACCTAACACTGATTCCTGTAGCACTCCACTAGTTACAGCTTGCCAATCCGAAAAAGACCTGTTTACCCCTACTCTGCTTTCTGATAGCCAGCCAATCCTTTCTCCAAGCTAATACGTACACATCCCTACACCATGTGCTATTATCTTGCATAGTAACCTTTGATGTAACCAGATGACTTTCGGAAATCAAGTACACCACATCTACTGGTTCCTTTATCCACTTGAATGTTACTTTGTCAAAAAAACTCTAACAGATCAGTTAAATATTATTTCCCTTTCATAAAGCCATGTTGGGTCTGCCTGATCATGTCATGATTTTCAAAGTATCCTGCTACAGCTTTTTGCCTCCCTGCATTCTTGAATAAAAGAGTTACATTAGCTATTTTCCAACTTTCTCACGTGTCGGTGCAGACTCGTTGGGCCGAAGGGCCTCTTCTGCACTGTGAGATTCTGTGAATATAGTGCCCAGAACTGTACACAATATTCCAGCTGAGGTCTAACAAGTGTTATATAAATTCAGCATAACCTCCCTGCTCTTGTACTCTACGGCCCTATTAGTAAAGCTCAGGATACTATATGCTTTATTAACTGCTCTCTCCACCTGTCCTGCCACCTTCCATGATTTATGCACATCCTCACAGTTTACAACACTCCCATGCTTTGCATCATCCGCAAACCTTGAAATTGTTCCCTGTGCACCAAGATCCAGATCATTAATGTACATCAGGAAAAGATCAGGAAAAGTAAGGGTCTCAATAATAACCCCTAGTGGCTCCACTACAACCTTCCTCCAGCCTGAAAAGTATCCATTGACCATTACTCTCTGCTTCCTATTTTTCAGCCAAAATCTTCCAAAATTGGAAAATAGCTAATGTAACGCCTTTATTCAAGAAAGCAGGGAGGCAAAAAGCAGGAAACTATAGGCTAGTTAGTCTAACATCTGTCACAGGGAAAGTACTAGAATCCATTACTAACGCTGCTGTAGCAGGATACTTTGAAAATCATGACGTGATCAGGCAGACCCAACATGGCTTTATGAAAGGGAAATAATATTTAACTGATCTGTTAGAGTTTTTTTGACAAAGTAACATTCAAGTGGATAAAGGAACCAGTAGATGTGGTGTACTTGATTTCCGAAAGTCATCTGATTACATCAAAGGTTACTATGCAAGATAAGAGCACATGGTGTAGGGATGGTGTACGTATTAGCTTGGAGAAAGGATTGGCTGGCTAACAGAAAGCAGAGAGTAGGGGTAAAAAGGTCTTTTTCAGATTGGCAAGCTGTAACTAGTGGAGTGCTACAGGAATCAGTGTTAGGTCCTCAACTATTTATAATTTGTTTCAATGATTTGGTTGAAGGGAGCAAATGTATGGAAGCTAAATTGCCAATGACACCAAGATAGATGGGAAAGTAAATTGTTCAGAGGAGGTAGAGAGTCTGCAAAGGGATATGGACAGGTTAAGTGAGTCGGCAAAAATCTGGCAGATGGAGTATTACGTAGGTAAATCTGAACTTGTTCATTTTGGCAGGAAGGTTAGTAAAGCGGTGTGCCATTTAAATGCAGAAAGAATGCAGAATTCAATGGTACAAATGGATTTAGGTGTCCCAGTACATGAATCACAAAGTTAGTATGTAGGTACAGCAAGTGATCAGGAAGGCAAATGGAACGTTGGTGTTTATGAAAGAGGAATGGAATATAAAAGTAGGGAAGTTTTACTACAGTAGGGCAGGGCCTTGGTGAGACCACATCTGGAGCAGTGTGTGCAGTTATGGTCTCCTTATTTAAAAAAAAAAAGATATAACCACGTTAGTAGTTGTTCACAAAAGGTTCATTCAACCTGACCTACCTACCTAATCCCATTTACCAGCGCTTGGCCCATAGCCTTGAATGTTATCATATGCCAAGTGCTCATCCAGGTACTTTTGAAAGGATGTGAGGCAACCTGCTTCCACCACATTCCCAGGCAGCGCATTGCAGACTGTCACCACCCCCTGGGTAAAAATGTTTCTTCTCACATCTCCGCCCCCCCCCCCCCCCACACAACCTAAACCTCCTGCCCCTCACCTTGAACTTATGTTCTCTTGTGACTGACCCTTCAACTAAGGGGAACAGCTGCTCCCTATCCACCCTGTCCATGCCCCTCATAATCTTGTACACCTCGATCAGGTCGCCCTTCAGTCTCCTCTGCCCCAACGAGAACAACCCAAGTCTATCCAACCTCTCTTCATAACATGAATGTTTCATCCCAGACAACATCATAGTGAATCTTCTCTGTACCCCCTCCAGCACAATCACATCCTTCCTATAATGTGGTGACCAGAATTGCACACAGTACTCCAGCTGTGGCCTCACCAAGGTTCTATACAACTTGCAACATGACCTCCCTACTTTTGTAATCTATGCCTTGATTGATAAAGGCAAGTGTCCCATATGCCTTTTTCACCACCCCACTAACCTGTCCCTCCGCCTGCAGAGATCTATGGAGACACACGCCATGGTCCCTTTGTTCCTCGTGTCATGCCATTCATTGAATGCTTCCTTGTCAAATTAGTCCTTCCAAAGTGTATCACCTCACACTTTTCAGGGCTAAATTCCATCTGCCACTTATCTGCCCACTTGACCATCCCGTCTATATCTTCCTGTAGCCCAAGACACTCAACCTCACTGTTAACCAACTGGCCAATCTTTGTGTCACCCGCAAACTTACTAATCCTACCCCCCACATAGTCACCTATGTCGTTTATATAAATGATGAAAAATGGGTGACCCAGCACAGATCCCTGTGGTATGCCACTGGACACTGGCTTCCAGTCACTTAAGCAGCCTTCTGTCATCACCCTCTGTCTCTTACAACCAAACCAATTTTGGATCCACCTTATCAAATTACCCTGCATCCCATGCGTATTTACCTTCTTTATAAGTCTCCCATGTGGGACCCTTGTCAAAGGCTTTGCTGAAATCCATATAAACTACATCAACTGCACTACCCTCATCTACACACCTGGTCACCACCTCAAAAAATTCAATCAAATTTGTTAAGCATGACCTCCCTCTGACAAAGCCATGCTGACTATCCCTGATCAAACCTTGCCTCTCCAAGTGGAGATAGATTCTCTCCTTCAGAACTTTCTCCAATAGTTTCCATGCCACTGACGTGAGACTCACTGGCCTGTAGTTCCCTGGCTTCTCTCTACAACCCTTCTTAAATAGCGGAACAACATTAGCTGTCCTCCAGTCCTCTGGCACCTCCCCCGTGGCCAGCGAGGAATTAAAAATTGGGGTCAGAGCCCCTGTGATCACCTCCCTTGCCTCTCTCAGCAATCTGGGACACAAATCATCCGGACCTGGAGATTTGTCCACTTTTAAGCCTGCCATCACCTCTAATACCTTGTCACTCCCTATATCAATTTGCTCAAGAACCTCGCAGTCTCTCTGCCTGAGTTTGATACCTTCATCCTCACTCACTTGGGTAAAGACGAATGTGAAGTATTCGTTCAACAATCTACCAATGTCCTGTGGCTCCACCCATCGATTGCCCCCATGGTCCTTGTTGGGCCCTACTCTTTCCCTGGTTATCCACTTCCCATTGATATACTTACAGAATAGAACAGAAACAGAAATACCTGGAAAAACTTAGCAGGTCTGGCAGCATCGGCGGAGAAGAGTACAGTTGACATTTCGAGTCCTTGAAGGGTCGTGAGGACTTGAAACGTCAACTGTACTCTTCTCCGCCAATGCTGCCAAACTTGCTGAGTTTTTCCAGGTATTTCTGTTTCTGCTTTTGTTTTTGATTTCCAGTATCTGTAGTTTTTTGTTTTTACTTATAGAATATCTTGGGATTTTCCCTACTTTTATTAGGCAGAGCTTTCTCATATCCCCTCTTTGCTCTTCTAATTGCTTTCTTAAGCTCCACCCTGCTCTTTCTGTACTCCACGAATGCCTCTGCCGATTTGCTCCCCTTGTACCTGTTAAAAGCCTCTCTTTTTCTTCTCATAGTATCCTGAAGATCTCTGGTCATCCATTATGATCAAGGCATTCGAGAGGGCATGAGATGATTGTTACTATTCAAATATTGTGCAAGGGTCCGGGGGAAAGGCAGGGCAATGGCACTAGGTCATAATGTCCATTTGGAGAGCAGGTGCAGACACGATGAGCCGACTGGCCCCTTCTGTGCCGTTAAGATTCTGTGATATAACCAATGCATCGGCTATCTGTGCTGCCACTTCTTTTAAAGACCCTAGGAAGCAGGCCATCTGGTCCAGAGGACTTGTCAGCCTTTAGGCCTAATAGATTTCCTAGCACCCTTTCCCTAGTGATGCTAATTATATAAAATCCATCCCTCCCTATCATATTTTGATTTTCAAGAATCTGCAGGAAAATTCCTGAAGTTCTCTACCATCAATAGAGACACAAAATACCTATTCATATCTAGAACTCTTAAAATATATTCTCATGGCTGCTGGCATTTAAGAATTTAATATTCCTGTTAGTAGTCTGGATTTATCCTGGTGGTGTGTGGAGGGTACTTTTCTTTCCAAGTATATTTAAAACTTCTACAACCTGAGAAATTTGGAGTTTTTCAGTCTGCAAGTGCTGGAACAGTGGAACTTCTTTGTGTTTCAAGAGAATTGGTTTGCAGTGCATCCCACCCTAGCTCTGCTATGAATGAAATTACAGAGTATCCAAATTTGAAATGTGCATTTTTGTTCAGATTCAAAGGCGATGTGATTTTGAGGAATTTTCTACACATAAACTTTTAGAACATGAATTAGGCAATTGTCATCCAGTTAGCAATATTCTTTCCCTGATCCCCTGTTTGTTATGTCCAGGGTTACTGGAGGAGGCAGAGCGTCTGACCAAAGAAAAGTTGGACATCCAGTGTCAGGCAGATAAGGACCGTGCTGATCTCCTTTCCCGGGCAAAGAGAATGGAAGTGGAGCTTGAGGAGGAGACAAACCGCAATATTGAACTGAAGGACAAATGGCACTTGGAGGTTACTGACATGCAACAGCAGATCCAAGCTCTTGAAAAGCAGCTTAAGAATTATCGACAGTTTATGGATGTAAGGAGAAAAGACTGCATACTGGGATAATTTTTGTTTTTGGGCTAGGTGGCCTCTTTCTGTGCTGTAAACTTTGTATGATTCTATAATGGACCAGCAAAATTTTCTTTCTTGTTCAAATATTGCCAATGTTCACTAACTCTTCTAGAACAAATGGAAAGATAGGATCTGCACATTTATTTGTTTTTCAAATCACCAAAGTACAGTATTAAAATTGAAAGAGAGAGCAAACTTGTTTTTACATAGCATCATACTGTATCCTTAGGATAGAATCGTAAAATGGTTACAGCACAAAAAGAGGCCAATCAGCCCAATGAGTCCATGTCAGCTCTCAGCAAGAGCAATTTAGCAAGTCCCTTTCCCCAAAGCCTTGCAGATTTTCTTAGCTGCTTATCCAATTCAATTTTGAAAGTCACAATTGGCTCTGCCTCCATCACCCTTTCAGGAAGTGCATTCTAAAGCATAACCACTCACTATGCAAACCAAGTTTGCCCTAATGTCGCCTTTAGTTTCTTTGCCATATACCTTAAATCTGTATCCTACTAATTCTCAGCCCTTCTGCCATTGGAACAGTTTCTTTCGATCAACATTGTCTTGACTCCTCAGTATTTTTCACACCTTTATCAAGCCTCCTTTCAACCTTTTCTGCTCGAAGGAGAACAATCCTAGCTTCTTCCAATTTATTCACATAACTAAAGCCTCTCGCCCTTGGAACCATTCTCATAATTTTTTTCTGCAGCTTCTCCAATGGATTCACATCTTTTCTAAATTGCAGTGCCCAGAATTGAACATAATACTCTAGTTGAGGCCAGACTTGTGCCTTATGAAGATTCATCATAACTTTCTTGTTTTTGCACTCTGTGCCTCTATTTATAAAGTCCAGTATCCCATTTGCCTTTTTAAATGCTTCCTTATCTGCCATGCCACTTTCAATGATTTATATACATATACTCCCAGATCTCTATGGCCCAAAACCCCCCTTCAGAATTGCACTCTTTATTTTATATTGCCTCTCCTAATTCTTCTCACCAAAATGTATCACTTCACATTTCTCTGCATTAAATTTCATCTGCCACATTTCTATCCATACCACCAGCCTATCTATATCCTCTTGAACTCTATCACAATACTCCTCACATTTAGCAATTCTTCCAAGTTTTATGTCATCTACAAATTTTGAAATTGTAAACTGTACACCCAGGCCATTAATATAAACCAAAGAAGGCAACGGCTCTAATATCGGGGGCACTACTATACTTTGCTGTATTCTGAAAAACAATAGTTTATTACTTTTCTGTTTCCTGTCACTTGGCCAATTTCTTATCCATGTGGCCATTGTCCCATTTTATTCCATGGACTTAACGTTGCTGACAAGTGTTTTATGCGACACTTTTATATGCCATATACTATGTGGTAAATAGGTGGTCCGTATATACCTTGTCAACCCCATGACCCTCATCAACCCTTTGTTACTTCATCAAAAAACTCACCAAGTTAATTGAACACCATTTGATTTCAATAAGCCCATGCTGGCTTTCCTTAATTAATCGTGCTTGTCCAAGTGACTGTTCAATTTTGTCCCAGGTTAAATGTCTAAAAGTTTTCCCACCACTTGGGTTGAATTGACTGTAATTGCTGGGATTGTCCCTTTTTAAACTAAGGTATAATGTTTGCTGTTCTCCATTTATCTTGCACCAGCCTCTTGTCTGAGAAGAAATGAAGATCATGGCCAGTACCTCTGCAATTTCCACCCACACTTCCCTCGGCATCCTCTGATGCATCTATCAATCAATTGTTTTTGAAGTGCAATTACTATAATGAAAGCAAATATAGGAGTAATTGTACACACAAGTGAACTGTCTGTTGATGTATTTTTGGTGGCATTACTTGAGGGTAGAAGATTGCCTAACAAATCTGCAGAACTTCCTCCTATTTGAATAGTGTCATGTGATGATCTACAAATATCTGAACCACGAGGAAGAGTTGATGGGGCTTTTTAGTGTATGATCCACATTATATCAACCCTGTAACAATGCAGCAGTCCCTTCGTACTGCAGTGAAGAATCAGCCTAAGCTATGTGTTCAGGTTCTGGAGTGGAACTTGAAGCTACAACTTTCTGGTTCAGCAGTGAGCATGCTCCTAAATGAATTTGCATATTTAAATTTGCCATCTTAAAAGAAGAAAAACCGATAAGCTACAGTACCCAAAACAGTGCTGTAAAAGGTTAGGGTAATTTCCAATTTCCTACAAATACATTGTTCCATGACTAACAAGTTTATGTCAGCTGACCAATGAACCTGATTAGTGGATCTGGCCCACTATATATGGTCTTTCATATTCACTCCTAACACTATGATCCTCTCCCGCTACCAACAAAAAATCATGGAAGTTGCAACCATTTAAGATATATTAGGCCAAATCTTTCCGGAAAAGTAATAGTGTGTTAACAACTCATGTTGTAATTAATGTGCAAATTGGCTCTCAAGTTTAGGGCATGCAGTGGTATGCCATGAGTTCTGAATCTCCAGATATTGCTGTTTGATTTAACCTGCTTTGCTCTGCGCAAGCAGTATCTTGCCCTTAACTTTGCCTTTATTTTTTTAAAGAACTTGCTGATTTTGCATGTTAATTGCCGATCAAACTTGTTGCAGAAAGTTAGGGGTCATAATTAACAGTAATTATCCTTTTAGTTATATAATGAATGTTAATGCAGTGTCAGTCACCCACATAGCCATGGCGTCTGCCGGCCTGAGTAAATGGAGTGAAAAGAGCCTGTTTGGACAGCAACAAATCTTTGTAAACTCAGAACATGCGTTTTTCAATTCTGGGTGATAGTTTTCCTAAATGTGCCATTTTGGAGTTTTCTTTAAAATAACATCTTCATTTTTGTAAAGAAATTAAATGTCTCTGGGGCAGATGGTGGCATAGTGGTAAAGTCACTGGACTAGTGATCCAGAGAACTAAACCAATGCCCTGGGGACATGGGTTCAAATTCCACCATGGCAGCTGGTGGAACTTAAATTCAATTAATAAATCTGAGATAGAAGGCTAGTTTCGGTGATGGTAACAATGATATGATCATCGACTGTTGTAAAAATTAATCTGGTTCACCAACGTCCTTCAGGGAAGGAAATCTGCAATCTTTATCCAATCTGGCTGACATGTGACTCCAAACCCACAGCAATGTGGTTGACTCTTAACTGCCTTCAAGGGTAATTAGAGATGGGCAACAAATGCTGGTTTTGTAAGTGATGCTGATATCCCATGAAAAATTTTTTTAAAACCTTGAGAGGTCTATAGGGTGGAGAGAGAAAACTATTCTTTCTGGTGACCGGATCCATAACCAGAAGTTATAGCTTTAAAATTGTAGAGGTTTACAACAGAGAGGAAACCATTTAGCCCATGTCCATGCTAGCTGAAAAAAGCATTTGATCTGTAGCCTTGCTGATTTTGGCACTTCCAAGTGCATATCCAAGTATTTTATAAATGCAAAGAGGATTTGTGCCTCTACCACCCTCTCAGCCAGTGGGCTTCAAACTCTTGAAAAACATGCTGCTCAACTCTCGTGTAATCCTTTTACCAATCAGTTGTATCTATGCCCTTGGTTACTGACCACTTTGCTAAGGGAAATAGATTTTTCCTATCCATTCCTCATAATTTTATACATCCCAATTAAATTCCCCTCTGTCTCTGTTCCAAAGAAAAGAACCGTCATCTATGCAATCTTTCCTTACAGCTAAATTTCTACAGCCCTGGCCAAATCTTTATAAATCTCCTCTGTACCCTCTCTGGTACAATCACACCCTTTCTTTAATATAGTGATGAGAACTCTGCTCAGTACTCTAACTGTGGCCTACCTTGTGTTCAGCATAACTCCACCGTAAGTTCTCTGCTCTTATGCCTTGGCTAATGGTAGGAAATATTCTGTACATCACTTTAACCACCTTATCTTCTTGTTCTGCTACCTTCAGGAATCTGTGGACATGCAGTTAAGGTCCCTCCTTTCCTCTACACTTCTCAGTATAATTTGTTATGTGTTCCATTGCCTTGTTTGCCCTTCCCAAATGCATTACTTCCACTTTGCTGGATCAGATTCCATTTGCCACTTTTCTGCCCTCTTGACCAGTCTGTTAACATTTTTCTACTGTCTACCACTTTTTTGTACTTTCTGCAAACTTCCTAATTTTATGCTCCTTATCCAAAGCATGTTGATGCTTCTGTGTCTTACCAGACTTTTCGCCCCCATGTAGAGTATTTTTTGGTTTTAAAAATCAGCAGAGCATCTAGAAAAACCTTCTGGAATTGTTGAACATTGAACATACCATTTTTTTTAGAACAAGCTGTTCTGGAACAATCATTCATGGCCAAAAGCTTTAACTTTCACTTGGTAGAAACATTGGTAATTAACAGAATTAGAAGAAAGCCAAAACAAAAATAAAAATACCTGGAAAAACTCAGCAGGTCTGACAGCATCTGCGGAGAGGAACACAGTTAATGTTTCAAGTTAGTATGACTCTTCAGCATAACTAAGGAAAAATAGAAGAGAGGTGAAATATATGCTGGTTTAAGGGGATGTGGGACAAGTAGAGCTGGAGAGAGGGCCAGTGATAGGTGGAGATTGCTCAAAGATGTCATAGACAAAAGGACAAAGAGGTGTTGACGGTGGTGATATTAGCTAAGAAATGTGCTAATAGGTGATATTAAGGGTAGAAAGCAGGAGGAGCAAGGTACAGATAGCCCTATTGGGGGTGGGATGGGGGGGAAGGGATCGAAATAGGCTAAAAGGTAGAGATAAAACAATGGGTGGAAATACATTTAAAAATAATGGAAATAGGTGGGAAAAGAAAAATATATATAAATTATTAGAAAAGGGGGGATCGGAAAGGGGGTGGGGATGGAGGAGAGATTTCATGATCTAAAGTTGTTGAACTCAATATTCAGTCCAGAAGGCTGTAAAGTGCCTAGTCGGAAGATGAGGTGCTGTTCCTCCAGTGTATGTTGAGCTTCACTGGATCATTGCAGCAGGCCAAGGACAGACATGTGGGCATGAGAGCAGGGTAGAGTGTTGAAATGGCAAGCGACAGGGAGGTCTGGGTCATTCTTGATAGAACGAAGGTGTTCCGCAAAGCAGTCACCCAGACTACGTTTGGTCTCTCCAATGTAGAGGAAACTGCATTGGGAGCAGCGAATGCAGTAGGCTGAATTGGGGGAAGTGCAAGTGAAATGCTGCTTCACTTGAAAGGAGTGTTTGGGCCCTTGGACGGTGAGGAGAGGGGAAGTAAAGGGGCAGGTGTTGCACCTGCTGCGGTTGCATGGGAAGGTGCCGTGGGAGGGGGTTGAGGTGTAGGGGGTGATGGAGGAATGGACCAGGGTGTCCCGGAGGGAACAATCCCTGCAGAATGCCGTCGGAGGGGGTGACGGGAAGATAGGTTTGTTGGTGGCATCATGCTGGAGTTGGCGGAAATGGTGGAGGACGATCCTTTGAATGCGGAGAAAGCATTAGAATTAGAAGAAAGCCACCCTGTTGACACACCTTCTGCCTTTGCATCGATCATTGCCACCTCATCTCCACCCTCACTTTCATTATACAATATTGAAAGGAGGGCATGAGACCCAAACCATGGCAACATACCAAAATTGATGCTGTGTCACTGAAGTGCCATTGCTTCCTCAGCTTTTCACATATTTGGAACCTGAGCTTAACTTGTGTTATGTCAAGTATGCTTTTGTATTTGAATAAATAATATCCCAACATGCTGGGTAAACATAAGAAATAGGAATAGTAGTAGACCATTTGGCCTCTTGAGCCTGCTCCGCCATTTAGTAAGATCATGGCTGATCTGCTTGTGTTTCAAATTCTACATTCCTATCTACCCCTGATAACCTCAGATTCTTGATTGGCAATCTATCTCTGCCTTAAAAATATTCAGGGACCCTGCCCCCACAGCCTTCAGAGGCAGAGTTCTGAAGTCGCACAACCCTCAGAAAAAATTTCTCCTCATCTCTTTCCTAAACGGGTGATCTCAAATTTTAAAACAGTGCTCCCTAGTTCTGGACCCACCCACAAGAGGAAACATCCTTTCCACATCCACCTTGTCAAGACTGTTCAGGATCTTGCATATTTCAGTCAAATCACCCCTTTCACTCTTCTAAGCTCCAGCGAAAACGAGCCCAGTCTGTCCAATGTTTCCTCATAAGGCAACCCCCTCATTCCAGATATCAATCTAGTAAACCTCCCCTGAACCGCCTCCAATGCATTTACATCCTTCCTTAAATAAGGAGACCAAAACTGCACAGAGTATTCGAGATGCGGTCTCACCAATGTCCTGTATAACTGAAAAATAACATCCATACTTTTATGTTCAATTCCTCTCATTCCATTAGCCTTCTTAATTATTTGCTGCACCTGTATTCTGACTTTCTGTGACCCATGTACTAGAACACCTAGGTCCCTCTGCACTTCAGAATTATGTCCTCCATTTAAGTAATACTCTGCTTTTTATTCTTCCTGCCAAAGTGAAAAACTTCACATTTTCCCACATTTGCCAGATCTTTGCCCAGTTGATCAACCTATCTATATCCACAACCTCCTTCTGCCTTCACAACATACCTTCCTACCTATCTTTGTGTCAACTGCAAATTTAGCTAACATGCCATCGCTCCCCTCATTGATGTAAATTGTAAAAAAAATTGAGGCCCCAGCACATATCCCTGTGGGACTCCACTTTTCACATCCTGCCAATCTGAAAAAGACCCATTTATGCATACTTTCTGTTTTCTGCCGGCCAGCCAATCTTCTATCCATGAGCTTTTATTTTCTGAAATAACATTTGATGTGGCACCTTATCAACTGCCTACTGGAATTCCAAGTACTGTATATTTACAGGCTTTCTTTATCCCACAACGCACGTTATTCCATCAAAAAACCCTAATAAATTGGTTAAACATGATTTTCCTTTCACAAAACCATGCTGACTCTACCTAATTACCTTGAGCTTTTCTAAGTGCCCAGCTATAACCTCCTTAATGATCGATTCTAACAACTTCCCACGACAGATGTCAAGCTAACTTGTCTATAGTTTTCTGCCTCCCTCCCTTCTTGAATGGAGGGGTTATATTTGCTACTTTCCAGTCTGATGGAACCTTTCCAGAATCTAGTAAATTTTAGAAAGTTAACACCAGCGCATCTACTACCTCATTAGACACCTCTTTTAAGATCCTAGGATGTAGTCCATCTTGACCTGGAGACTGTCAGCCTGCAGGTCTAGGTCCATCAATTTGCTCAGTACTGTTTCCCTAGTGATTGCAATTTCACCAAGTTCCTCTCTCCCTTTCACCTCCTGATTTACAGCTATTGCTGGAATGTTTTTTGTATCCTCTATAGTGAACACAGAAGTAAAATATTTGTTCATTTCTTCCGCCATTTCCTTATTATCTACTGTTAACTCCCTACTGTCACACTCTAGAGGACCACTTTACATTTTTTTCCTTTTTAAATACCTGTAGAATCTCTTGCTATCTGTTTTTACATTTCTAGCTAGCTTCCTCACATACTTCTAATTTGTTTCTCCCGATAAACCTTTTAGTCATCCTCTGCATTTCTTATTATTCTGACCAATCATCTGTCCTGCCACTCATCTTTGCACAGTTAAATGCTTTTTCCTTAAGTTTGATGCTTTCCTTTACTTTAGGAGTAGACTTATTCTGAATATTCTGAAATATCCCCTTAAATGTCTGCCACTGCTTTTCTATTGATCTATTCCCCAGCCTAGTATCCCAGTTCACTTCAGCTAGCTCACCTTTCATGCCCATTTAGTTGCCCTTATTTAAGTTTAAAATACTGGTCCTAGACCCATTCTACTCTGTTTCAAACTGGATGTAAAATTCAATTACATTGTGGTTGCTACTACTCTGCCTTTACTTTGAGTCTATTAATTAATCCTGTCACATTACACAATACCAAGTCTAATATGACCTGCTGTCTGGTTCCAGAACATGCTGCTCCAAGAAATTACCTCAAACATTCTAAGAACTCCTCATCCAGGCAACTACTGCCGATCTGATTTTTCCAGTTTATATATAGATTAAAATCACCCATGATTATTGCCATCCCTTTATCACGCAACATTTCCGCTTGAATACTTTGTCCTACGCTGTGACTACTGTTAGGGGGCCTGTAGACCACCCCCACCAGTGACTTCTTTCCCCTACTGTTCCTCATCTCCACCCAAATTGATTCTACATTCTGATCTCCTGAACTAAGGTCATCTCTAACTATTGCACCAATGCCCTTTTTCTTCTCGAATGTCATGTACCCCATAATAGTCAGGACCCAATCCTTGTCACCCTGCAACCACGACTCCATAATTGCAATCAGATCATTTTTATTTACTTCAATGTGGGCCATGAATACATTTACTTTGTTATGAATGCTATGCACATTCAGATACAGAGCCTTCAGTTTTGTCTTATTGCAACATTTAGTCTTGACTGGTGCATTCTTAGGTTTCTTCTCTCTGTCCCTTCCTGCCATTCTCTGACCCTCATTTCTCATTTTACTATTTTGTTCCTCCTGTCTTGACTGTACCCCTTGAATTGCTATCTCTACCCAAGCTTGATCCCTCACCCCTCTTGTTTAGTTTAAAGCCCTTTCTACTTCCCTATTTATGCAATTTGCAAGAACACTGGTTCCAGCACAGTTCAGGTTTAAACCGCCCCAACAATACAGCCCCCACTTCTCCCAGGACTGATGCCAGTGCCCCACAAACCACAACCCACTTCTCCCACACCAGTCTTTGAGCCACATTTTTGTCTCTCTAATCTTATTTGCCCAATGCCAATTTACACCTGGCTCAGGTAGTAATCCAGAGATTATACGAACTTGCAAACCTTCTTTCCTTGTCCTGTCTGTGTCATTGGTACCTACAAGGACCATGACAACTGGATCCTCCCCTCCAATTGCTAGTTCCTCTCTGCCCCTGAGCAAATATCCCGAACCCTGGCACTGGGCAGGCAACATAACCATCTGGACTCTCACTCTTTGCTGCAGATAACAGTGTCAATCCCCCTCACTATAGTATCCCCTACTACCACTGCATTCACTTTTGCTCCCCCCACTTGAACAGCTTCCTGTACCATTGCAGACCTCACTTTCATCCACACAGGTTGTGAGCACCTCAAACCTGTTTGACAGTTGCAACATTTAAGGCTCCTCCACTACTGTCTTCTCGGTCCCTTTACCTGCCTCACTCACAGTCGCACCCTTCTGTCCCTCACTGCTGACCAAAACACACGACCATATTCTAAGAGACCGCCTTCTGGAACAAAGTGTCTAGGTATTTCTGTCCCTCCATTATGTTGCACAGTGTCTGCAGTTCAGCTTTCAGATCCATAATCCTGATCCAGAATTCCTCTAGCTGCTTAATCTTCCTGCATCAATGTTTATCATGGATCGCCTTGGAGTCCCAAAGCTCTCACACATCCCACAGCCGCAGCTGCCATTCTAACTTATGTTATTTAGTTAATTTACTTGAGTTAATTCCTATGTTTGCTACAATTTACTGTGCTTATTGAATGCTAGTACCACTGACCACTAAAAGTTATATGCTTTTAAACTATACAGGTTTCTGTTTTAGATGTTTGCTTTAATTATTTTAATTGCTTTTTATTTTAAAGTTTTCAAGTTTTTTTATATTAAAGTTCTAGCTCTTTTTATTCAACAAATTTTGTTTTATTATGTTAAAGTTTTAGTTCTTTTTATTTATCAATCTATCTTTACTCGCATGTCCTGAACTGGTTTCTCTCACACTGTCCCTTAGACTGAGCACTTACCGGCTAATCAACTTACTAGCTTCCTGTGATGTCACAGTTGCTATTTTTCTCTTTTTGCCCACTGCTGCCTCACGGCAGCTGAAATGATGAAACAGTGCACTCCTCAGTTCCCGACTGTCTCCCTCAGGTCTGCTCAGACTCCCAGCATGATAGCCATTTTTCCCTATGCTTTTTCCTCTTAATGAATAAGAAGAAAATTCAAGAGGTGGAATAAAAAGGCAATAGAGTTGAGAATGAAATCATAATGTAAAAGAAGAACAATGTATAAATTTAGAAATGGAACACCTGATGTGTTTATGTCCTTTTCGCTTAGGAACAAGCAGCTGAACGTGAACATGAGCGAGATGAGTTCCAGCAAGAGATTGAAAATCTGGAAACGCAGTTGAAACAAGGATTAAAATCACAAGGAGGTGGTGATTATACAGTATCCAAGGTATGTCTGACTTTTCATTTCGCTTAATGTTTTCATATTATTCTCCTTCAAATATGCAATTTAAACTTAAAAATATTTCTAATAAGTGTTTTTCTTTTTCCCCAAACCATGGATGTTTTAGAACGATTATTTGAGTTTCCAGGTATGAAAATATGTTGTCTATATTCTGATCAATGAATAATAAGCTGGTATTATGCTACGTAACCCCTAACAGTTTCCTCTTCGCATCTCTCTCTTGCCTCATCTGAGAATACAAATGTTTCTCCTGAAAGGAAGTTCATCATTAATTCCTTCAGAGTTCAACCATTCTTAATATTAATACTAATATGTTGGCCACCAAATCATGTTGATTTTCAATTCTGTTTGGAAAGGCAGTGGAGAGAGAAAGTGTTCCAATTATGGCCATCAATAATAATTTACCTGAACATGAGCAGAACTGAAACCTTAAGTAGATCTGGTTAAATGCTGATTCACTGCAATGTTTCGCACAGATGCCTACTGTATTCAAATTCAAACTTAGATTATTTGTACTCAGCTGTTCTTTCTACTCTGCAA
Organism: Carcharodon carcharias; assembly: GCF_017639515.1. Taxonomy (NCBI): domain Eukaryota; kingdom Metazoa; phylum Chordata; class Chondrichthyes; order Lamniformes; family Lamnidae; genus Carcharodon; species Carcharodon carcharias. Next base: position 122,006,916 of record NC_054478.1, on the reverse strand, counting down.
ACAAGGTTGTGTATATTCTACAATGCATGATGATGGACAGTGGAAGCATCCTTACAATGATAAGGATGTGAGCACCTCAAACCTGTTTGACAGTTGCAAAGTTTAAGGCTCCTCCACTACCGTCTGCTCGGTCCCTTTACCTGCCTCACTCACAGTCACACTCTTCTGTCCCTCACTGCTGATCAATACACACGACCATATTCTAAGAGACCGTCTTCTAGAACAAAATGTTCAGGTATTTCTTTCCCTCCATTATGTTGCACAGTGCCTGCAGTTCGGCTTGCAGATCCGTAATCCTGATCCAGAATTCCTCTAGCTGCTTAAACTTCCTGCATCCATGTTTATCATGGATCGCCTTAGAGTCCCAAAGCTCTCACATCTCACAGCTGCAGCATAACACCTGTCCTGCCATTCTGTTCCATAATTGTTACTAGCAGCAGACTAAAAGCTGAATTTGGCTAAGAACTTTCTTCCCTAAGTTGCAAAATCATTCCTCTAACAAAATTTCAATATGTAGACAGTTGTTGATCCTGAACAGAATGAGTCTTCGATTCCATTAGTGGATATTCCTCCACTGGTGCCTTACCCTTGTGTATTATAGATAAATTGTGGCAACAGTGCACCACTGATCTTTACCAGAGTGACAGTTTTTGTCCAAAAGATCAGCTCATGCAAATACTTTTTGTGAGGCCTTCAGAAATGTACCATTTGGTCAGCGCAAGGGAAGATTTTGTTTTTACTGGTGCAGCTGTCAGCATTTTTCTGGTCAAGTCACCAAAGCCATTCTTTTTGCTGAATTACAAGCTGCTTTCTTAATCTTCTCTGGATAAGTTCTTTATCTGGATACACTCGATCAAATGCTGCCCTGATGTTAAGGGCAGTTACTCTCACCTCACCTGAAATTCAGCTGTTTTGTCCACGTTTGAACCAAGGCTATAATGAGATGAGGATCTGAGTGATGCTGATGGAACCCAAACTGAGTGTCAGTGAGCAGGCTATTTTTAAGGAAGTGCCATCGATAGCACTGTTGATGACCCCTTCCATAATTTTACTGAAAATTGAGTGTAGACTGATGAAGCGGTAATTGACCGGGGTAGATTTATCTTGCTTTTTGCAGACGAGGGTACAATGAGAAAGAAAAGAGAGGCTTTTAGCAGATACAAGGGGAGCAAATCAGCGAAAGCATTAGTGGAGTACAGAAAGTGCAGGGTGGAGCTTAAGAAAACAGTTAGGAGAGCAAGGAGAGGATATGAGAAATCTGTGGCTGGTAAAAGAAAATCCCAAGATATATCAATGGGAAGAGGATAACCAGGGAAAGAGTAGGCCCAATCTGTGGGTGGAGCCAGAGGTCATAGGTAGTGTTGAACAAATACTTCTCATCCGTCTTCACCCAAGTAAATGAGGATGAAGGTATGGAACTTGGAGAGATAGACAGCGAGGTTCTTGAGCAAATTGATATTGGGAGTGACAAGGTATTGGAGGTGTTGGCTGGCTCAAAAGTGGACAAATCTCCAGTTCCAGATGATTTGTATCCCAGACTGCTGAGAGAGGCAAGGGAGGAGATTGCAGGGGCTCTGACCCCAATTTTTAATTCCTCTCTGGCCACGGGGAGAACAGCTAATGTTGTTCCGCTATTAAAGAAGGGTTGTAGAGAGAAGCCAGGGAACTACAGGCCAGTGAGTCTCACATCAGTGGTTTGGAAATTATTGGAGAAAATTCTGAAGGAAAGAATCTATCTCCACCTGGAGAGGCAAGGTTTGATCAGGGATAGTCAGCATGGCTTTGTCAGACGGAGGTCATGCTTAACAAATTTGATTGAATATTTTGAGGTGGTGACCAGGTGTGTAGATGAGGGTAGTGCAGTTGATGTAGTTTATATGGATTTCAGCAAAGCCTTTGACAAGGTCCCACATGGGAGACTTATAAAGAAGGCAAATGCACATGGGATACAGGGTAACTTGATAAGGTGGATTCAAAATTGGCTTAGTTGTGGGAGACAGAGGGTGATGACAGAAGGCTGCTTTAGTGACTGGAAGCCAGTGTCCAGTGGCATACCACAGGGAACTGTGCTGTGTCCCCTATTATTTGTCATTTATATAAATGACATAGATGGCTATGTGGGGGGTAGGATTAGTAAGTTTGCGGATGACACAAAGATTGGCCGGTGGTTAACAGTGAGGTTGAATGTCTTGGGCTGCAGGAAGATATAGATGGGATGGTCAAATGAGCAGATAAGTGGCAGATGGAATTTAACCCTGAAAAGTGTGAGGTGATACACTTTGGAAGGAGTAATTTGACAAGGAAGTATTCAATGAATGGCATGACACTAGGAAGTTCTGAGGAACAAAGGGACCTTGACGTGTGTATCCTTAGATCTCTTGAAGGTGGAGGGGCATGTTAGTGGGCTGGTGAAAAAGGCATATGGGATACTTGCCTTTATCAATCAAGGCATAGATTACAAAAGTAGGGAGATCATATGGGAGTTGTGTAGAACCTTGGTGAGGCCACAGCTGGAGTACTGTGTGCAGTTCAGGTCATCACATTATAGGAAGGATGTGATTGCACTGGACTGGATGCAGAGGAGATTCACCAGGATGTTGTCTGGGATGAAACATTCAAGTTAAGAAAAGAAGTTGGAGAGACTTGGGTTGGAGCAGAGCAGACTGAGGGACGACTTGATCGAGGTGTACAAGCTTATGAGGGGCATGGACAAGGTGGATAGGGAGCAGCTGTTCCCCTTAACTGAAGGGTCAGTCACGAGGGGACGTAAGTTCAAGGTGAGGGACAGGCAGTTTAGGGGGGATGTGAGGAAAACCTTTTTTACCCAGTGAGTGGTGATGGTTTGGAATGCACTGCCTGGGAGGGTGTTGGAGGCAGGTTGCCTCATATCCCTTAAAAAGTACCTGGATGAGCACTTGGCACATCATGACATTCAAGGCTATGTGCCAAGTGCTGGTAAATGGGATTAGGTAGGTAGGTCAGGTGTTTCTCACATGTCGGTGCAGACTTGATGGGCCCAAGGACCTCTTCTGCACTGAGATTCTGTGATTCTGAGACATACCTGGGCCATTTTCCATGTTGCTGGGTAGGTGCTAGTGTTGTAGCCAAGGAACAGCTTGGCGAGGGGTGCAGCACGTTCTGGAGCATGTCTTCAGTACTATTGCTGAAATATCGTCAGGCACTATCACATCTTGATATCACATGGAGTGAATCGAATTGGCAGACAACTGGCGTCTGTGATGTTGGAGACCTCCGGAGGAGGCTGAGATGCATTATCCACTCGGCAGTTCTGGCTGAAGATTGTTGTGAATGCTTTTGCATTGATATGCTGGCCTCCCCCATCAATGAGGATAAGGATATTTTTGGAGCCGTCTCCTCCAGTGAGTTGTTTAATTGTCCACCACCGTTCATGACTGGATGTGACAGGACCGCAGAGTTGAGATCTGACCCGTCGGTTGTGGGATCGCTTTACTCTGCCTATTGCATGCTGCTTACACTGTTTGGTCAGTTTGGCACCTTATTTTTAGGTATGCCTGGTGCTGCTCCTGGTCTGTCCTCCTGCACACTTCATTGAAACAGGGTTAATTCCCTGACTTGTAGTATGATAGAATGGGGGATATGCTGGGCCATGAGGTTACAGATTGTGTTTGAGTACAATTCTGCTGCTGCTGATGGCTCACAGTACCTCATAGATACCCAGTCTTGAGATGCTAGATGTGTTCGAAATCTATTCCATTTGGCAACAACACGATGGAGGCAATGCAAAAGACCGGATTTTGTCTTGACAAGGACTCTGAGGTGGCCACTCCTACCGATTCTGTCATGGACAGATGCATCTGCAGCAGGCAGGTTGGTGAGGATGAGGTCAAGTATGTTTTTTCTCTCTTCTTGGCTCCCTCACTACCTGCCGCAGACCCAGTCCAGCAGATATGTCCTTCAGGGCTCCGTCTATAGTGTTGCTTCTGTGCCACTCTTGGTACACTCTGTGCCCTTGCTACCCTCAGTGCTCCCTCCAAGTGGTGTTCAACGTGGAGGAGTACTGATTCAGTCAGCTGAGAGAGGGTGGTACCTGGGAGTCAGTATGGGGTTACCTTGCCCACCTTAGACCTGATGCCATGAGACTTCATGGGGTCTGTAGTCGATGTCGAGGATTCCCAGGGCAACTCCTTCCCGACTGCATACCACTGTGCTGCCACCTCTGCTGGGTCAGTCCTGCCAGTGGGACGTACCCCAGGGATGGTGATGGTGATGTCTGGGATAAGGTACGATTCCGTGAGTATGACTCTGGCAGCTGTTGCTCGACTAGTCTGTGGGACAGCTCTCCCAATTTTGGCACAAGCCCCTGGTGTTAGTAAAGAGGACTGTGCAGGGTTGACAGGGCTAAGATTGCCGCTGTCGTTTCCAGTGCCTAGGTCGATGTAGGATTGTCCTTCCGGTTTTATTCCTTTTAGTCCTTGTAGCAGATTGATACCACTGAGTGGCTTGCTAGGCCATTTCAGAGGGCATTTAAGAGTCAACCACATTACTGTGGATCTGGAGTCACATGCAGGCCAGACCAGATAAGGATGGCAGATCCTTCCTTAAAGGATATAAGTGTATCAGCTGGGTTTTTACGACAATTGTTGTAGTCATCATTAGACTTTTAATTCCAGCCAAGAGATACAGAACAGAAGGCCCCAGACAGTCTGGGATGGGTTAATCTTGAATCTTGTGATTACACACTGTCAACAGATCCCCGAAGCAAGATTTAAATTAGCTGACTATAATCTAACTGGTCCCTTGGGACCCCTGCAAACTCATGCAAAGTTTGTTGGAAAGCTGGGAAATTGGTTACTCCTGTCAGTTAATGTCTAATTGAGAACCCCTTAGCAATATTTCTTCAATCAAATTGTTTCTATTGGGAGTGATTATGCAGTTGGTATGTGGGCTGCAACCAAAAAAATCCACCTCCTTTGCAATTTATGGCTTCTTATTTCAATTTGCTATCTAATGATGAGGTATTTTTCTGGAAGATTGTAGAAGCCTCCAAGAGGTTAAGGAGGGGTGATGGTACCTGAAATCTTGAGGGTGAATTGCCAAAATAAGTTCTCTGAAAACTTCTCGGTTATTACTAGTGTTCTCTGGGTTCCATACTGAGAAATAATCAGTGAGAAACAAGAAACCAGCAATAATATTCTTTCTCCCAAGATAAGTGCCAGTTAATTTCCAAGTATGTTTCTGTTGCAACTTCATTAGAGGTTTAATGCTTCCTTATCTATATATTGAACTGGTTGACTCGGCAGAACTCCCAATGTTAACTCAAGTTGTTCTCCAAACTTTGCTTGGATCTTGCGCAGTAAGGAGCTCAGTACCCTCTCTATTTGAGATTGTTCAAAACTAGACCCTTTGGTCTGATCGTCCCAAATGATTCTAGAGTTGAATTCATTACTCTCAATTCCTTGTTGAATCCGTCATGGTGGTTTAGCGTGCAGAATTCTTCACACAGTCTCTTCAATTGACTCTCTGCTTCCAATGGCTCTGCTGCATCTTTGTTAAACTTGATGATGTCTTCAGGTATGATTGGAAGCTTAATGAGGAATAATGTTAAGCTGCCTCACAACTGTGTGGTTATCCCTTTTAACCTGGCATTTCTGTCTCTGATTTTAATTTGCAATTTTGCACCAACTTGGCTACTTAATCAAGAAATAGTTGCAATTAGGTCAGAAAGACTTTGTTTTCGCATGCTTGTTGCGTAGTCCTAAATGTTTGAAGGGGAACAGTCACAGGATTTCCCCCATTGGGATAACGCTTTTTAAAAAAGTTATTTGTGAAGTAGATAAAATTCATAAAAAACGAGAAAACTGACAAAGGTGAGGGATGTAGCTAATTTAGTAAAAGTAGCATTATGTTTTGGGCATGTTTTAATGTTCAGGACGTTGAAAAATCCTTGCCTGAAAATGCCCCATTGGTCACTCCCTTTTACTTTTTTTATCCATGAATTGCTTTTGATCGTCCCTTTCAATGGGATTCAATTGTATGTATTGCCTGGAGGTGTAATTGGTTTATCAACTTTATAGCAAAATCTATCCCTTTCCCTGTGCATGTAGCCCTGGTTCCACTCTGCATAAATACTTTTAGTTCACTTAATCTTTACCTAGTGGCCTAGCAATGCTTTTGCAACTGACCTATCTTACTGTTTGCTCTTCTACTTAATTCTAAGCTATGTATAATTAATCTGCATTTGATTTCAGTTTTTGTTGGTCTGTTCGCAGGGGCAAAAGAGCATTCTTCCATTTTCAGTACACAAATCTATGATTCCACAAATTTTATTGGATGATGTAAAGCAAAATGGACTTAGGATCTCTGATAACAATGAAAATGCAGATAGAACACCTTCAGAATTAAACAAATTCTACAAAAAAAAAAATTCTTATGCTGTCACAACTGCTTTTATTGCCCATTAGAAGCCCCAAGAAGATAGCAATGGGACTTTTTCTTGAATTCCCTGCAAGCATGGTGGATCTGCAGGGTGGTGCTCCCACTTTAGTGTTGGCTAAGGAATTTGAGAATCCCAGCCCAGCTCAAGTACACATAAGGACATAACATAAGAAATGGGAGCCTGCTCCGCCATTCAAGAAAATCATGGCTGATTTGATTGTAGCCTTTCCTAACCAATTAGGTGAACCTCTTATTCCTGGATGGTATCAGTTTCCTTGAGTAAAATGGCTGCACCATCCAGGCAAATGATGATCATTTGATCAAATTCCTGACTTGATGCTAAGGAGATAACAGATCACAATTCATCACAGCATATCAATATCACAATGTTGATTGTGGTTGGCGAAATTCAGTTTCTCATCAGCTCAGAGATGTTGATGGCATAGAAGTTTGCTGTGGTGGCTGGTATTTCTCTTGTTTGACATGGCCATTATCAAGCAATTATGTGGTATGAATGTTATGTGCCACTTGGAAGCTCGGGTATAGTCTGCCTTATTATTGGAGGAATTGTGAATAGAACTCAACAGAATCTCAGATTTGTTGCATTGCAGAAGGAGGCTATTTGGTCCATTGTATCGTATATTTGGATAACAGTCTAATTCCCTTTTTGAATGTTGTTCCCTTTTGAAGGCAGTGTATTCCAAATCTTAATCACTTGCTGTATGAAAAAGTTTATTCTCATATCTCTTTTTTGCTTCTTATGCCAATTACTTTAAACCTGTGGCCTCTTATTTTTGTACCTTTCATGAGTGGGAACAATTTCTCCCTATCTACTCTGTCCAGACCCCTCATGATTTTGAGTACTTCAAACAAATCCCCTCTCAGCCTTTTCTCGAAGGAAAGTCCAAATTTACCCAAATTACCTTCAGAACTGAATTTCCTCATCCCTGAAACCATTCTTGTGGATGTTTTCTGCACTCTGTCTAACGCCTTCACATCTTTCCTAAAGTACCCAGAACTGGGCTGCAGCACTGCACCTGAAGCTGAACTAGTGTCTTACATTGTGGAATCATCAGCAAACAGCTCTACACCTGGCCTTATGATGCAGAGAAAGTCATGGATGTAGAAAAGTATGTCTTTTGGGAAGACTGCAATGTGTTCTGGTTGAGTTGGGGAGAGGGCCCTACTCTTGTGATGGCTTCATCAATAGCAAAGTGCCTGAGAAAGGAGAAGTGTATATGCAGCAATTATTCCTCTGAAAATTTTTATTTTTCCCGACTTTTGTCTTGGAAGCAAGTTAACATTTTGTCTGGCTCTCCGGAAAGCTGCTAAGGGAAGCTGTCGTCTTCATTCTCCCATGCTTATAATGACAATTTATGTCAGTTCCTCAAGATTGGAAACCTACTATACTCCACCTATGCAGAACACTTTGTAGCATCCAACAGGTGGACCAGCAACTTGATACAGACTCCACTGCTGAACAGTTGAACTGTCTTGAAACATTTAACAGCCCAGAGCAAGTGTTTGTACTTTCAATGGCAATACCTCAGACATATGAAATAGTGATCTTTGTGGCCAGTCATGGTGTTCAAGATGTAAGATCACATGTCTGCAGTCATCCATGTGCTTGTTTCAAAGAAAAAACATTTTGTGTTCTCAAGTTGGACGTAAGGCAAGTTCGTCAGATCAGATGGCGAGAATACCTTTACAAGCTTTCTTCCTTTGCCCTCAAAACTAGAATTCTATGGGAGGATTCAGTGCACTCTGTATTTCTTATAATCCTGCATCCTCTTTGGAAATTGTATTTTTTTTTTTGCAACTTCACAGTTGTATGATGAGATTCTAACTGTACCCACTCAAATACAGGATAGTTTGTCCACTCAGTAATCCAGATTTGGCACCCATGATCTGAATTTAGTATTCTAGAATTTTACAGCACAGAAAAGAGGCCATTTAGCACAGTGCAGTGGTGCTGGTTCTTTGAAAAAGCTGTCAATTCAGTCTCATTTTTCTGTCTGTTTCCCATACTTTTTTTTTTCTTCAAATAAAATATTTTTTTAGCCTCTTGTTTTGTTGGTTCAGCCTTGATGTCCTTCCTAAAGTCGGGAACTCAAAAATGATGCGATATTTAAACGGTCCTAACCTCAACGATTTGACTGTTGAAGTTGGGATTTAACACCTAAAATGTGCTACCTTCCATTGACGACTGATTAGGATTAGTGCCACATTTGAGATAATTTGTGTTATCACAGTCATGATTTTGTTGAGCTGTCCTTGTAGTCACAGTGTTTATATGGCTGCTCCAGTTAAGTTTGTGGTCAGTGGTAACCCTCAGGTTGTTCATGAAGGATTCATTGATGGCAATGTCATTGAACTACAATGGGAAAAGGTTAGATTCTCTCTTGTTGGAGATGATCAATGCTTGACACTTGTGTAGCATGAGTGTCACTTAACACTTATTAGCACAAACCTTGATGTTACCCAAACTGCTTCAGTATCTGAGGAGTCGCAAATGGTACTGAACACTGTGCAATCTTCCCCAAACATCTCTACTTCTGTTTTTGTGATGAAGGAAAGGTAACTGATGAAGCAGCCGAACATGGTTGTGCCTAGGGCACTATCCAGAGGAACTCCTTCAGCAATTGAGATGATTGGCATCCAACATCTTCCTTTATGCTAGGTGGAACTGCAACCTGTAGAGAGATACCCCCCTCATTTTCCCCTCTTTGAATCTGATACAAACTGACAATTATACATTCTGAAACCTCCTTAATTTTATCTTGCTACTGAGATTATAATTCACCTTTTCTTCAGATCACCTGTATTAAATGTAGATTATTACCTTGTAAGAAGAATAAGATTAAACTAAACAATTATTTGTGTATTATGATTCTGAGAGCTGGGCAAACGTCTTCATCCAAGATTGCTAACTGCTACTAGATTGTATTCTTCACTCCAAGATTGTCAGCACCTCAATCTCTAGGAAACTGACAAAAATCATTTGACAAGAACAATGGTCGTGGGTTTTGACTAAGTGTCAGAAACTAAGCACTTGTAAAGCTGAAAACTGCAGCGGTTTTCCTATGCATTACTTTATCAATATTTTGAGGCACAAATGAGATCTTCATGCTCCAATTTGTCCTCAACGTGGGGAGCGAGGACCTGAATACTGAGGTATTCAGAATTTAAACCTTTGAAGGGGGTCTTCTCAAATTGCAGAACTTCAAAGAACTCATCTCCCATGAACCTTTTTTGCTCTGACCTTGCTTATATTGAAAATTTACTTTGACCCCATCAGGAAAAATTGAATGGAGATTTAGTTAGGGTGTTGCTTAGGCAAACTGAGATTACATAGTACAAACCTTTTGGTTTTGCCTTTTTAAGCTCCCTTCTCTTTCTACCACTTCAAAAATAAATATTTGAAGAGAAGGCCTCAGACAATGCAGATAATTCTAGGATTACTTGAAGGAATTAGTACAGCAGATTCAGTAGTTTTAATTCTTAATTGTGAGAAACTGCAAGTAGAGGTCTTTTCCAATTTTCAAATGAATTTTGTATCACTGAGTAAGGTATTTACTGTTTTTAAACTGTCCAGATTTTGCAGAACCATTAAGTACTAGATTATTACTGTTCTCCCCACGTTATGCAAAGTACCTTAATGTAGAAGTATTTCTAATGCATGCAATACATAGTATTACAACTTTAGCAGAGATTTGGTTTCAAAAATTGACTTCCCCAACCAAAATCAAAAGCAATGCAAGAACTGTCTGCTCACAATTTATTGTATATTTCTGTGTAAACACTCAAGATTGAAACTATGGAGGCACAGATCCAGTCAAAGACAGATGATTACAACGAGTTGCTGCTAACAAAGGAACACCTGGAGCAAGATGTGCAAGAACAAAGTGAAGAAATAGCAAAACTGAAAGTGCAGATCAAAGACCTTGAGCATATAGTTTTATCTAATGCGGATGTAGAAAAGCAGGTCCATCAGCTTGAGCAAGAAATGCAGAAGATGAGGCGGATAGAGGAAGAATTATCACAGGTAAATGAGGATCAAAAATGATGCCTCTGAGCTTCATTTTAAAGTAGATGTGCTGATATGTGCATATTTAAGTAGTAGCAAACTCTTTAAATTAATCACAAGAAATAAGGAGTTTAAAATCCAATCAAAATGATTAGTTGGAACATACTGGAAGTATATTTAGGGCAAATACCATAACAGAAATTTCAGGAAATGATGACGAAAGTCAAAAAGAAATTGGTTAAGTAATTGAAAAAGAGAAATTTACAGGGTTGTGTGCAAAGAGCACGGGAGTGGGATTAATTGTTTAACTCCATCAAAGAACTGACACTGATAACCTTCTTCTGTTACTAAATGATTCTAAGTAGAATCAATGCCATGCTACAATTTGCTGAGAGCTTTGGGCCATTCTGCTGAACCCCTTGCCTGAACTGTTGACAAGATGGCTTCACCTCAGTCCATATCAATGGCAATCATAATTTGCTGAACTAACATTAATTTTATTACTGGTACAGTTTGTTACAGAAAGAAACCAGTTAGGTGACTTCAATTCCTCATTCGTGATTTGTGACATTGCCCAAATGCTACATGGTTTAATACAATCCTGGAGGATTTAGCAATAGTTGAGGAATAAATTAAGTTAGGTAGTGTGGTAAAATGCTCAAAAACCTGTTTTTCAGTAGTACCAATTTTTTAATACTATCAATGGGTAGAGTTAGTTTTTCTTAATTACACAGCAAGGGCAGCAGATACTTGGTACGCAGCCAATCCTGGTCGACTCCAGTCAACTGTTGTTCAGTTTGTGTGTCACGTTTTTACAAAAGACTTTGTGATATCAGTTTTGAAACTAATGTTTTGTTTCAGCTTCACAAAATCCAGAGTCAGTCGTAGATTCTGACAATAATTGCAACGAACTGTTCATTGACTGCAAGGCATTCAACTCATTCCACTTACTAACCAACTACAGCCCAATGATTGTTCTTTTTAAAAAAAGAAAAAAAAAACCCATCAAAAACTGATCATGGAAAAAGAAGACCAGTTGCTACTTTCACTGAATAAATTTACTAGAATTGGAAATGCACAGAATTGGTTCTAAATGTAAACAATCATTGTGATTTCAGCAGGATTTGTTCACTGATGAGACTGACTGACAGAAGTGAAATTAATATGATTGCTTAGAATAATGGCTGAAAGGGTCTGTGCTTGTTATTTGTTTTTAAACTTTGAGGTGCTAAGATTTTTCCTCTTTTTTTTCGTGATAGGACAAGGAATCTCTGCAGCAGCAGCAGTACAATAACCTAATGCAGATCTCTGCTCTGCAGTCGAAGCTGGATGAAGCTAGACATAGAATCCCCGTTGAAGGATTTTCTGATCAAACTTTAAAGGAGCAGTTACAGAATGAGCGGCAAGCTCTCCAGACAAAGGAAGATGAGGTGGGATTGAGAAACAATTTCAGTAGTTCCGAAGTAAGATAATTTGAGATTGTTTAACATTTCTTAGAGGCACCATGTTGCCTAGACATTGAAATTAATCAGGAGAGAGTCATCTTATTCGGATAATAAACTTGAGGGACCTTGTAAGTAATCGTACAGTATTTCCCTGACGACTGTTAATCCCACCCGTGATGGGATAAACAGGCTTGGTTTTCAGCGGCATGATAAATCTTCTGGAGTGCTCAATGAGCAAGTCTGTATCCTATTGGTTAGGGCATAGACCAACCGCACAGCAATAGAGAAGTGAGGAAATACACAGAGGGATCCTTTTCTGATTCTCACAACAGGACTTGCTGTAGGTGTAGTATTGATGCTGCCAACATCTCAATATTCTTTCTGTTCAAATCCTGAGTGAATGTAGAATATCACAAAAGGTATGTTGAGCCAAGAACATGCATTCAAGTGGGCTGTCCATTTTGAAGCTATACCCTCAATCTTTGATAATTAGAAAATGTGGAGGCCTCATGGCAACCTCTAAACGTAAGAAGTTTGCCAGTTGTTCACAAAATGTTGCAGGGCATAGAGCAAACTATCAAAAGTGGCAACACAACTGAAAAGAGGAACAATTTCTGATAGCTGGAAAGGAATCTGACCCAATCGATTAGAATCAAAGATTGGTAGGTAGGACAATAAATGAACAAGAGGAGACTGGACATTCTGAAGGAGGAGGGTGAACAGCCAGAGGTCATGGTCCATATCAGTATCAACAACATAGGTAAAAAGAGGGATGAGGCACTGAGAGCAGAATATAGGGAGCTAAGAAGTAAAAAGCAGGACCTCAAAATCTCAGGATTATTCCCACTGCCATATGCTAGTGAGACCAAGAAAAGGAGAATAGACTGGATGAATGTGTAGCTGGAGAGATGGTGTTGGAGGGAGGGATTTAGATTCCTATGGCATTGGGACCGATTCTGGGAAGATATAGGACCTGTACAAGCTGGACGGGTTGCACCCCATCAGGACCAGTGATGGTGAGAGGGGATATTGGCTCAGAAAATCGAGATGTCGAATTAGTCTGGATGGAGCTAAGAAGCAACAAGAGAAGGAAAACATTAGTGGGAATTGTCTACAGGCCTCCAAACAGTAGTGGTAAGGTAGGGGATGGCATTAAACAGGAAATTAGCGATGCATATAACAAGGGTGCTACAGTAATCATGGGTGACTTTAATCTGCATATAGACTTGGCAAACCTTTTAGCAATAATACTGTGGCAGATGAAATCCTAGAGTGTGTACGAGATGGTTTTTTGGGCCAGCATGTCGAGGAACAGGTTAAACTAGATTTGGTATTGTGCAATGAGAAGGAGTTGATTAATAACCTTGTTGTGCGGGGTCCTTTAGGGAACGGTGACCATAGCAAGATAGATTTCTTCATTAGGATGGAAAGTAAAGTAGTCCAATCTGAAACTAGGATCCTAAATATAAACAATGAAAACTACGAAGGTATGAGTCATTAGTTGGCTAAGATAGATTGGGGAACTTCATTAAAAGGCATAATGGTGGATAAGCAAATGGCTAATATTTAAGAAATGAATGTATGAATTGCAACAGTTACACATTCCTTTCTGGCACTAAAACTGAACAGGAAAAGCAGCCCAACCATGGCTAACAAAAGAAATTAAGGATCGTATTGGATCCAAAGAGGAGTCCTACGAAGCTGCCAGAAAAAGTCGCAAGCCTGAGGATTGAGAGCAGTTTAGAATTCAGCAAAGGAGGACCAAGAGGTTGATTAAGAAGGGAAAATAGAGTATGAGAGTAAATTTGCAAGGAACATAGAAGCTTTTATAGTCCACTTTATAAGTATGTAAAAAGAAGATTTAGTGATGACAAATATAGGTACCTTACAGTCCAAAACGGGGGAATTTATAATTGATAACAAGGAAGTGGCAGAGCAAATACACAACTACTTTAGTCCTGCCTTCACAAAGGAAGACAGAAATAACTTCCCAGAAATGCTAGGGAAACAAGGGTTGTAAGGAGGAATTGAAGGAAATTAGTATTACTAAAACAGTAATGCTGGAGAAATTTATGGGATTGAAAGCCACTAAATCCCCAGGGCCTGATAATCTACATCCCAGGATACTAAAGGAGGTGGCCTTGGAAATAGTGGATGCGTTGGTTGTCATCTTCCAAAATTCAGTAGTTCCTGGAACAGTCCCAGCAGATTGGAGAGTGGCAAATGTAACTCCACAATTTGAAAAATGAGGGAGGGAGGAAAACAGCGAATTACAGACTAGTTAGCCTAACATCAGTGGTTGGGAAAATGCAAGAGTATTATAAAGGATGTGATAACAGGACACTTAGAAAATAACAATGGGGTTAGACAAAGTCAGCCTGGATTTATGAAAGGGAAATCATGTTTGACAAACATGGAGTTTTTTGAGGATGTAACTAGCAGAATAGATAAGAGAGAACCAGCGGTTGTGATGTATTTGGATTTTCAGAAGGCTTTTGATAAAGCCCCATACATAAGAGGTTAGTGTGCAAAATTAAGCACATGGGATTGGGGGTAAAAATTGTCATGGATTGAGAATTGGTTAGCAAACAGGAAACAGGATAGGAATAAATGGATTTTTTTTCAGAGTGGCAGATGGTGACTAGTGGGGTACCGCAGTGATCAGTGCTTAGGCCCCAACTATTCACAGTATATATCAATGATTTGGAAGAGGGAACTAAATGTAATATTTCCAAGTTTGCTGGTGACACGAAACTTGGGAATGTGAGTGGTGAGGGGTGTGTTAAGTGGCTTCAGGGCGATTTAGACAGGTTGAGTGAGTGGGCAAATACATGGCAGATGCATTGGATAAGTGTGAAGTTATCCAGTTTGGTCAGAAAAACAGAATTGCAGAGTATTATTTAAATGATGATAGATTGGGATATGTTGATGTACAAGGGGACCTGGCTGTCCTTGTACATCAATCACTGAAAGCAAGCATGCAGGTGGAGCAAGCAGTTAAAAAGTCAAATGGTATGTTGGCCTTCAATTGCGGGAGGATTTGAGTACAAGAGCAAGGATGTGTTACTGCAGCTATACAGGGCCTTGTTGAGACCACACCTAGAGTATTGTGGGCAGTTTTGATCCCCTTATCTAAGAAAGGGTATGCTTGCCATAGAGATAATTCAATGAAGGTTCACCAGACTGATTCCTGGGATCGCAGGATTGTCATATGAGGGGAAATTGAGTCGACTAGGCCTGTATTCACTGGAGTTTGAGACTGAGATGGGATCTCATTGAAACATATAAAACTCTGGCAGGGCTGGAGAGACTGGATGCCAGGATCATGTTTCTTCTGGCTGAGGAGGCCTAGAATAAGGTGTCACAGTCTCAAGATACATGGTAGACCATTTAGGACTAAGATGAGGAGAAATTTCTTTACTGAGAGGGTGATAAACCTGTGGAATTCTCTACCACAGAAGGCTGTGGAGACCAAGTCAATGAATATATTTAAGAAAGAAATATATTTCTGGACTTTAATGGCGTCAAGGGGTATGGGGAGAGAGCAAGAGTATTGCGTCGAAATAGAGAACCAGCCATGATCATATTAAATGGTGGAGCAGGCTCAAAGGACTGAATGACCTACACCTCCTATTTTTATGTTTCTATGATAAAACTGAAGAGGAAGTTGTTACAAATATGAAGTTTATGGGACTGTCTTTAATTTAGGCAAAATGAAAAAAATGAAGTGACTTTTTAAAATTTGTTCATGGGATGTGGACGTTGCTGCCTAGGCCAACATTTATTGCCCATCCTTAATTGCCCTTGTTCAGAGGGCATGGTTGTGGGCCTGGAGTCACATGTGGGCCAGACCAGGTAAGGGTGGCAGATTTCCAATTGCTGAACCTTTATAAAACTCTTGTTAGGCTCCAACTGGAGTATTGCATCTAATTCTGTTCACCATAACTTATAAAGGTTGTGAAGATTCTTGAGCGGGTACAGAGGAGAGTTACCAGACTGGTTCAGAGGATGAAGGTTTTAACTACAAGGTTAGGTGGGAGAAGCTGAGTTGTTCTCTGTGCAAAGATGATTGAGGGGAGATTTGATAGAGGTGTACAAGATTATGACAGGCTTAGATAAGGTAAACAAAGAAAAGCTGTTCCAATTCCAATTCAAGGATTTAAAGCTTTGGGCTAGAGATAAAAGGGGACTGTGAAGAAGACATTTTCTGTGTAGAATGGGAATGACCTGAAACTTGATACATGGGTGGTGGAAGCGGAGACAACTGATGATTGCAAATGGAAATTGGATAGGCACTTCAAGGAAATGCGTTTACAGGGCAATAGGGATAGAGTGGGAGAATGGTACTGACTGGATCACTCTATGGAGAACTGGAATGGATTTGATAGGCTGAATGGCCTCCTTGTGCTTTTTATTATTAATTTGTAGGATGTAGGCGTCACTGGCTAGGGTAGCATTTATTTCCAATCCCCAATTACCCTTGTTCAGAGGGCATTTTTAAAGAATCAACCACATTCCTGTGGGTCTGGAGTCACAGACTAGGTAAGGACAGCAGATTTCATCCCCTAAGGAGACATTAGTGAACCAGATGATTTTATCACCCAGATTTTTATTGAATTCAAATTTCACCATCCATTACGGTGGCATTTGAACCCAGGTCCCCAGAGCATTACCCTGGGTCTCTGGATTACTAGTCCATTGACAATACCACTATGCCTTCATCTCCCATTGTGCCCGAATGAAACCAACTCGAAGGGTCTGCAGAGTATCCTTCTGTGATTCAAGTAATGTATAAGGATTATAAGGACTTTTTTTGCCATCCATGGACAGGAAGGCCACTGAGTCTTTCCATCCTTTCCCCTATGCCTTGATGTACAAAATACTACTGCAGAAGAACTTGACAATTCCCCTGACCAAGCACCCCAAGTCCAGAGGTGCCCAGCCCAAAAGGATTCTTTACATGGTCGTTTTTCATAAAATGTAGTAACGGAGTCAGATTAACATTTCCAAGAATGTGCATGCTTTAGCTGCTAATCCTCCCTCAACCAGCTCTACTGACAACAAGGTTGAGTTATTCATTGATAGCTGTGTTTAGCTCTTCAGTGTGGCTATCATGTGGTTACACCAACAAGTAATCCATTGGGTGTAACATTCATTAGACTCTCTTGAGATGGTGAAACGTGCTATGTAATTGCCAGTTCTTTCTTTCCTTCATTTGTGATAGTCTCCAGGCACTGTACAAAATTCTTCAGCAGCAAGATAAAATGGATGCATTGCATGAATTTGTAGAGTAAAGAATTTGAAAAATGTAATGTCCAGTTTGGATAATACAGGGAAGCTCAATTGGTCTGTAACTAGTTCTGTTGTGGAATTTGTTTTCAAGATCCAAAGCCTTGAAGAACAGCTTGATCAATTTCGAGAGAATCTGATGAATCAAAACGATGAGATGCTTCAGCTGAATATGCAGTTGGAGATCCAGACAAAGCAGTCAGCAATGACGATCAACCAGCTCCACGAAGAGAACATCCGAGTGAAGGTGAATTAATTGGCATTGATTCTCAAGTTATTGGAGTCTAATTGTATGATACACAAAATATACCTGTGAATGACCTACTGGATAAGGAGAATATGTAACTGAATCATCTATCACTTAGATATAAGTCTCTGGCACTATTATCTAACACTGACTAAAGTTTATGCTAATTTGTTTAATATAGCTTTCCCATTTCCCCAACAATTCCATTTTTCAGCAGGATGTAGCCAGTCTGCATCTGCGTTTGGGTATGGATGCAGATAGTGATAGAGTGCCAGGATTGCAGCTGCCTCAGGCTTTGCTGCAGGAGAAGAACCAGGAAATCGATGAACTAAAGGAGCAAATCTTTAAACTGCAACAGGAATTGGAAAACACTTCGGACAACAAGGTAGCACAGTTATGGAACTGAACCTGAAAACTGCTCAGTTAATAACTACATGAAACTAAATGCAAAATCTTTTGGGTAAATCACTCCCTGGATCTCAAAGTAAGATTATTTTGTGCAGAACCCCTTAATCTTCCTAACTTTGATCACCTTAATTTTTAATGAACTGTATTCTCCCTGGGGAAAAAAAGAACTTGGATTTGTACAACACATTTCCTAGCCTGATGTCCCTAAGTGCTTTTCACCAAATTGAGTGTTTTTTTGATGAGTTGAAATGTTGGAAATGTATTGCTGCTGCTTCATTAATGTTTTGATTACTTTAATTACATCCACAAGTCTATACACAACACAGAAACAGGCACCTCATTATAATTAAAAGCAGAAAATGTTGGAAATGCTAAACAGGGTCAGACAGCATCTATGGAAAGAAACACAGTTAATGTTTCAGATGGGTGACCTATTATCAGAACTGGAAGAAATTGGAGATATAGCAGTTTATGAACAAGTACAAAGACAGAAAGAAGGTTCAAGGGAAAGGACAAACAAAAGGGAAGGTCTGTGATTGGGTGGGAGGGCAGGAGTGCTTAAATGACAAAAGGGATGTTGGTACAAAGCAAAAGGGAGAGCTAGTGGAACAGGTAAAATAAAAACATGTTAGATGTAGACAGACTATCAATTGAAGTGTTCAGGGATTCGTTGTCTGTACAATTTACATCATAGTGATTTGAGTGAAGATTGAGAATTTCCAATGTTGTGTTGTTGAGCAAAATTTGAGGTCTGTCTTGTTGATCTTTTTATTTCAGACTTTTGAAGCGAGGAACAGTGAAATTGAAGAGCTGAAAGCACAGATAGAACAACTTACAGTTGACCAGGATAGGTTGCGTCAGGCAAAAGAGGAAGAAATTGAGCATCTCATTGAGGTTATAGAGAAATTGCAGCAAGAACTGTCACTATTGGGTCCAAATCGCCATGAAGTCAGTGATTCTCAGGAAGACCTTGAAATGTTAGGTTTGGAAAAAGAGTCCAGACAAAATGCAGCACTTTCTCGGGGACTTAATGACAATCTGCAGCAGGAGTTGGCATGTATTGAAGTAGACAACAGGGCTGCTGGAGACTACAAAGAAACGAATCATATCCGTTCAACAGGACTTCAGGATCAGATGGTGATGATGGTATCTAAACAAGATTCTCTCCAGTTCTTGGATAAAAAAGAAGTGCAGTTCCAAGAAAAGATTGATGTTTTGCAAACTGAACTTCAAAACTTGCAGGAAGTTAATCAGCAGGAGATGGTATCCCTTCGCCTACAGCACAAGACCCTTCAGGAGGACAACAGTTTGTTGAGGACTCTCATATCTCAACGGGATGCTGATGTAGCTCTTCTCTCATCACGTGTCCAAGAACTGGAAGACGCTCAGACTGAAAAGGACATGCTGCTACAAATGATTGAGAAGCAAAGGCAGGTGGAATTAGAAGAAATGGGATGTTTACCAACAAAAATAACAGAGCTTGAACAAAAACTGTTAGACAGGACAGCTCAATTCCAAAAAAGTTGTGATGAAATACAGACCTTGCGCTCTGACATTCAGGAGCGTAACTGTGTGCTTCAGACCTTGAAACAGAAGGATGCAAATCACCAAGAAGAACTTGAGAGTTTGCAGGGTGAGCTGGCCAAGTGGGAGGTAATGGATAAAAAGCTCAAAGATCATTTGAAGCAGCTTGAGAAAGAAAAGGAAGAAGTCCTGACTACTACAGAAATAAAGGTGAAAGATATATTGGTAAGTCAATATGTATTCACTTTTCTCTCAGGATTAATGAACAAACATTTTTGTTTGGTATTCATCTTTTACAGTGGATGGTTAGCATGATCTTTAGAAGGCTACAGCATGCATGTCCTTTGCTTGTACTTTTTTTTTTAGAAGCAGGGGGAGGTTGTAATAAATCTTTAGCTTGTCCAGAAAAAAATGCCTATGGGCTTCAAGTGTTGTACTGAGTGCAGTAAAATGTTCAGTCTTGTATGTTTATCATTAAATGTGAAAACTTGAGATCAATTGCATTTCTGTAGTGGAAGGATCTAAAGTAAAGGATGATTGAGTACACCCTGCAGTACTGCAGTTTTGGATGGAAAAGTTCACATAGTGTTCAAGATCATTCATGGCTCTTTCTTGGACAGGTTTTTGTTGAAAGCATACGTAAGATTGACATACAGAGTAATCCTCATGGATTTGCTAAACATTGCACTTCAGCAAATATTTGGCAGATCAGTAATGACAGCTGATGTTAGACTTTCATACAAGGACATCTCCCTTCCTAAACCTGTAAGTTTATGGAAAATGTAGAATGAAGGAAAAACAATTTTCAATATTATCATTGTTAAAGTGATGTGCATCTTCCAAAGACCGCATTTTCATCCATTCATCGCTGCAGACTGTATAAAGGTCTAATCTTTGGGTGGTTAGATGAGTGTAAAGTGGTTAATTTCAGGCCAGAATGAATTACACAATCGCACAGGTGCTGGGCTGAGATAATTGTGGGGAGTAGGCACCATTGTCCTTGTCTGTTTTACTTATTAGTTCATGGGAACTTTGTGATCTGCTGGTGTACTGCCTTCTTGAACCATTGCAGTCCATGTGCTGTAGGAACACCCAGAGTGCTGTTAAGAATGGGAGTTCAAGGATTTTGACCCAGTGACAGTGAAGGAGCGGCAATATAGTTCAAGTCAGGATGGTATGTGACTTGATGGGGAATATGCAGATGGTGGTGTATCCATGTATCTGCTGCTCTTGTCCTTCTAGGTGATGAGGTTGTGGGTTTGAAAGATTCTGTCGAAGGAGCCTTGGTGAGTTGCTGCAGCGCATCTCTTATAGATTGTACACATTGCTACCACTGTGCGTCGGTGGTGGTGGAGGGAGTGAATGTTTGTGAATGGGGCTGCCAACCAAGCATGCTGCTTTGTCTAGATGGTGTCGAGCTTCTTGAGTGTTGTTGGAGCTGCGCTCATCCAGGCAAGTGGAGAGTATTCCATAACACCCCTGGCTTGTGCTTTGTAGATGATGGACAGGCTTTGGGGAGTCAGGAAGCGAGTTAATCTCTGTGGAATACCCAGCCTCTGACCTGCTCTTATTAACCAGAGTATTTATATGGTTAGCCCAGTTCAGTTTCTATTCAATGGTGATCCCCTGCAAGGTGTTGACAATGGGGGATTCAGCAATGGTAATGCCGTTGAATGTCAAGGGGCGGCAGTTAGATTCTCTCTTGTTGGAGATGGCCATTGCTTGGCACTTGTGCGGCCTGAATGTTACTTGCCACTTATCAACCAAGCTGAATATTGTCCAGATTTTGCTGTGTTTGGACATGCACTGTTTCCGAATCTGAGGAGTCGCGAATGTTAAGCATTGTGCAATCGTCCGCTCACATTCCCATTTCTGACCTTATGATGGAGGGCTGGTCATTGATGAAGCAGCTGAAGATGGTTGGGCCCAGGACACTACCCTGAAGAACTCCTGCAATGGTATCCTCGAACTGAGATAATTGACCTCCAATCACTACAACTGACTTCCTTTGTGCTAGGTATGACTCAAACCAGTGGAGAGTCTTTCCCCTGATTCCCAGTGACTGCAGTTTTGCTAGAGCTCCTTGGTGCCCCACTCTTAAATATTCTCTTAATGTCAAGGGCAGTCACTCTCACCTCACCTTGTGAGTTCAGCTTTTATCCATGTTTGGACCAATGAACCAGTCGAACCATGTTTTGAGATCTAGAGCTGAGTGGCCCTGGTGGAACCCAAACTGAGTGTCATTGAGCACGTTATTGTTGAGTGAGTTCCGCTTAATAACACCGTCAACGACACTTTCCATCACTTTGCTGATGATCAAGAGTAGACTGATGGTGTGGTAATTGGCCAGGGTGGATTTGTACTGCTTTTTGAGGACAGGACATACCTGAGAAATTTTCTACGTTGCTGGGTAAATGCCAGTGTTGTAGCTATACTAGAACAGTTTGGCTAGGGGCACAGCTCGTTCTGGAGCATAAGTCTTCAGTACTATTACCGGAATGTTGTCAGGGCCCGTAGCCTTTGCAGTATTCAATGCCTTTAGCCATTTCTTGCTATCATGTGGAGTGAATTGAAGTGGCTAAAGACTGGTATCTGTGATGCTCGGAGGATGATGTGGAGGATGAAATGGATCATCCACTTGGTACTTCTCACTGAAGCTGGCTGCAAATGCTTAGCCTCATCTTTTGCACTGATGTGCTGGGCTCCCTTGTCATTGAGGGTGGGGATATTTGTGAAGCAAATATCTTAGTTTAGTTGTCCACCACCATTCATAACTGAATGTGGCAGGACTGCAGAGTTAAGATCTGTTATGTTGGTTGTGGGATTTCTTCACGCTGTATCGCATGCTGCTTCTGTTGTTTGGCTTGCAAATAGTCCTGCGTTGTAGTTTCACCAGGTTGACACCTCATTTTTTGGCATTCCTGGCGCTGCTTCTGGTATGTCCTTCGGCATTCTTCATTGAACCAGGGTTGATCCCCTGGCTTGATGATGATGATGGAGTGAGAGATATGCCAGGCCATGAGGTTACGGGTTGTGGTTGTGTACAATTCTGCTGATAGTGTCCCAGAGTGCCTCATGGATGCCCAGTCTTGAGTTGCTAGATCTGTTCAAAATCTATCCCGTTTGGCACGGAGCTAGTGCCACACAACACGATGGAGGGACCCTCAATGTGAAGACTGGACTTGGTCTCCACAAGGACTGTGTGGTGATCCCTCCTGCTAGTTCTGTCATGGACGTATGCATTTGCGAGATTGGTGAGGGTGAGGTCAAGTGGGTATTTCCGTCTTGTTGGTTCCCTCAACACCTACCGAAGACCCAGTCCAGCAGCCATGTTCTTTAAGCTTCTGCCAACTGGGGCAGTAATGATGCTGCTGAGCTACTCTTGATGATGGACATTGAAAGTCCCCACCCAGAGTACATTCTGTGCACTTACCACCCTCAGTGCTTCCTCCAAGTGATGTTCATGGAGGGGCACTGATTCATCAGCTGAGACAGTATGTGTTAACCAGCAGGAGTTGTCCTTATCTATGTTTGACCTGATGCCATGAGACTTCATGGGGCCCAGAGTTAGTGTTGAGGATTCCCAGGGCAATTCCCTCCTGACTCTATAACACTGTGCTGCCCCACCTCTGGTGGGTCATTCATTCGATGGGACAGGACATGTCCAGTGATGATGTTTTGGGCATTGTCTGTAAGGTATGGTGAGTATGACTGTCATGCTGTTGCTTGACCTAGTCTGTGGGACAGTTCTCCCACTTTTGCTCAAGTCCCCAGATGTTAGTAAGGAGGACTTTGCAAGGTTGACAGGACTGGGTGTGCTGTTGTTGTTTCCAATGCCTGGGGCAATGCCACATGGTCCGCCTGGTTTCATTCGTTTTGGACTTCATAGCGGTTTGATACAGCTGAGTTGCTTGCTAGGCAAGACAGGATTTTTTAAGATTCTCATCACGAGGTTTCCTAAAACCTGAAAAGCTGGAGTATACCGCTATGTGTAAAAGATGTATATGCTATGTGTGGAAGATCATTTCAAGACTGAGGATGACCGTAATCCTCCTCCTTATGTAAGCCTAGACAGTAAGCATCACTAGGATATTTGGCTGCACTGTATCGCGGCTGGTCCTATTCCTGTGTTTACGAAGTGTCACTCGCATGTCATTCCAGCAGCAGAGAGAAGCAAAACCATTGGTCATTCCTCTCCTTTCAATGCCTCTCATCCTGTAACCCAGGGCACTCAGGTCGACTGTTACCATCTCACTAACTCAGTTCAGTGATCAAATATTTGATCTTGGTCTTATGACTCAGCTACTCGCTCCACCTGACCCAATGGTCCAGCCCTCCTGTTTTGGGACATGATGGGGTATTAGCCCTAATTATGTGTTACTTTTGGCATTAGTTCAATAAATTAAAGTTTCAAGTTAAATTAGTGAGGATCCATTGCTAATAACTTGTAACTGAATGTAATAAATCCAATCTAATATAATGAAGGTGAAGTGCTGTGCTGCACACAGACTGGCTGATGGGAATTGTCTGTTTCAGTTCCAGGAGCAGGAGAGACTGAAAGAGGTGGATGCTACCTTGCAGCAAAAGGAGATACTAATCACGCAGCTAAGTGCAGAACGTGAGGGACTGCAGGCTGAGCTTTCTAAAGTTAAAGAGGAGCTGAACTCTAGCACAGAGCAGATTGAAAAACTGCTGGAGGTTGAACAGGTAAAAGTAATATTTGAAGAAATTAAGCTCTTTTGTATTCTTGCCTTCCAGCTGAACTTCATTTCAAGCAATTCATTTTGTGGGGGTGGGCAGTACGCAGGGGGAGGGGGTAGTTGAAGTCTGGGGCGGGAAAATGTGCAATGTTAAATTCCTCAGGCTAGACAGCAGTTGTTTTTAACTAATGCCTTGCAGTTTTATTCACACTGCTCTTTTCACTCACTCACACAAGTGTGCCTCCTGTTAGTTTTGACTGTCTCCAGTTTATGAACATATGAGCAATGACTAACAGGAAAAGACTTTCTTCATCCAGCTTTCCCACATAACTTTGTACACAATCCAAAAATCATGTGATCTCCCGGGGTGGTGGAAGACCAAGTTCAAAAGCGCAGCCAATTTGCGGTTGTAGGGCAGAGGGAACAAAGAATCTTAAGATATTCCTCTCCAACGCCACCAGGCCAGAGGATCATTCTGATAATCCCCTGCAGTATCCAACCTGTTGTAAGAGATGATTTCTGTCCCAGGCAGGAACAAGTGCATGCTTTGCCTGGAAGGAATTCAGGGAATTGGCATCTATGGCATGAGCTGATAATCTGTTCCAGAGCTCTGCTAGTCTCTGAAAAAAGACCCACTTCCTGATATCTTAGCCCAGACCTAGCATACAATTGTGACCCCACCACCCCCCCCACTCCAGTTGATAATTGGGACTCAGTTATCAACTCAAACTCAAGTTATTACTTATGACCTAGAATCCTTATTCAGATCAATCCCTAAGTCTCCGCTTCTCTAAAGTGTGACATAGTAACTATTTTAGCCTATCTTGATGACTAAGATGTTATAAACTGAGTTTGTCTAGAGGGTCTCCTCTGCATACCTTTCAAACCCTCAATTTAATCCACTATGTGCGAGACCAAAACTGGACTCAGTATTTGAGCTAAGGTTTGGCAATGGTCTTGTACAGGGCCAAAATATTATGCGTATCTTGTAATCAATTGTCCTGTGAATGTATCCTAATATCTTACTCATTGAGACTATCACTTCATGACATTGTTCATGAACCTTTAGAGATCTGTGCACTAGAATGCCTGCTCTCCGCCTCTCCTTATGATTTTCCCACAGGGTATATGAATATTGAGCATTTGCCTATATAACATGAACTTTTTCAAATTATTCATAATTTGCCAATCACTAGTCAACCCCCTTTCAGCAAGATTCACCAGAAGCAGATGAACTTTGCCTACAGTATTGCTCCTTGCACAAATCTTGGGATTATCTGGAAATTTGAAGATTGTGGCCCCAACACCTGTATCCAGATATTAATAAAAACAGTAATGAACAGCGGTCCCAGTACTGATATCTGTGAAACACCACTGTCTCCAAATAGATCAAAATCTGTCTATAACAACTTTCTGCCTACATCCTTCCAGCCAATTTTCATTCAGCTCAGTATATTACCACTTATGCCAGAAGCTTCAATGTTGTAGAGAAACCTTGTCAAAAGCTTTTTGGAGGTCCAGATAGAAAATAACTATTGGACTTCCCCATCCACCACCTTAAGACAATAAGACCATAAGATATAGGAGCAGAAGTAGGCCGTTCAGCCCATTGAGTCTGCTTCAATGAGATCATGGCTGATCTGATAATCCTCAACTCCCCTTTTCTGCCTTTTTTACATGCCCTCACTATCTCCTCATTATCTCTTGATTTATTCTCTTCTACAATATAGCTATTATTTAGGGGCTGATGGACTACACCCACCAGTGTTTTCTTCCTCTTATAAAAACAAAAAACTGCGGATGCTGGAAATCCAAAATAAAAAATACCTGGAAAAACTCAGCAGGTCTGGCAGCATCGGCGGAGAAGAGTACAGTTGACGTTTCGAGTCCTCATGACCCTTCAACAGTTCTGTTGCTGCCACCCCTGCTGAATTTTTCCAGGTATTTTTTATTTTTGCTTTTTCTTCCTCTTATTGTTTCTTAGCTCCACCCATATGGAATCTACATCTTCTGATCCAAGACCATTGCTTGCTGCGTACTTATTTCATCTCATACTCACAAGACTACCCCATCACCCTTTCCTTCCCCCTTGTCCTTTCGAAAAGCCACATACCCCTGAATATTTAGTTCCCAACTTTGATCTCCTTGTAACCATGTCTCTGTAATGGCTATACAATCATACCCATTAATCTCTATTTGTGCCGTTTCATTCATTTATTTTGTTCTGAATACTACATGCATTTAAGTAAAAAGTCATTAATTTTGCCTTTTTACCATTCTTTTTCACTTTGACCCTATGTGCTGCTTTTTTTCATGTTTGTGACCTTGGTGACCTCTTCAAAAATAATACCAAATTTATCAGACTTTTTTTAAAAACTGTGATGGGCCCAAATTCATCCTTCTCTGTCCAAGTAATATATTGCTTCCTTCATGATTCCCTCCAATATCTTTCCTATTGCTGATGTCTAGCTAATGGCCTCTAGTTTCTCAGGTCCATCTTGTCTCCTTCTTTAAAGGTGGGGACTACATTAGCATCCTAAGGTTTATTTGTTACCTACCCAACCTTGGAAGGTGAAAGAAGCACTGAACGTTGTAAATCACCAAAATGCCTCTGACCATAGTTCCCTGAAAGACATATTCAATATTACACATGCCATGCTAAGTGTGGAAATGCCATCGAACCAATGGTTAGGAATTACTTTCTGTCATAAAACAGGCAAGCTCTGGGGATTCAAGGAAAGTCCTAAGCGAAATTACCCTTCATGGTGCTCAGTTCCAGATATCCTCAGGCTAGAGGAGAAGTCCAGAACAAGGAGGTGCAACCTTATAATAAGAGCCAGGTTGTTCAGGGGTTATGTCAGAAAGCACTTCCTTCACATATGTAAATCGAATCCTCACAGCTGACATAGATTGTTGTCAGATAGGGATCTTGAGGGTTATGGAACCAAGTCAGGTAGATGGAACTAAGATACAGATCAGGTATGATTCAATTGAAAGGCTGAATGGCCAGATCTTGTTACTATAACTAATGCAATTAATATCAAGGATCAATAGATTCTATGCAAGCTACATTCCTAGTACATAGGATTACATGGATATGTGGCATAAAAACAGGCCATTGGCCTCAACCAATCCACGCCAACGTTTATGCTCCGTTCAAGCATCCTGTCATCTTTCCTCACCTAAATCTATCGTCGTTGCCCTCTATTCCCTCCTTCGTCGTGCATGTCCAGTTTCAACCATCCCCTGTAATAGCAAATTCCACATTCTCATCAATTTTTCGGCAAAGATGTTTCTTCTGAAGTTCCATTGGATTTTTTGCTGACTATCTTGCTTTGATAGTCTCTAGTTATGTTGTTCCCTACAAGAGGAAAATTTCTCTCTGCATCCACTCTGTCAAAGCCTTTCATAATTTTAAAGACCTCTGTTAGTTCAACCCTTGGCCTCATTCAGCCCATAGTGCCTGTATTGGCTTTTTGAAAGAGCTGTCCAATTAATCTCACTCCCCTATCCTTTCTCCATATCTCTGCAAATTTCTGCTTACCAAGTATATCCAATTCCCTTTTTGAAAGTTTAAAATTAAATCATCCATATGTGTAAACATTTACTTGAATTGCTGATAGCAGTTCTATCCTTTGGGGGCCAAATCCAATTGAGTGCAACAAATGGCTTTAGACCCTTCTAAATTTATTTTCTTTAAATCAAATGGGATGAAAAACCGTGTTGTCCCAATTTTTTTTAACCGCTATGGTTACGAAACATACATTTCAGTATGAATGTCAAATATTTGTTAACCATCTAGAAAATATTTTTTGGAAATACATTTTTAAATCATTATTTTGGAAAAGAAGACGATTTATTAATTACAGTTTCTTTATATCACAAGTTACAGGAAAGAGAGCCATAATACATGATACGGAAATAAAAAGCTGTTACACTCCTCTATTTCAATAATTACCTTGCACTACTACTTTTGAATATTAACTATTTAACTTTGATCAGGAATGGTAATATTATACAAAAACAGAAAATGCTGGAAAAATTCAGCAGGTCTAACAGCATCTGTGGAGAGCAAACAGAGTCAACGTTTTGGGTCTGTATGACTCTTCGCCATTGATGCTGTTAGACCTGCTGAGTATTTCCAGCATTTTCTGTTTTTGTTTCAGATTTCCAAGCATCTGCAGTATTTTGCTTTAATCTATGATAATATTATTGTTCAGCTGATTCTAAACCACAGCCCTGTAAGGAATTTGTTCACTCTTGCTGAGGTCACTTAAAGGGCTATGTCTGCTTCTGCCAACTGTATCTTTAAGGCAGCTGTGTGAAGTAATTTGTGTGCTACCCTTCTCTTTAACATTATCTTCAGCTGACATGATGAGTAATTTAGCATGTCCATGCTTGTAGTGTGTTAGAAACAAGATCTATGTAGGGAAAGAAGTACTTTCTGCTCAGAGTTTAAAAATACTGCTTTTCCTCTCCTACCAACTCTCCCCCTCAAAAGGATATGCAGAAACATTGTATAGTATACCTTGTAATAAACCACCTTTTTTTTAAACTTATGGAAGTTAGAACTCTTTCTTCAGAAGTTATCAAGGGGACATCCTGGCCATACTCTCTCGGGTTTATTGCCTGCTGGTATTTTGAAATAGTTTGGGAGGGTCGGGGTTGGGGTATTTGCTGGCCTGAAGCTACTTGCATCTAGAAAATCCAACCCTTCTTATCAGTTGAGCATACAGCAGTTTTCAGCCAATAAAAGATGACTCGATTAACCTCTAAGTCAGAAGGAATTATTGATTTCCATAAAAATTATTGGCACAGTTAAAATTGCTTTATCACCATTATAAGCATCACTGAAAGGACAGAGAAAGGAAATGCTGGTATTTTGAATAGATGAACAAAATGCATTTTTCTTTTTATTACCCCTTTCCCACCCTACCCCCAGACTTTTCAATTTCCATAAACATCAGTATCTCACCTTATAAAATAGGCTGTTTGGTCAGTGATTAATTTGCTGTGTGTGATACTTTGTGAGCAAATTGGCTGCCACATAAAAACTAACAGCAGTCACAGCGCTTCAGAAGTAATGCATTGAATGTAAAGCGCTTTTCAATGTCAGAAAGGCATTATAAGTTCTTTTTATTGCTTTAATATAAAACATTTCAATGTTGGACTTGACTTTTAAACAGCTTACTTTTTCATTGGACTTTATCATTGCTCCTCCACATACAAAATCATATGCTTAATCTCATCGCAAAATGGAAAGCCTTAGACTGCACACTTTCATTTCCCACACCCCCTTCTTCCCCCTCCACTACTGCCCATTGGGTGGGAATTGTTAATAAAGGGTAACTGACGTTCAGAGAACAAAGCAGATGATACCAAAAGTAGGTAATTAACAACCTTATCCACATATAGTTTTGATACAGATCTGAAACTGATTTTCTACTTGTGTGTACAGTCGATCAGGATCTGTAACCAGTTTCTCAGTTTTGAGCTCATAACTCAATGGCACATCCACCGACCCATCTAGCAGCTAACTTTGGACAAACAAATTTCATTGGGCTCCATTAGCTGAAAATGTCACCATTTTGAGGAACTGCATCTATTAAGTCTAAATTTTAAAAAGTGACAAACTCTGAATGAGGGGCTACTCCTAAAATGTTACATTCTGTTTTCACAGATGCTGTATATTCTGGCATTTAGTTTGTCTTTCAAATTTCTAGCATTGTTGGTTTGTTTGTTTCTGTTTTTAAGTGTAAAATTTACTGTGAAAAGCATCCTAAGTGTTTCTGTTGCCAAATACAATTAGAACATTTAGATGGCTCACTGGAAATTTCTAGTGTTTGTAGTTTAATATTATAACATAAAGATGCTACAGTTTGGTTTTGAGCAGGACACACCTGCAATTTTGAATTGTTGGAAAACTTTTCATAATTCTCTATATAGCTGAATGTAATTGGATGCCTCATACATTTCTTTTAAAGGAAAAAGACCGCACCATTGCTGACCTAGAGATCCATATCCATAACCTGAAAACTCAGGTGAACCAACTGCAAGAAGCCTTAATGCAGCAAGAAGAGGAATTAGCAAATCGGGCAAAAGAAGTAGAAGATTTGAGTGAAAAATATCATAGGCAAGGATTTGAATTGCTGCGATTGTCCAATTTAGAAGCAGATAGGCCACAAGTCAGTCCCTCAAATTACAAAGAAACTTCACAGACCGTTATTCAAGATGAGTATCAGCCATTTGTCTACAATCACACTACTAATGAAAGCTTGTTGAGTTCTCCAGAGGTGATGAGAAAGTATGAGGAAAGTCTGGAATGGATGAATGGACTGCACTTGAGCAGGATTTCTGAAATCAGTGGTGTGCACAGTGCTGATGTAGAGACAATGCATAGCAGATCACTTGGACTTGGGAAAGATACAGATGGAGAGGACCAGAGCATTAACTCTGCAAAAGACAAACTGCATGGGCGTTCTCCAGCCACATCTGATTATGCACATTCATTCGCAAACTCCTCTGATGCAGCGAAGGTGAGAGAGGGGGAAAAAAATCAGTTTTGAAACGTTGCTCTGATTCACTTTTTTTCCACTTGAAATGTGGTGATTGAATCAGCCACAGCATTATATAATCCTCCTGGTGCACTCTTTTAGGATGCTGGCCAGCATTTTAAGTTTCCTCTTCAAACCTTGGTTTTTGTTGGGTGCCTGCTATTGATCTTAATTATATTTGATTCAGATTTACTGTTAGCTTCTTCCACACTTAGTACTCTGCTTCTATAAAAGTGCTTGTCACAGTGATACTGAACAGAGATTTACAGGACAGAGCTGGAAAATTAGACCATACTAAATCACTGCATTTTGGGGCTCTAGCACCAGTCCAGTTGTGAGGGGCTGATATTTCTATACTTCTGTGAGTGATTTGTATCTGCTTTGAGTCAATTATATGTTGTGATGCTGGTTCTTCTGCTAAGTGCTTCAGCCATTGTCAGAAATTTTTTCGATGCTTTTTAATCTAGGATGAATAGAATGTCACTTTTTTTTTAAGATTGAAGAGAGACATTCTTAATGGTTTGCATTTTTTTTTCCATAGGTGCAAAGTGATGCAAAAGTAGAAGTAACACTGACAGCCTTACAGGAAGATGTGGCATCAACAGTGTCAATCCCTGACTGGATAAGCGATGGTTGTGGCAGCAGTAAGTATGCCATAAAGAACACAAACCAGAACGTTTTCCCCATTCTCACTAACAATTCATACTCTATACAAGAAGCAGTTGTTATTCCTCATGTAAGAGCATATTGATTCTCCATGCACAAGACTGACATCCAAATGGAAAGGGAACATGGAAAGCAATTAGGGTCCTTGATAGCTATGTTAACTCCCCTACTTCCATTGTCTAATGTGGGTTTCAACCAGAGTGTGGCAGCAGAGTGTACCATCTACAAGATGCACTGCAGAAACTCAGCAAGGCTCCTTCGACAGCACCTTCCAAACCTGTGACCTCTACCACCTAAAAGGACAAGGGCATCAGATGCACGGGAACACTACCACCTGGAAGTTCCCCCCCAAGCCACACACTGTCCTGACTTGGAACTATATAGCCATTCCTTCACTGTCGTTGGGTCAAAAATCCTGGAATTCTCTTCTTAGTAGCACTGAGTGTACCTACACCACTTGGACTGCAGTGGTTCAGGAAGGCAGCTCGCCATCACCTTCTCAAGGGCAATTAGGAATGGGCAACAAATGCTGCCCTAGCCAGTGACGCCCATATCCTGTGAAAAAAAATTTTAAATGTCTTATCAGTCAGCACTTTTGTCCAGATTCACCATCTAATTTCAGGTTCATGTGGCAGATATTCCGCCTCTTGTAGATGTTAAAAAGGAGGACTTGATTGAATTCTGTCCTTCAACGTTTAAAAATAAAGTTGAAGCCCTTAAGCTGTTTCTCTCAAGCATGTAGGACAACAGAATGTTAAGGACTACTTGAAATGCAGATGAGCTTACCTCAGAATGCATCTGATAACCATTTTTCAGTATGATTTATTCTTAGGACGAAGATTAAATGTAAATAGATTGCTAATGCTTCATGTGTTTGTAGAAAGACAGTTATGCTTTAGATTGGATAAGTTCCTAAGTCACAGTGTTGGCTCTCTGTGACCAAACATGGTAGTTCAATTTAGTTAAATAAAAGCTAAATACTGCAGATGCTGGAAATCTGAAATAAAAAGGGGCTGGAAAAGCTCAGCATCTGTGGAAAGAGAAACAGAGGGTGGGATTTTCCAGCCCCACCTGCTGCTGGGATGGCCCGGTCCCGCCGAATGTCAATGGACTTCTGGCTGGGCCGGTGAATCTTCCACGGCGGGTCCTGCCACTATGGGACTGGAAAATCCAGGCCAAAGTTAACGTTTCAAGTCCAATATGACTCTTCTTCAGAACTGAAGAGAGTTGGAAATGTGATGGGTTTTATGCTGTTGAATTAAGGAGGAGAGTCAGGTGGAACAAGAAGGAAGATCAGGGATAGCTTGGAGGGTGTGAGAGATTAAATGACAAAGATATCATGGAACAAATGGCAAAGGAAGTGATAATGGTTGTAGTAAAGAAGCAAAACATTGGTCCAGAGTAAGTGTTAATGGCAGAATAAAGGACAGCAATGTGTGAAAGCAAAAATGTGAAAACAATAGGCAGACTGGCACTTGGCCAAAAAAAAATTAAAATGGAGGACAGAATTCATGGTTTGAAGTTGTTGAACTCGATGTTGAGTCTAGAAGGCTTGGAAGCTCACACTTGCATTGGGCTTCACTGGAACACTACAAGGGTAGAAATGTGAGCATGCAAAGGTATGAATTAAAATGGCAAACAGCTGGAAGACACATAGAAACAAACATAGAAAATAGGAGTAGGAGTAAGCCATTTGAGCCTGTACCGCCATTCATTATGTTCATGGCCGATCATCCAACTCAATAGCCTGCTCCCGCTTTCCCCCCATATCCTTTGATCCCTTTCGTCCCAAGAGCAAAATCTAACTCCTTGAAAACATACAATGTTTTGGCCTCAACTACTTTCTGTGGTAGTGAATTCCACAGGCTCACCGCTCCCTGGGTGAAGAAATTTCTCATCTCGGTCCTAAATGGTCTCCCCTGTATCCTCAGACTGTGACCCCTGGTTCTGGACTCCCTCACCATTGGGAACATCCTTCCTGCATCTACCCTGTCCAGTCCTGTTAGAATTTTATGGGTTTCTATGAGGTTCCCCCCTCATTCTTCTGAACTCCAGCAAATATAATCCGACTGAATCTCTCATCGTATGTCAGTCCCGCCATCCCAGGAATCAGTCTGGTAAACCTTCACTGCACTCCCTCTATAGCAAGAACATCCATCCTTAGATAAGGAGACCAAAACTGCACACAATATTTCCAGGTGTGGTCTCACCAAAGCCCTGTATAATTGCAGGAAGACATCCTTGCTCCTGTACTCAAATCCTCTTGCTATGAAGGCCAACAAACCATTTGCCTTCTTTACCGCCTGCTATACCTGCATGCTTACCTTAGAGTCATGCTTGTGGACTGAGCAGAAGTGTTCCACAAAACGGTCACCAAATCTCAGTTTGGTCACCTCAGTGTGGAGGAGACCACGTTCTGATGGGGGAATGCAGTATACTAAATTGCAAGGAATACAAGTGAAGTGCTGCTTCACCTGGAAGGACTGTTTGGGGCTGTGGACATGAAGAGAGAGGAGGCAGTAGGGTGGTTCCAACTCCTGCGATTGCATGAGAAGGTGCCATGAGAAACAAATGAGGTGATGGGGGTGATAGAGGAGTGTACCAGTGTGTTGCAGAGGTACCGGTCCCTTCAGAATGGGAGGGGTGGGGAAAATGTGTTTGGTGGTGGTGGAAATGGTGGAGGACAATCCTTTGAATGTTGAGGTTGGAGGGGTGGAAAGTGAGGACAAGAGTTCTCTTGTGGTTCTGGGAGGGAGGGGAAAGGTGCGAGGGCAGAAGTGCAGGAAATAGGTTGAAGTGCCATGTCATCCACAGTTGGGGGAAATCTTGGGTTGAGGGAAAAAGACTTGTCAGAAGCATGGTTGTGGATGGTAGTATCATCGGTGCAGATGAGAGAGAAACGAGGAGAATGGAACTTTGAAGGAAGTAGGGTGTGGGGGAAGAGTAGTCAAGATAACTCTGCAGATTGGTGAGTTTATAATGAATATTTGTAGGCAACCTATCCCCAGAAGTAGGGACAGAAGCTAAGTAACAGATGGGAAGTATCGGAGATAGACCATGTGAAGGTGAGAGAAAGGTGTAAATTGATGGAAAATAGATTAATTTTCCAGCTTCGGACAAGAGCAGGAAGTGACACCAATACTGTTGTCACTTATATTGGGGAAAAGAGTTAGGTGGGAGCCTAAGTAGAACTGAAGCAAGAAGCATTCCACATACCCTGCAAAAAGACAGGCATAATTACTGCCTGCGTAGGTACTCACAGCAATACCTTTTATTTGTAGGAGGTAAGACAAGTTCAAGGAGAAATTTAATTAAACGATGAGAACACAATTCAGCCAGTCAGTGGAGGCTGCTGGTGGATGGGGATTGTTTGTGCCTCCATTCAAGAAGTCCTGTGGAGGGGGGAGGGAGGTGGGCGGGAGGATGTATCGAGATTGGACATAGTGAAGAGGAGGCAGTTCAGGCCAGTTACTGGAAATTGTTGAAGTGACACAGGATATTGCTTGCACATGAGCAGGGGAGAGACCTCATCCTGAGTGAGACACAGCCAGAGTGAGTGTGAGCATTGGCAATTTGGTGCACAGTGGGAATTCGGTACAGAGGGGAAGAGGTGCTCTTTGCATTTTTCTTTGCTATCCAACTTCCTAAATCTCCAGAGAGTGGTCTTGCCCTGCTGCAGCAGTAGAGGATACAAGGGAAAGGAATCACTGTGAAGTATTGGGTAAGGTCGGCTAAGTATTTACTACTTAGTATTCTATTTTGGAGGCTGATGAGGGTGCTGGTTCCTCCAGGGCGTGCAGGCAGAGCCAAGCTTCTTGCATCACAAGCAGCCTGTCTGTTCGGGAAGGGAGGAAGAGCGATAGTAATAGGGGATTCTACAGTCAGGGGACCAGTTAGGCGCTACTGTGGCCATCAACGTGACTCCAGGATGATGCGTTGCCTCCCTGGTGCCAGGGTCTGAGATGTCACTGAACGGCTGCAGGGCATCCTGAAGGGGGAGGGTGATAAGGCAGAGGTCATGGTACATGTTGATACCAATGACATAGGTAGAAAGTGGGATGAGGTCTTGCATCAAGAATTCAGGGAGTTAGGCAGTAGACTAAAAAACAAGACCTCTTGGGTTGTAATCTCTGGATTACTCCCAGTGCCACGTGCTAGTGAGCTCAGAAATAGGAGAATAGTGCAGCTGAATACGTGGCTTAAGAGTTGGTGCAGGAGGGAGGGTTTTAGATTCCTGGATCAATGGGACCGTTTCTGGGGAAGGCGGGACCTGTACAAGCGGGATGGTCTACATCTGAACCAGAGTGGGACTAACATCCTTGTGGGTGGGTTTGCTAGTGCTGTTGGGAGGAGTTTAAACTAATTCGGCAGGGGGAGGGGACACAGAATGTTAGCAGAATAGGGACACATCATAATACAGTAAAACAATCAAGTCGGAGGGAGTACAGCTGCATTAAGTTTCAGGGGAGTAAGGCAAGGCTGAATGGCCTCTACTTTAATGCCAGGAGTATTACAGGCAAAACAGATGATTTAAGGGTGAGGATTGACACATGGAATTGTGATATAGTAGCCGTCACTGAGACGTGGTTGAGGGAGGTGCAGGATTGGCTGCTCAACACTCCGGGATACAGAATCTTCAGGTGAGACGGGAGGGGGTAAAAGAGGAGGAGGCATTGCGTTATTAGTTAAGGAGTCAGTTACTGCAGTAAAGAGAGATGATATCTTGGAGGGGGCATCGAATGAAGCTTTGTGGATAGAGTTTAGGAATAAAAAAAGGAGCAGCCACATTATTAGGTGTTTATTATAGACCCCCCAGGTGGTCAGTGGGAAATTAAGGAACAAATATGTGTACAATTGCAGAGGTGTGTAAAAACAATAACAAAAGGGTAATTATATTAGGTAATTTCAACTTTCCCAATGTTAATTGGGATAGACATAGTGTTAACGGCTTGGATGGAGTGGATTTCTTGAAATGTGTGCAGGAGAACTTTTTAGCTCAATATGTAGAGGGTCCATCCAACAAGGGATGGCCTAGTCAGCAAGTTTCATAACACTCAGGGTTAGATCTGAGAGAACCTGAACAAGTTCAGAGGGAGACTGGTTAGAATGTGTGAGGGGAAGCAGAAAAATGAAGGTGGCCGATGTCACTCTGACAGTTCTCAATGAAAAGATCGCGAGGGATCCAGTTGGAGGGGGAATACTGGGATGGTGAAAGGGTCTGCTGGTCGGACGTGCCCAAAGAAGTGAACATGGAACCGAAGGCGTTGGAACAAGAGTTCAACATATTGCCGATCATGAAATTAATTGAGATTAGGGAATTAAACTGAGTCCTTTGCTATGCACGATCGTTCAGCGTCAGCGAGAGGAAGGTCAGATGGTATAGTAAATACATGGCAAGAGGTGGGGTTAGAACAGTGGATGGGGTCAGAGGGAATGGAGGGGTGTCTGTACCCATAAATTGTTGGAGTTTGCATTCATTAACACCTGAAAGGAAGAGAAAATGCTTTTTGTTAAGGCATCAAATGAGATAAAAATGAAATTAAACTGGGCGCATGGACAGCTTTGTGTGACAGATAGCGTGAACAGTTGCTGCTAGAGAGAGAAGTTGAGAGTGTACCTATGGCACTGGGTGTGGATCTCAGGGTGCCTGTAAAAACAGTAGTCTGAGGAACGCTGTGTGTCTTGAAAGTGTCTGTAATCCTGGGTGGATTCGAAAAATGAAGAATGGAACTTGTGGGAACCCATGTGGAGTAAGTCTGAGCTGGAGACAGACAATGATGAAGGAGATGTGGCTGTGAAAGCAAGTTTTGGTAAACACCTTATCAAACACCAGAAAGGAGCGATGAAGGGTGAACGTGGTGAAAGAGGTGAACAGAAAGCCTGTCAGAGAGAAGAGCAGAACTTCAAGGTTTCATTTCTGGGAGAAAAGTGGCAGTTAATTAAATGCTAAAATAAAAGCAAAATACTGCGGATGCTGGAATTCTGAAATAAACAAAATCCTGGAAAACTCATCAGGTCTGGCAGCATCTATGGAGAGAGAAACACAGTTTTCATTTAGAGTCAAATATGATTCTTTGGAACTGAAAAGAGGTAGAAATGTGATGGGTTTTATGCTGCTGGAAGAGGAGGAGGGTAGGTAGAATAAAAAGGATGGTCAGGGATAGGTCAGGGTGGCAGAGATTAAATTACAAAGATGTTATGGAACAAAAGACAAAGGGAGTGGTAATGGTTATTGTAAAGAAACAAAGGCATTGGTCTAAAGTGTTAATGGCAGAATAAAGGACAGCTATGTGTGAAAGCAAAAACATAAAAACAAGATGCAGATGACACTTGGCAACTTGCTGTTTTCTTCATGACTTATCTGACTCCTTACAGCTTTTGAACACAGTCTTCCCTTTGATCTGTTTTGTTCTTCAAGATACTCTTTGAACATTGAGCAAATGCATTCTCTTCTGGCAAGAATAAGAAACTTTAACTCCTGCCCAAAATATGTTCTGAATTTCAGTGGGGAAAAAGTCAGGTTGATTGGGTTTCTATCTGCAATTGACAGAATTTGGCAGATGGCATCATGGTTGTAATCTATTGGTTTTTGACTAATTAATTGGTATAATTTGGACTAATTTTGGATTCCAAGCTGCTTTCTTTAACCTTAAATATTATGTCCAACCCTAACATTGTCATCAAACCTGCTGATAAGGGTGGTGTTGTTGTTGTCTGGCGCCCTGACCTCTACCTCGCGGAGGCTGAGCATCAACTCGCAGACACTTCCTCCTACCTCTCCCGGAACATGACCCCACCACTGATCATCAAGCCATTGTTTCCAGGACTGTCACTGACCTCATCTCCTCTGGAGATCTTCCTCCCACAGCTTCCAACCTGATAGTCGCTCAACCTCGGACGGCCCGCTTCTACCTCCTACCCAAAATCCACAAACCGGACTGTCCCGGCAGACCGATCGTGTCAGCCTTTTCCTGCCCCTCAGAACTCATTTCTCGTTACCTGGACTCCCTTCTCTCTCCCCTTTCCAGTCCCTTCCCACCTACATCCGTGATTCCTCTGACACCTTACGTTACATCAACAATTTCCAGTTCCCTGGCCCCAAGCGCCGCCTCTTCACCATGGATGTCCAATCCCTCTACACCTCCATCCCCCACCAGGATGGTCTGAAGGCTCTCAGCTTCTTCTTCGAACAGAGGCCTGAACAATCCCCATCGACCACTACTCTCCTCCGTCTGGCTAAACTTGTTCTCACACTGAACAATTTCTCCTTCAACTCCTCTCACTTCCTCCAAGTAAAAGGTGTGGCTATGGGTAACTGCATGGGCCCCAGCTATGCCTATCTCTTTATGGGGTATGTGGAACATTCCTTGTTCCAGTCCTACTCCAGCCCCCTCACAAAACTCTTTCTCCGGTACATCGATGATTACTTCGGTGCTGCTTCATGCTCTCGTTGGGACCTGGAAAAATTTATTAATTTTGCTTTCAATCTCGACCCCTCCATCATTTTCACATGGTCCATCTCTGACACTTCCCTTCCCTTCCTTGACCTCTCTGTCTTAATTTCTGGTGATAGACTGTCCACCAATATCCATTACAAGCCTACCGACTCCCACAGGTACCTCCTCTACAGCTCCTCATACCCCGCTTCTTATCAGGACTCTATCCTATTCTCTCGGTTCCTTCGCCTCCGTCGCATCTGTTCTGATGATGCTACCTTCAAAAACAGTTCCTCTGACTTGTCCTCCTTCTTCCTTAACCGAGGTTTTCCACCCATGGTAGTAGTTCTACCCAATCGTGTCCAGCCCATCTCCCGCGCATCCGCCCTCATGCCTCCTCCTCCCTCCCAGAAACATGATAGGGCACCCTTGTCCTCACTTATCACCCCACCAGCCTCCGCATTCAAAGGATCATCCTCCGCCATTTCCAGCATGATGCCACCACCAAACACTTCTTCCCTTCACCCCCCCGGTAGCATTCCATAGGGAACGTTCCCTCCGTGACACCCTGGTCCACTCCATCACCCCCTACTCCTCAACCCCCACCCACGGCACCTCCCCATGCTTACGCAAAATATGCAACATCTGCCCCTTCACTTCCTCTCTCCTCACTGTCCAAGGGCCCAAACACTCCTTTCAAGTGAAGCAGCATTTCACCTGTACTTCCCTCAACTTAGTCTACTGCATTCATTGCTCCCAATGCGGTTTTCTCTACATTGGAGAGACCAAACGCAGACCGGGCGACCGCTTTGCAGAACACCTTTGGTTAGTCCACATGAATGACCCCCAGACCTCCCTGTCGCTTGCCATTTTAACACTCCACCCTGCTCTCTTGCCCACATGTCTGTCCTTGGCTTGCTGCATTGTTCCAGTGAAGCTCAATGCAAATTGGACGAACAGCACCTCATCTTCCGACTAGGCAATTTACAGCCTTCTGGACTGAATATTGAGTTCAACAACTTTAGATCTTGAACTCCCTCCTCCATCCCCACCCCCTTTCCATTTCTTCCCCCTCCCTTTTGCTTTTTCCAATAATTTATATAGATTTTTCTTTTCCCACTTATTTCCATTATTTTAAAATCTATACCTTTTATGCCCTTTTAGTCTTATTTCACCCCCACTAGAGCTATCTGTACCTTGCGTGTCCTGCTATCCATTCTTAATTCGCACATTCTTTTAGATAATATCACCACCTTCAACACCTCTTTGCTCTTTTGTCTGTGACATCTTTTGGTTATCTGCTCCTATCAATGCTTGCTTGTCCCTACAGCCACGCCCCCCCCGCCCCCCCACTTCTCTCCCCAACCCCCCACCTTAAACCAGCTTATATTTCACCCCTCTCCTATTTTTACTTAGTTCTGTTGAAGGGTCATGAGGACTCGAAACGTCAACTTTGTTCTTCTCCACTGATGCTGCCAGACCTGCTGAGCTTTTCCAGGTATTTGTTTTTGTTTTAAATATTATGTAGTCCATCCAAACCAATGACCACTACCATCTAGAAGCACAAGGGCAGCAGACACACAGGAACACCACCACGTGGAAGTTCCCCTCCAAGCCACACGCACCACCCTGACTTGGAAATATATCGCCATTCCTTCACTGTCGCTGGGTCAAAATCCTGGAACTCACTTCCTAACAGCACAGTGGGTGTACCTACACCACATGGACTACAGTGGTTCAAGAAGGCAGCTCACTACCATCTTTCTCAAGGGCAGCTAGGGATGGGCAATAAATGCTGGCCCAGGCAGAGAAGCCCATGAATGAATTTTTAAAAAGGGTCAACTGTTTTAATTCTTTGCTGGCAAATGTCCTTTCATTACCCCCAATAAGAATTGGGTAGCTGAGAAATAAATACAGTTATAGTCTTGATATGAACAATGATAAAAGCATCTCTAATTTCCTCCTACAGATGCAAGTTTGGATCTTGGAGCAAAACTAAATCAGGAGCTTGAAACAACAGAACGACTGGACAATAGTTTTATGGAGTATCTGCGACATCGTGGAATGGCATTGGTTGATGTGGACAGTCATCCAAGGGAGCACAAACTGTCTGCGGAGGAAGTGTGTTCTCAACAGCTACAGGTCTGTTTGATTCACCTTTACAACTGTGGGAATTCAAGTGTTCAAGTGCTAAAATATGCAGATATGTTGTCATCTAAAATTTATTAGAAATTAATAATGCACTCCACTAAAAGTATTTTTAATGTTGGTGTGATTTTTTTTCCTTCTCAATCATACCAAGACAGCTCTCACTGATTGAATTTTTTGGTTCCTTTGCTTGTCTGCATTGAACACTTCTCACCTCATTCCCTTCCTCCTAACACAGTCACCTTAAGAACATCTTTTCAATTTGTCTTATACTTCGGAAATTAGGTACCCAAAAAGGGAAGAATTTCAACCCCAAAAAAATCCTCACCGTCAGAAACAATACTTAAAAGTGCTTAAAATTTTAGTTTGTTTTAATCAATTCTTCAACTTTTTATTCATTTTTAAATTTTTCCAGGGGTGGTGAATTGGTTGAAAAAACTGACTTGCTTCTATAATTCAGAAGAAAACCTCCGACATTTCCCATATGCTCACCAAAAATCAAATTGAGATTTGTAAATTTTGTATTGCATGGGCCCAGCTGATGTCACGCATGTGATGTGCGCATATTTCTGCACCTGATGTTTTGGCAGAAACCATAGAATGATATAACAACAGGTGGCCATTTGGCCCAATGAGCCTTTAATAAAGGTTTTGCATTATTTCCTGCTACTCGATGCCTCTGTTTATAAAACCAAGCATCCCTTAAAACATTTTTAGCATCTTTCTCAATTTGTTCTTCAACTTCACAGATTTTTCTGTACATTTATCCCCGGTCTCTGCTCCTGCACCCTCATCAAAATTGTATTAGTTTATATTGCTTTGCCCTGTTGTTTCTTCAAAAATGCATCATTTCAAAGTGTTGTCCATTTTAACAGTCTGTGCTCCTGAAATCTGCCATTGAATAAATTGTTAACCTCAATGTTGAACTATTTCCCTAGCCAAACAAATAAAAATTCTGCTTCCAGCCTCCTCACTGTTAATTACATTTCTGGGCTTAAGAGTCATCTGCAAACTTTGAAACTATGGCCTCTATACCCAAGTCGAAGTCATTAATATGAATCAAAAAGAGCAGAGCTCCTAATACTGACTCCTTGGGAACTTCTGCAACTCCTTCCAGTCTGTGAAACAACCATTCACCATCATTCCCTGCTTTCTGTCTCTTAGCCAATTTTGAATCCATGCTGCCACTGTCGGTTTAATCCCATGTGCTTCACCATTGCTAACAAGCCTATTATATGGTACTTTCTTTTAAAAGCCTATATACACAACATCTGATGGAGAAATAGTGCATCTGGCTATAGTTCATTCTGATAAATTTGGACCATTAGAAGTCTGCACACAAATAGAATGAAGTTTTGAGAACAAGTTGAATGTTTAAGGTTTACTGAATTTTGCCAAGAAGTACTTTTTTTATTATCAATGTTCCCACAGGTTATATTTGTATACCCCTGCAATAAAAGGCTTCTGGCAAGTCTGCTGGAAAAGTGTATTTGCTTAACAGAAGTCTTTTTAGACATTTAACATTGATATCATGACAAATATTGAAACCTTACTGATCCAAACTGAATTATAAGACGCCAAGCCAGTTTTTATACAGGTCAAAGAATACACATCCTGGTTATAGAAATGATTATCACCAGAAATATTAGGTCACCTCTACTGCCCTTGATGTAATCTTGACCTACTTGATAGAGGAGGTGGTGGAAGCAGGTACGATGGTGGTGTTTTAAGAGGCAGCTTGACAAATACATGAATAGGATGGGATTAGAGGGATACGGACCCAAGAAGTGCAAAATGTTTTAGTTTGACAGGCATATGATCGGCGCAGGCTTGGAGGGCCAAAGGGCCTCTTCCTGTGCTGTACTTTTCTTTGTTCTTTGTACTTTGTCTCTTAGGATTTTATCATTTAAATTAACCATGTCTTATACTACCATTTTGAATAATACAGTTTCGTCCAATAATTTATTATAATGTCAAATGTTGCATTTGAAGGTTGCTTCCAACATTGTAGTTCAGAATGTTGTAACGATTGAGGTTGATGTCTGCTCCATTTCTTCCCCCATCAGGCACTACTGAAGAGAGTGCATGAAGAAGGCTGTCAGGTATTAGCGCTGTCAGAAAGGCCTTTTCTTCATCCTGAATCTGAACCTGTTTCTGTCTTGAGCAAAACTATGGAAGAATGGCAGCGAGAGAAAAAGGCACTGCTTGACACAATTCAGCTATTAAAGGACCTGCTTTCCAAAGCAACAGACAAGGATGATGAGGTAAGTTTGCAGGACGATTGTGAAGAGGTGTGCCTGCACCTTAGATGACCAAGGTGTGCATAGCACCTCCGCTTCTCCTCCCCATCGCATACAAAATACTGTACAAGTTAAAAGGGTGAGGTTATAAATATTATTTTAGCAAGTGCAAAGAGTATATTCAGAGGAATTTTTCTTATATAAAGCAGTTGTATTCCTCAGTGCTACTTCTGGAAGTTAGGTGAGCAGAGTTATTCTGTTCTTTTTGACATCTGCATGGCTTATAATTGGTGTTTTTTATTCTAATGTCCAGACTGTGCTATTAACTTTCTTGGGATGTAGGTGGCTTTATATTTATAGTGCTGAGGACATGTAGAGTCAACCATATAATGTAGGCTAGACTAGGTAGGAGTGGCAGAACATCCTGAACTAATGTCGATGTCAATCAGGCAACATCTATGATAATTTTCTGGTGCTAGCTGAAATTACTAGATTTATTGAATTCATTTTCACAGTTTAACGTGATGAGGATTGAACTCAGATGGAAAAGAGGAATTTTTGGTGTCTTAGGGTAACAAAACATTTGTGCAGTGGTACAGGGTTCTTAAAGGAATGTCACATGTTGCTTTTTCCCTTTCATATGATCGTAGTTAGGTTCCTCAAAATGAGTTCAATTCTACCCATCTTACTCTGCATCCCTTTCAGCCAACATGTGCAACACTGCCTCCCATCTGTTAGCTTTGTTTGTAGCACTTGCAGTTTGTCAGATATTGCATGTTATGACTTGGCTTCCACTTGCGTCAAAATGTACATCCATGTAAGATGAATTGGGTGGCATTGCATGCCTCCCTATTTGAATGTTAGGGTCTTAAACATCCAACAGTTTTCCTATTTATTCAACAAATTTTGCATGAATGAAATTGAATAATGCTCTGCACTAGAAGGGCAGTGTCAAAAATGTAGGTACATAAGAACAGCAGTAGGCCATTCAACCCCTTGAACCTGTTCCACCATTCAATGTGATCATGATTGATCTGCGGTCTAACTCCCATCTTTGTCCCATACCCCTTTGGTTAAGGAAAAACTGTAAACAGAATTAAAATTTACAATTGATCTAGCTCTATTCTGCTCTTTTTTTAAGCAGTTCCTCTACTTTATTAATTAAAATTAATTTAATGAAAATCCCCCTTTTGTTAATTTTAAAATTAGATCTGATTAATTAAACACAATGTGGCAATTTGCAAAATGATACATTAAAGTTTGTGTATTTGATCAAATTAGTTTACTTTTCATTTTAAGCTAATTAATCATTTAGTTTAAGTTATTGATTGAAGTTAAATGTTTATTTGGAGACTAGCGCACACCCTCTCCCTCACACCCCACTCCTTGCCATCGTACAATTTTTTTTGTCGCTCCTTTCCTTCCACATACTCTGATCTCCTAGTCTGCTCAGTTCTGCTCTCAACGTCTCTCAGCCTCGTCATTTCGGAGAAATAATGCCTACACCCATGCCAGTTGTGACATAATGTGCAGATGTACTCAAAAGTCTGACTTTC
This sequence comes from Carcharodon carcharias, assembly GCF_017639515.1. Lineage (NCBI taxonomy): Eukaryota > Metazoa > Chordata > Chondrichthyes > Lamniformes > Lamnidae > Carcharodon > Carcharodon carcharias. The sequence goes on along the minus strand of NC_054478.1, from coordinate 121,962,259 downwards.
TCAGATTCATAACTTTGCTTCTCCATAGTAATTCATAGATATGTCGACAGAGAGGGCTTCAATGCATTAATCTATTTTGTAGATATGATTTGTTGGAAGTGGCTGATTACTGCAAGTTATCCAATTACTGAACGTTATTTGCACATCGTACTGCAGTCAGGCCCACTTAGAGTTAAATCTCCCTGCACTTATCCTCTTTCCATCTTCTCCGATGATTTCTGTCCCTGCTAAATGAATTAAATAAAATTAGTTGGAATTTATTCACTTCACTGCCGACATACCATGAAAGAGTAAAAGAAGAACTTGAGGCCTCTTTATCTGGGTGTGAAGATTACCTAGTAAACAAATCAGTAATAAAAATCGAGAATGCTGGAACTGCTCAGGCCAGGCACCATCTGTGGAGAGACAAAGTTAACATTTCAGGTTGATGAATTTTCATCAGAACTGGAAAAATGTTACAAGCATGTATAGAGGCAAGAAGTACTGGTGTGGGGAAGGTCTATGCTAGGGTACAAGGCAAGAGTGATTAAATGACAAAAGGTAGTAGTGACAAGACAAAAAACTAGTGGAGGTGAAATTTTTTTGCAATTTGTACATGGGTGTTGCTGGCAAGACCAGCATTTGTTGCCCTTCCCTAATTGACATTGAGAAGGTGATGAGTCACCTTCTTAAACCACTGCAGTCCATATGGTATAGGCATACCCACAGCACTATTAGGAAGGGTGTTCCAGGTTTTTTACCCAGCGACAGTGAAGAAAATGTGATCTAGTTACAAGTCAGGATGGCATGTAACTTGGAGAGGAACTTAGAAGTGATGGTGCTCCTATACTTCTGCTCCTTTTGTGCTTCAAGGTGCAAGGGTCATAGATTTGGAAGATGGTATCAAATGAAGCTTGGTGAGCTGCTGCTGTGCGTTTTGGAAATTTTGCATTCTGTGCGGTGGAGAGAGTGAATTTAAGATGGGCGATCTGGTGCCAATTAAGGGGGCTGCATTGTCCTGGATGGTGTCAAGCTTCTTGAGTGTTGTTGGAATTGCACTCATCCATGCAAGCAGGGATACCCCATCACACTCCTGACTTGAACCTTGTACATAGTGAATAGGATTTGGTGAATCAGTAGGTGAGTTACTCACTGGAGGATTCCCAGCTTATGACTTGCTCTTGTAGACACAGTATTTATATTGTTGGACCAATTCAGTTTCTGGTTAATCGTAACCTATTAGATGTTGATGGTGGGGATTCAGTGATGGTAATGCCATTGAATGTTTAGGGGAGGTGGTCAGATTCTCACTTGTTAGAGATGGTCAGTTCCTCTCACTTGTGTAACATGAATATTAGTTGCCACTTATCAGGCCTAGCCTGAATGTTGTTCAGGCCTTGTTGCGTGGGGGCACAGACTTATTCAGTACGTGAAGAGTTATGAACAATACTAAACATTGTGCAATCATCAGCAAACAAGCCTACTTTTAATCTAATGATGGAGAAAAGGTCAAGGTCATTGATGAAGCTACTGAAGTTGGTTGGGCCGAAGCCACTCCCCTAAGGAACTCCTGTGGTGATGTGCTGGGGCTAAGATGTTTGGCCTCCAACAGCTACAGCAATCTTACTTTTAGGAATGACTCCAACCAATGGAGAGTTTTCTCCTGATTCCCAGTGATGTCAATTTTGTAGGGCTCCTTGATGCCACACTTAGTCAAGTGGTACCTTGATGTCAAGGGCAGTCACTCTCATTTCACCTCTTGAATTCAGCTCTTTTGCCCATGTTTAGACGAAGGCTGTAATAATGTCAGGAGCCAAGTCGTCCTGGCAGAACCCAAACTGAACATAAATGAGAAGGTTATTGGTAAGTAAGTGCTGCTTGATAGCACTGCCAATGACACCATCCATCACATTGCTGATGATTGATGGGCCGGCATTTGGCTCGATTGAATTTCCTGCTTTTTATAGACAGTATATATGTGAGAAGTTTTCTACATTGTCAGATAGATACCAGTGTCGTAGCTTTTATAAGTATATAAAAAGAAAGAATAGCTAAAGTAGATGTTTGGTCCCTTGGAAGCAGAGACGGGAGAAATTATTATGGGAAACGAGGAAATGGAAGAGGCATTGAACAAATATTTTGCATACAGGAGAAGACACAAGTTTCATACCAGAAATAGATAATAACCTTGGGGCTAAAAAAAAAGAAGAAATTAGGGAAATTAAAAACAGCAGAAAAAAAATATTGGTGACTTAAGGGACTCAAATCTGACAAATCCCTGGGACCTGCTGACTCACACCCCAGGGTCTTAAAACAGAGAGCTGCAGAGATAGTGAATGTGCTAGCTATGATTTTACATAATTCTTTAGATTTGGGAATGGTCCCATGAGATTGAAAGTTGGCAATATTACACAACCTTTCAAAAAAGGAAGAAGAGAGAAAGCACTGAACTACAGGCCAGTGAGCCTGACATCAGTTGTTGGGAAAATGCAGGAATCTATTATTAAGGAAATCTTAACAATGTACTTAAAAAAGCAAAATATGATTAGAATAAAGGGAAATAGTGTTTGACAAATTTATTAAAGTTTTTTGAGAATGTAACTAGTAGGGTAGATAAAGGGGAACCAGTAAATGTTGTATACCTGGATTTCAAAAAGGCATTTGATAAGTTGCTGCGCATAAGGTTAATAGGCAAAATAAGGACTCATGGAGTTGGGGGTTAAAAAATTATCATGGATAGAGGTTTGGTTGATGAATATAAAACCAAGAATGAACATAAATGGATCTTTTTCAAGTTGGCAGGCAGTGAATAGTGGAGTGCTGTAAGGATCAGTGCTGGGACCTCAGCTATTTACAATCTACTTAGATGAAGAGATAGAGACTATTGTATCTGAGTTTGCTGATGATACTAAGCTAGATAGAAAGGTAAGTTGTAGGGAGAACACAGGTCGCAAGAGATATAGACAGGTTAGGTGAGTGGGCAACAAGATGGCAGATGGAATACAATATAGGGAAATGTGAAGTTATTCATTTTGCTTATAAGAAAAAAGCAGAATATTTTTTAAAATGTAAGAAACTTGTAAGTGGTGATGTTTAAAGAGACCTGGGTATGCTGGAACAAGGAAAGCAGAAAGTTAGCATGCAGGTACAACAAGTAAGTAGGAAGACAAATGGCATGTTGGTCTTTATTGCAAGGTGATTGGAGTACAAGAATAAAGAAGTCTTTTTACAGTTGTACAGGGTTTTGGTGAGATTGCATCTGGAGTAGTGTGTGCAGTTTTGGTCTCCACATTTAAGAAAGGATATGCTTGCATTGGCGGTGGTATGGCCAAGGCTCAGTAAAATTGGTCTCGGATGAGGGACCAATGATGAGGGGCTGAATAAATTGGGCTTATGTTCCCTGGAGTTTAGAAGAATGAGAGGCGATCTTATTGAAACCTACGGAATTACGAAGGGGCTTCTTAAGGTGGATGCTGAGAAATAGTTTCCACTGGTCAGGGAATCTGAAACACTGAGCCACAATCTCAGGATAAGAGTCAATCGTTTAGGACTGAAATGAGGAGAAATTATTTCACTCAAAAAGTTGTCAATCTTTGGAATTCTTTATCCAAGAGGGTTGTATATGCTCCATCATTGAATACTTTTAAGGCTGGGATAGACAGATTTTTGGTGTCTCAGGGAATTGAGGGATATGGAGCACAGGTGGGAAAATGGAGTTGAAGTCCAAGATCAGCAATGATCGTATTGAATGGTGGCGCAGGCTTGATGGGCTATGTGGTCTACTCTTGCTCCTGTTTCTTGTGTTCTGTACCAGAACAGCTTGGCTAGGGGCACAGCTAGTTCTGGGGCACAAGTCTTCAATATTATTGCTGGAATGTTGTCAAGGCCTATCCTGTTGGCTCTATGTAGTGTCTTCAACTGTTTCTTGATAGCATATGGAATGAATTTAATTGGCTGAAGACCGGCACTTGTTTTGTTGAAAATCTCAGGAAGAGGCCAAGATGGATTGCCCACTCGGCACTTCTGGCTGAAGATGGTTGCAAATGCTTCACCCTTTTGCACTGATGTGCTTGGCTGCCCCATGATTGGGAGTTGGGATGTTTTTGGAGCTGCCTCCTCCTCCTCTTAGCTGTTCGACTGTCCGCCACCATTCACGATTGGATCTGGCAGTACTGCTAAGGTTTGATTTGATCTGTTGGTTGTGGGATTTGTTAGCTCTGCTGCTTTCACTGTTTATCATGCATATAGTCCTTTCTTGTAGCTTCACCAGGTGGCACCTTATTTTTGGGCAACCTTGGTACTGCTCCTGGCATGCTCTTCTTCACTTTCATTGAACCATGGTTAGACCCCTTGGCTTGATGGCAGTGTTAGAGTGAGGGGTACGACTGGCCACGAGGTTACAGATAGTGGCTGAATACAATGCTGCTGCTGATAACCCACAGTGCCTCAAGGATGTCCAATCTTGAGTTGCTAGATCAGTTCTGAATCTATCCCATGTAGCATGGTGGTAGTCCCACTGTGATGGAGGGTATGCTTAAAGTGACGACAGGACTTCACCTCCACAAGGACTGTGCAGTAGTCACTCCTAGCTATACTGTTATGGACAGTTGCATCTGCAACAGGTAGATGGGCGAGGGCATGATCAAGTTGGTTTTCCCCTCTTGTTTCTTCCCTAGCCACCTGCCACAGGCCCAGCCTAGCAGATAAACCCTTTCGGGCTCGATCAGTAGTGATGCCACTGTCCTTGGATTTGAACGTTGATACTGTGCTACAAGAGCAGGTCAGAGGCTAGGAATCATGCGACGAGTAACTCACCTCCTGACTCCCCAAAGCCTGTCCACTATCTACAAGGCACAAGTCAGGAGTGTGATGGAATACTCCCCACTTGCCTGGATGAGTACAGCTCCCACAACACTCGAAGCTTGACACCATCCAGAACAAAGCAGCCCACTTAATTGGCACCACATCCACTGAAGCACAGTAGCAGCAGTGTGTACCATCTACAAAATGCACTGCAGAAATTAGCCAAGGCTCCTTAGACAGCACCTTCCAAACCCACAGCCACTACCATCTGGAAGGACAAGGGCAGCAGATAGATGGGAACACCACCACCTGGAAGTTCCCCTCCAAGTCACTTGCCATCCTGACTTGGAAATGTATCATCGTTCCTTCACTGTCGCTAGGTCAAAATCCTGGAACTCCCTTCCTAACAGCACTGCAGGTGTACCTACACCAGATGAACTGCAGTGGTTCGAGAAGACAGCTCACCACCAACTTCTCAAGGGCAGCTAGGGATGGACAATAAATGTTGGCCCAGCCAGCGCAGCCCACATCCTGTAAATGAATTTTTTTTAAAAGTCCCCAATCCAGAGTACAATCTGTGCTCTTGCCACCTTCAGTGTTTCTTCCAAATAGTGTTCGGTATGGAGACATACTGATTCATCAGTTGAGGGAAGGCATTAGTTGGTAATCAGCAAGAGTTTTTCTTGACCATGTTCGTCCTGATGCCTTGAGACTTAATGGGATCAAGACTCAATGTTGAGGACTGTTGGGGCCACTCCCAACTGTATACCATGGCGCCACCCGCTAGCTCTGGTGGGTCTATTACCTCTGGTGATGGAGGAGTCTGGGACATTTGCTTCAAAGTATGATTTGGCAAGTATGCCAATGTCAGACTGTTCCTTGATTCACCTGTGGGGCATCTATCCCAACTTTGACACAAGTTAGTGAGGAGAACTTTTAGTGTTGACAGGGCAAGGTGTGCCTTTGTCATTTCCAGTATCCAAGTCGATACCAGATGATCTGTCTGGTTTTTCTCTTATTTGATTTTTCTGTGGTGGTATGATGCAACTGAATGGCTTACTAGGTTACATGAGTGGGGAATTAAGAGTTAATCTCAAATGGCAACAACAGATCATTACCAGTGACTGCTATCAGAAAACTTGGGAACGTTGGTTGTGATCTGAATTTGATGAACTTGAACCCGCAAAGTTGTAAAGTGCCTAATTGAAAGAGGCATTGTTCATCAAGTTTGCATTGAGCTTCATTGGAAAACTATAGGAGGCCAAGGACAGAGATGTCTGGGTGGGAATTCGGTGGAGAATTAAAATGACAAGCGACCAGAGGGTCAAGCTTGTGGACTCAACAGAAGTGTTCTGGAAGCCAATCACCCAATCAGTGTTTGCTTGTGCCAATGTAGAAATGACTACATCATTAGCAGTGAATACACTTTAGGAACGATGTGAAGACATGAGAGGAAGTACAGAAAAGATTCACAAGAATGGTTCAGGGGATGAGGAATTTCAGTTGTGAAGATAAATTGGAGAAGTTGGGACTTTTCCTTGGAGAAAAGAAGGCAGAGATGAGATCTGATGGAGGTATTCAAAATCATGAGGAGTCTGGACAGAGTAGATGAGGAATTGTTCCTACTCGTGAAAGGATCAAGAACAAGAGGGCACAGATTTAAAATAATTAGTGGAAGCAAAAGTGCAACAAGGAAAATCTTTTTCACACAGTGAATGGCTAATGTCTGGAATGTACTGCCTGAGAGTGGAGGAAGGTTCAACTGAAGCATTCAAAGGGGAAATAGACTATTATCTGTAAAGGAAGAATATGCAGGGTTATGGGGGAGAAGCTGAGGGAATGGCACTAGGTGAATCACTCATTCTGAGAACTGGTGCAGACACAATGGGCAGATTGACTTCCTCCTGTGCTGTAACAGCTCTAGGATTCTGTGAAGTACAAATAAATCACTGTTTAACCTGATTGAAATGTTTGAGACCCTGGACAGTGGGATGGGAGGAGAGAAATGCACCAACAGGTCAAAGGCAACCAAATCAGTAGTGATTGATAAAAACAGAAAAACTGCGGATGCTGGAAATCCAAAACAAAAACAGAATTACCTGGAAAAACTCAGCAGGTCTGGCAGCATCGGCGGAGAAGAAAAGAGTTGACGTTTCGAGTCCTCATGACCCTTCGACAAATAAATCACTGTTTAACATGATTGAAATGTTTGAGACCCTGGACAGTGGGATTGGAGGAGAGAAATGCACCAACAGGTCAAAGGCAACCAAATCAGTGATGATTGATAAAAACAATAGTTCTGTCGAAGGGTCATGAGGACTCGAAACATCAACTCTTTTCTTCTCTGCCAATGCTGCCAGACCTGCTGAGTTTTTCCAGGTAATTCAGTGATGATTGAGCCTTTTTAACGATTTTTTATACTGTACTGTAATGAGTGTATTGGAATGAAGGAAATAACATAAACATTTAGTTATCCATAACAACAGTGCAGAGATCATTTTTACTGTACTGTATTTGCATTCCAGTATTAGCTTCTTGTCAAACTTGATACAATAGTTAAAATGGAGAAAGAAATGAAAATCTTGCATTTGTATAGCCTTTTTCATTACCTAAGAATATTTTAATGCGCTTTTATAGCCAATGAAGTACTAATTGAGGTGTAACCATTGTTGTAAAGTAGAAAGCATGCTGCCAATTGACACACAACAAGCTCCCATATCCCAATGTGATAATGACCAGGTAGCATGTTTTTATACTGTTAATTGTAAGATAAGTATTGGCCAGGACACCAGGAATAACAGCCCTGCATTTCTTCAAAACAATGTCTCAAAATAATGTCATGGGATCATTTACAGCCATCTGAGAGAGCAAGTGGGGCCTCAGTTTAACGTCTCATCTGAAAGATGACGGGCCATAACTTACAAACTCCCCAGCGTCGGATTTGAGCGCACCCCAAAGATGCGATGGGGAATCACTCTTGGGATTTCCCAGGCAAAGGTTTACACGGCAGTTGCTCAGAAGTGCAAACTTCGGATGGTTCCGCCAGGGTTATACCAATGGTTACCCAGAAAAGGTTAGAAAAATTAAAACCTCTTCTAACTTTGGGTAACTGTTGTGAACACCCAGACTGACCCCCATGGGAGTTCCCCAGCCAGAGCTGCACTTCGCTGGGGTCTGCAAGGATTTTTCGGTGCAGCCCCAAAGCATCTCCGACAGAGCAGCACTCCCTCAGCACTGCACCAAAGTGATGGCCTAGATCTTTATGCTCAAGTATAAAATAGTGTAAATAAAATTACTTGACAGAAATCATAATTTATGAAATTACCCTCCTGTATTATGATCTGAACATGGGATTATAATTATTATTTACTTTTCAGAAGTCTTGACTCTTCTTCCCATCCTTTTTACCTTTACAGGGTTCTGTAGGTAGAAGGACTGATTGGAGAGGGGAGTTGCTACTGGCTGTGCAGGCAGTCTTCAACCAGGAACAAAAATCTTTCCTGGCTGAATTGCGTTCGTTCATGCAGAGCCAGGCTACAGGAGGAGAGAACTCCCTACTCGCAACTTTTGAGCGCATTCTTAAAGATCAGGTAAATGCTAACTTTCATGAGCTGTCTCTGTAGTGGTAGCAATAGTGTTCCTTCTGAAAGAATCCACATGGTGTTGTAAATCTCAATTTAGGGCAGTTTTATGATCCCCGTAGAGATTGGTAACTTTTAGAAGAGGTTTGAATTCCCAGTGATTGACCTAAAGGGATTACATGACAAGGTTTCATGTCTTAAAACTTTTACTCCAATAAAGAAGAATCAACATTGATGAAGCATCACTTAGCAGCAGCTACTACTCTAACCTACAGTGCAGGTAGGTTCTTAACATGACTGATTCTCACATGCCATGTTTATACATAATGCCACACACTCCGCAGAACTGTGTCTTGATTTTTTTTTTTAATCCAGAAACCTTCCCGGAGCTTTAACAGCTCTCTTCTCCCTGTTACACTGGGGCAAGTCTTCCAGAATCCTTTTAAAAGTTCCTTTACTCAGTATTCCAGAGCATAGCTGTTTGGGCTTGCAGCAAGGCACTATCTAGTGACTCCTCTGTCTTTCAATCTGTACAAGGTCCATCTCTTCAAAAGCAAAATACATTCTCGCCAGCATTCTGCTCTTGCACCAATAGCTTTCTTGCATCTTCACCCAGTAGCATCTTTCTCCCTCTCTCCATGTATTCATTCTTGACTGCTTGAGAGTCTGTAAGTCTGCACAGAGACAGGCCAACTGTTTCCCTTTATGTTCAGGTGTTAAATCTGGCACTTAGGTTTCAATAGGGCTTGACCCTGGATCCCTGGTCCCCATGGCAAGCAGGTCACATTGACTTAGCGCCAGCCAGAACGTACAGGAGGCCATATGCTCCATTTACCTTGTATTAAAAGAGACAGTTTAAAACATAACCATTTTTTAAAACTTCACATTTGTAACAGCAGTTTTAATAGACTGCAGAACTTTATCTAATTTAACATTTAAAGTAATAAGTTGAAGCTTTTGCAAGGTTCTTTTTATTTGAATGGAAAAGGGTTAATATTAAGCAGATTTTGAGGTCTGCGTATAAATGCAGCTTTGCAACAGCAGTATACATTTAAGTTGGTCTGGAAACTGTTTGCCTCCATAGGTTGTTAGAAGTGTTCTTAAAAAAAAAAAGGCACGTTGAAGTCAGCAAGTGGCAGATGAAAAATACTGCAGCTCCTGGTTTTAGATTGTATTTGTAATATGGGAAAAGGTGGCTAATCTGTGTTAACCTATAGATGCTGATGATGCTCCAGATCATCGCTCAAATGCCAATTCCTCACTTATGAATACGTAGACATGAGTAGGCTCATTGGACTGTAGAGAATTGCAACCAAACTTGAAACTGTCCTCACTCACACATCCGCCACTCGCAGCACTGGTCACTGGCAATAGCAATCAACAGCAGGAATCCTAGCTGATTTTATTTTTCCAATCCCTTCTTTAATCTGAGTTTTGAAACAATTCTTAATGTCCCTATTGGTGCCCTGGGTGAGGCCAGTTAATTCAAGAGGTAAGGAATCAAACCTGGAACCATGTGCAAAAGCAAAATATTGCGCTTACTGGAAATCTGAAATTAAAACAGAAATCCTGGAAGTATTCAGATTTGACAGCATCTGTGGAGAAAAACCATTAACCTGTCAAGTCATGACCTTTCATCAGAATCTTTGATATGCTTCTTGCAGTTAGATGTTGATTTTGCCAACTGAGCCAATATCACTAAACAAGAATTAATAGGCAACCTAATGGGACTAAAGTTCCCTGCACCTGGTGGCCTGCATTCTATGGTCTTAAAAGTAAGTGACTGCAGAGATAGTCGATGCATTTAATGTAATCTTCCAAAATTCCCTGGATTCTGGATAGATCTCAGCCAATTGGAAATCCGAAAATGTAATAATTCTATTCAAGGAACGTGGGGAAAAAGAAAGCAGGAAACTACAGGCCAGTTAGGCTAACATCTGTCATGGGAAAATGCTGCATATCTATGATAAAGGAAGAAGTAGAAGAACATTTAGCAAATTATAATACAATCAAGCAGAATCGAGATGGATTTGTGAAAGGGAAATCATGTTTGACAAATTTATTAGAGTTCTTTGAGGATGTAACGAGCAGGGTGGATAAGGGGGAACTGGTAGATGTAAGATATTTGGATTTCCAAAACACATTTGATCGGGTGCCACTTAAAAGGTTACTGTAGAAGATTAGAGCTTATGATGTTGGGTGTGACATATATTAGCATGGATAGAAGATTGGCTAACCAATAGGAAATTGCATCAGGAGCAATGGTTCATTTTCAGGTTGCAAACTGTAATTAGTGAGATAGCACAGGGATCAATGTCAAGGTCTCAACTATTTACAATCCAAATTAATTACTTGGATGAAGGGGCCAGCTGTTTTGTAGCCAAATTTGCAGATGATACATAGGTGGGAAAACAAGTTGTGAGGAGGACACAATCTGCAAAGGGTTAAGATCAGTTAAGTGAGTGGGCAAAGATTTGGCAGATGCCATCTAATGTCAGAAATGTGAGGTGATAGGATCCATTTTGATGGGAAGACGAGAAATGCAAAATGTTTAAAGAGAGATTGCAAAATGCTGTGGTACAAAAGGATCTGGGAGTCCTTATAAATGGAAAACAACGTGTTAGCTTGCATGTATAACAAGTAATTAGGAAGTCAAATGGAATTATAGGCCTTTATTTTAAGGGGGATGGTGTGTACAAGTAGAGAAGTCTTGCTACAACTGTACAGGACATTAGTGAAACTGCATACGGTTTTGGTCCTGTTATTAAAGGAGGGAAAAATTGGCATTGGAGGCAATTTGGAGAAAGTTCTTACTGGGTTGATTCCTGGGATCAAAGAGTTTTCTTAAAAGAGGAAAGATTTAGCAGGTTGGACCTATACTAATTGGAGTTTAGAAGAATGAGACATGTAAGATTCTGAAGGGTCTTGACAAGATAGATGCTCAGAGGATGTTTCCCCTCATGGGGGGAATGTAGAACTGGGGACATGGTTTCAGAATAAGGAGTGCACCTTTTAAGACAGTGATGAGGAAGAGTTACCTCTCCTGAGGGTCATGAATCCTTGGTATCCTCTCTCCCAGTGAGTTTTTGAGGTGGAGTCATTAAGTATATTCAAGGCTGAGGAAGACAGATTTTTGAACTATAGGGGAATCCAGAGTTATGGGGAACAGACAGGAAAGTGGAGTTGAGGCCAAGATCAGATCAGCCATGATCTTATTGAATGTTGGATCAGGCTTGAAGGGCCGTTAGGCCTACTACTTCTGCTTCTTATGCAAAACAAGGGAGGTAAGTTTCCTTGAGGCATTTCCTGCTACGCAGCAGCAATTCAGCAGAAATCCTGTTTACATAGAAATAAGGTTTACATAGAAACAATTATTGCATTGGGGCAACAGGGGAGCTTCTAAGAAAATTTACCCTCATGCTCTTGCATTTTCACGAAACTCAAATCTAATGTTGATTGTTATGATAAATTACCATTCCTGAAATCTTAAGTATTGGCTGATAAACATTTTTTTCCTTTCTTTCTATTTATAATAGTTATAATCATTTTCAAACAGGCAATTTCTTATGTTAGCCTAAGAAAGTTGAAACTGGCTTGTCCTGTCATTTTGCTATTGTGATGTCACAGAAGTGGTGCATGCTTCACTGCAGTCAGCTCATCATTAATAGTAAAGGAAATCAGGGCAAAGTAGGGAAAATGAGAAATGAGTACAATGAAAAATCACAAACAGGACATTGTGGAAGAATGGGTAGAGCAGCAATGGAAAGGTTCAAGAGTCAAAGTGTCATACAGCAATGATGCCCTTTGTCCCTATTACAAGGATCTAGATGATGCAGAATGCAGTGTGGTGAGTAGCAGTTGGGAAGAGTAATGATAATTTGTTTCTTCATTTAGCTCTCTCTCTGACTACAAGTAATAGGCCACCGTCTGTATGGGAGGGTAACCTCAGGATTTTGATTTTTCCAATGTTGAGGCCAAATGCTCCACAATAGGCCCATAAAGGATAAGATGAGCTCTTTCTGGTTCTGTAAAAAGCTGCCAGGAAAGTTTTGGCACTCTTACATTCTGGGTACTCAATTGGTTTAAAACAAGGTCTTTGGACCAGGTTTGCATCTGATCATTTTTTCTTTCCTTTTTCACTCATGTGCTCCTCCTCAAATCAAAATAAAGGAGGTAGTAGGAAACTGGTTCAGAATCATATTTAAATTGACAAAGCAAAAGAATAAAATTAGATCAAGGCCATTTAGGATGAAATCAGGAAGCATTTCTTCCACACTTAAGTTGTAGAAATCTGGAGTTCCTTGCCCCAAAAGACCACGAATGCTGATACAATTGAAATTTTCAGGACTCATTGGTAGATTTTTGTAGGATATGGGTTTCAAGAGATATGGAGCCAAAGGCAAGTAAATGGAGTTGAGGCATAATTCAACAATGATCTTATAGAACGGTAGAGCAGACTCAAGAAGCTGAATGGCCTACTGTTCTGTATTCCGCACACAGTAATTAGATTAAGTGTATTAGCTATAAATAAGGTAACATTAAATAGAAGAAAAGCAAGATAAAATGAGAGAAGGCTGTGCCATCGTAGGATAGTTTTTAAAATTGTTTTATGTTATATAATTAGTATTATAATCCAGGCATTTAAGTAGCTTTATTACTGTTTATTTCAGCAATAAGATCAGAAGTCATTTTTCTTTTTTTAAAAAAAAAAGTCAGTCTCTGGAAAACTAAGAATCAAAAATGTACATTGTGACAATAGTGTAACATACCATAATGTTTTGGCAATTGGGTGTCGATTATAAACACTTCCTAACTTAAGCATTTTCATCTTGTGAGAAGCTCGCCTTCTCCCAGCCAACACACGATGTGTGTAGTTCCTTGCATCCTTCCCTTGAACAAGAAAGACACAATAGACACACTTCGTAGTGGGTGAGGTGTGGTATTTGTACAGATGTTATGCCAAATCAGATGTTCCCAATGACCATGTTTTCAGGACAACATGATCCAGTACATTTTGACTGTGAATGGTGATGGACAATTAAACAACTAACTGGAAGATGAGGCTCCACAAATATCCTTAATGATGTGGGAGCACAACACCTCACTGCAAAATACAATGCTGAAGCATTTGCAACCATCTAACCAGAAGTGCCAAGTGGATAACCATCTGGGCCTCTTCCTGAGGTGCCCAGGATCACAGATGCCAGTCTTCATCCAATTTAATTCACTCCATGTGATATCAAGAAATAGCTCAAGGCACTTGATGCTGCAAAGGCTTTGGGCTCTGACAATATCCAAACTTGTGCTCGAGAACTAACTATGCTCATAATCAATCTGTTCCAGTACTTCTCCAACACTGGCATCTACTTGACAATGTGGAAAATTGCCCAGGTCCTGTCAAAAGTAGGACAAATCCAGTCCAGCCAATTACTGTCTCATCAACAAAGTGATGGAAGAAGTTGTCGACAGTGCTTTCAAGTAGCACATGCACAGCAGTAACCTGCTCACTGCTGCTGGGTTCCACCAGGAAGACCTCATTACAGCCTTGGTCCAACATGACAAAAGAGCTGAACTCTAGAGGTGAGAGTGACTGCTCTTGACATCAAGGCCACATTTGAACTAGTGTAACATCAAAGAGCACTAGTAAAATTGAAGCCAGTGGGAATCAGGGAAAGCTCTCTGCTGGTTGGAGTCATACCTTGCACAGAGGAAGATGTTTGTGTTGTTGCAAGCATTTGCAAAAATCTTCAGCTAAAAGTGCCACTTTTAGTGGATGATCCATCTTGGGCTTCTCTGGTGTCCCCCAGCAACACAGATGCCGGTCTTCAGCCAATTTGATTCCCTCCACGTGATATCAAGAATTGACTGAAAGCACTGGATACTGCAAAGGCTATGGGCCTGACAACATTCCAGCAATAGCACTGAAGACTAATGCTCCAGAACTTGCCACACCCCTAGCCAAGCTGTTCCAGTACAGCTACAGCACTGGCATCTACCCAGGAATGTGGAAAATTGTCCAGGTATGGCCTGTACAGAAAAAACAGGACCAATCCAACCGGGCCACTTACCACCCCACCAGTCTGCTCTCCATTATCAGTAAAGTAATATAAGGGGTCATCAGCAGTGCTATCAAGTGGCACTTGTTTAGCAATAACCTGCTCATTGATGCTTTGTTTGGGTTCCACCAGGGTCACTCAGCTCCTGATCTCATTACAGCCTTGCTTCAAACAAGGACAAAAGAGCTGAACTGCTGAGATGAGGTGAGAGTGACTACCCTTGACATCAGTGTGGTATTGATGTTGACTGGGTGTGGCATCAAGGAGCCCTAGCAAAACTGGAGTCATTGGGAATCGGGGAGGAAATCTCTCCACTGGTTGGAATCGTACCTAGCATAAAAGAAGATGGTTGTGGTTTTTGGAGGTCAGTCATCTCAGCTCCAGAACACCGCTGCAGGAGTTCCTCAGAGTAGTGTCCTAGGCCCAACCATCTTCAGCTGCTTCATCAATGACTTTCCTTCCATCATGAGGCCAGAAGTGGGGATGTTCGCTGATGATTGCATAATGTTCAGCACCGTTCGTGACTCCTCAGGTACGGAAGCAGTCCATGTCCAAATACAGCAAGATCTGAATAATATCCAGGCTTGTACTGACAAATGGCAAGTAACATTCGTGCCACGCAGGTGACCTTTGCCCCTTGACATTCAATGGCATTACCATCAATGAATCCCCCACGATCAAAGTTCTGGGGATTACCATTGACCAGAAACTGAAGTGAACTAGCCATATAAATACTGTAGCTACAAGAACAGGTCAGAGGCTAGGAATCGTGTGACGAGTAACTCACCTCCTGATTCCCTGTCCACCATCTACAAGGCACACATCAGGAGTGTGATGGAATACTCCCCACTTGCCTGGATGAGTGCAGCTCCAACAACACTCGAAGCTTTTCACCATCCAGGACAAGGCTTGATTCGCATTCACAAACATTCACCCCCTCCACCACTGATCTATAGTGGCATCTACAAGATGTACTGTAGGAACTCACCAAAGTCCTTAGACAGCATCTTCCAAACCCACGACCTCTACCATCTAGAAGGACAAGAGCAGCAGTTACATGACCACCATCTGGAAGTTCCCTTCCAAGCCACTCTGACTTGGAAGTATAGCGCCATTCCTTCACTGTCATTGGGTCAAAATCCTGGAACTCCCTCCCTAACAGCAGTGTGGATGTACCTACACCACATAGACTGCAGTGGGTTGAAGAAGGCAGCTCGCCACCACCTTCTCGAGGGAAGTTGGGGATGGGGAATAAATGCTGGTCTAGCCAGTGATGCCCACATCCCTTGAATGAATTTTTTAAAAGAAGGCCAATGGCATCAATCCCAAAACGTCACTGCAGGTGTTCCTCAGGGTAGTGTCCTAGCCCCAACCAACTCCAGCTACTTCATCAATGACCTTCCCTCCATCCTAAAGTCAGAAGTGGAAATGTTTGCTGATTGCACAATATTCAATACCACTTGCAATTCCTTGGTTTTTGTCCTATGGCGCAAGACCTGGACAACATTCAGGCTTGGGATGATAAGTTGCAAGTAACACTTGCACCACGTAATGACCATCTCCAACAAGAGAGAATTGAAACATCCCCTTTGACATTCAAGGGCATTACCAGGATGAATCTCCCAATCAAAATCCTGAGGCTTCTCAATGACCAGAAACCTAACTGGAACAACCACATAATACTGTAGCAACGAGGGCAGGTCAAAGACTGGGAATTTTCAGGTGAGTAACTCACCTGCTGACACCCCAAAGCCTTTCTGCCATCTGCAAGGCACAAGTTAGGAATAGGATGGAATACTTTCCACTTGCCTGGATGCATGCAGCCCCAACAACACTCAAGCTCGACACTCTCCAGAGCAAAGCAGCCCGCTTGATTGGAGCATCATCCACCAACTTAAACATTCACTCCCTCCACCACCTGCACACAGTTGCAGCAGTGTGTACCATATATAAGACGTGCTGTAACAACTCACCAAGGCTTCTTCGACAGCACCTTTCAATCCTGCAATCTCTATTACCTTGAATGCCAAGGGCAAGTTCCCCTTCAAGCCCCACACATCCTGCTTTGGAACTGTATCGCCATTCCTTCACTGTCACCAGATCATGTCCCTAGAACTCCCTTCCTAACAGCATTGAGTATACCTGCACCAGATGGACTACAGTAGTTCAAGAAGGTGGCTTGCCGCCACCTTCTGAAGGGCAATTAGGGATGGGCAGCAAATGCTGGCCTGGCCAGTGACATGTACATCCCATGAAAGAATCTCGTATGTTTCAATGAGTTTGCCTCTCGTTCTTCTAAACTCCAAAGAATATAGGCACAACTTACTCAGCTTCTTAATGTAAGTCAACCGCCTCATCCCTGGGACCAATTTAGTGAACCTTTGCGGTACTGTACTCAATGCAAGTATATCCTTTTTTACATATGGAGAGCAAAATTGCACACAGTCTTCCAAATGTGGTCTCACCAAAGCTCTGTACAATTGGAGCAAAACTTCTGTATTCCTGTACTCCAATCCCCAATAAGATCAGCTGTCATTCTTCTAAACTCCAATGTATAATAGGCCCAACCTGCTCAATCTTGCCTCCATATGACTGCCTTCATCCCAGGAATAAGCCAAGTGAACCTTTTCTGCACTGCTTCCAACTGACCCATTTACACTGACTCTTGTTTCCTGTCCATCATCCAATTCTCTATCCATAATAACATCTATCCCAACACCATGAGTTCTTATCTTGTGTAGTTGATCTTTTGTGGCATTTTATCAAATGCCTTTTAGAAATCCAAATACACTGCATCGACAGGAACCCCTTTATCCACCCTGCTTGTTACATCTTCAAAGAACTTTAACAAACTTGTCAATATAATTTTCCTTTCACAAAACCATTTTAACTCTGCCTAATTGTATTATGGTTTCCTGAATGTCTTGTTACTAACTCCTAAATAATATATTCCAGCATTTTCCCAATGACAAATGTTAGTTTCCTGCTTTCTGTCTCCCTTCTCTCGTGAATAATGGTGTTACATTTGCAGTTTTCTGCTGGGACCTTTCTGGTAATTTTAGAAGATTACAGCCAATACATCCACTGTCCCATTTCCTTTAAGAAGCTAATATACAGGCCATCAGGTCCAGGGTATTTGTTGACCTCTAGTCCCATTAGTTTGTCTAGTACTTTTTCTTTAATGATCATGATTGTTTTAAGTTCCTCCCTCCATTTCTTCCCTCCTGCTTTTTTACTATTCTTCAGATGCTTTTTTTGATATAAAATACTTGTTCAAACTCTGCCATTTCCTCATTTCTCATTATTAATTCCCCTATAAAAGACCAACACTCACTTCAGCTACTTTTTATATACTTGTAGAAGCTTTTACTGTCTGTTCCTTTATTTCTTGCTGGTATTCTCTTATGCTTTTATTTTCCCTCTTTTATTTTCTTATTCATCCTTGGCTGGTTTCTAAATTTTTCCCAACCTTCTGGGCTACTCATGGTTATTTCACTATGTACACAGAGGATCAGCCCTCTTCAAGATCATCAAGTAATGTACAGCAGTATGCTTGTGACTCTTAACTTTCACTATTTAGGAAAAGCAGCAGCAATCAGTCCTGGAAGACCTTTTATCAGTGGACAGAAACAGCTTGTTGTCAGAGGTGCAGGACCTCCGTTCACAGCTCCGCATTGCACACCTTCAACATCAAGAGAAGCTGCAGCAATTGCAGGATACCCTCACCAGTGCAGAGGAGCTGGCTAAGAAGCAGGAGCGACCACTTCGGAGGCAAGGTATTTCAAAGATGGAGGATATTGGTATTGACAGTCAGAGAAACTGGAGTTACTATAGCCAGCAGCAGGTAAAGTTTGAGTCCTGAGTATTTAGATTGGGTAGCTTCCCAGCATAGATAACAAAAAATCTGGTAAAGTGTTCATTCATCTCTGTCTTTACCTACCAAAAGCCCAAGGTAATAGAGTAGCAAACAACGTTTGCATCTTCCCACTTTTACTTTCTCATAGCTTTCCATAGCTGATGTTTGTGTTAATATTGTCTGTATCTACTACTAATTTGTCATTAAACAAGTTTATGTCTCATAAGTAAATTTTAGAATAGGTGGCATTGTCCAATTTAATTTATTTATCATGCATTTCTGGGAAACTGGAACAAGTCTATACTCACTAAACTCTAGCGCCAAAATTCCCTAGATTCTGGAACAGTCCTCAAAGAGTGTAAGGCACCCAACGTAACTCTGCTATTCAAGAAAGGAAGGAGAGAGAAAAGGGAAGCTGTCAGCCAGTTAGCCTGATTATCAAGAGTAGGAAAAATGCCCCAATAAGGAATGATTAAGGGCATTGTAACAGAGCATTTATCAAAGAATCACAAAACTGTTGTGGAGCAGAACAAGGTCATTTGGCCCATCATGTCTACACTGGCTGTAACCTGCACATTCTTCCTTTTCAGTTGGCAGTCTAGTTCTCTTTTAAATGCTGTTCTCCACCACATTCTCAGGCAGAGCATTCCAGATCCTAACCACTTGGTGTGAAAACATTTTTTCTCATATCATTATTGCTTCTTAGTTTAAATCTGTACCCTCTTGTTATCGATCCTTTCATGAGTGGGAACAGTTTCTCCCTATTTACTCTGCCCCGACCCCTCATGATTTTGAACATCTCTATCAAATTGCCATCACCCTTTTTTTTTCTCTAAGGAAAGCAATCCTTACTTCTCCAATCTATCTTCATAATTGAAGTTTTGCATCCCTCGAACCCTTTGCGTGCATCTGTTCTGCAATCTCTCCAGTGCCTTCACATTCTTCCTAAAATGCCTGCCAGAACCAGACACAATGGTCCAGCTGAAGCTAGTGACTTATACAAGTTCAACATAATCTCCTTGCTCTTGTTCTCTATGCCCCTATTAATAAAATCCAAGATACTGTATGCTTTATTAACTGCTCTCAGTCTGTCTTGCCACCTTCAGTGGCTGTGTACACATAGACCCATGCACATATATCCTTTGGCTCTTGCACCCCCTTTAGAGTTTTACCCCCTATTTTATACTGTATCTTCATGTTCCTTCTATCAAAATTAATCACTTCATTTCTCTACATTGAACTTTATCTCCCACCTGTCCGCCTATTCCACCAACTTGTATGTCCTTTTGAAGTTTTACACTATCCAGCTCACAATGCTTCAAAGTTTTGTATCATTCGCAAACTTTGAAATTGAGTCCTGTACACAGAGGTCTAGGTTATTAATATATATTAGGAAAAGCAAGGGACTCTGGAGAATTCCACTACCAACTTTCCTCCAGCCTGTAAAACATCCATTAACCACTGTTCTCTGTTTCCTCACACTCAGCCAATTCCGTATCCAGTTTGCTACTTTCCCTTTTATTCCATGAGCTGTAACTTTGCTCACAAACTTGTTGTGTGGTACTGTATCAAATGCCTTTTGGAAGTCTGTGTACACCACATCAATCCTCTCTGTCACCTCTTCAAAAAACTTCAAGTTAGTTAAACATGATTTTGCCTTAAAAAATCCGTGCTGGCTTTCCTTAATTAACCCATATTTGTCCATGTGACTATTACCTTTGCCTCAAATTATTGTTTCTAGAAGTTTCCTCACCACCAAAGTTAAATTGACTGGCCTGTAGCTGCTGGGCCTATCCTTACACCCTTTTTTTCGAACAAGGGGTGTAACATTTGCAATTCTCCAATTCTCTGGCACCACTCCTGAGTCTAAGGAAGACTGAAAAATTATGGCCAGTACCTCAGCAATTTCCACTCTCGTTTCTTGCAGTATTCTTGGGTGCACCTGATCTGGCCCCTGCGTGCCTTATCAACTAAAGTACAGATAATCTACCCCATCCCATCTCTTTTTAAATTTTAACCCCTTCTTGTGCCTGAATTATCTGCTCTTTTGCCATGGCCTGGGTAGTATCTTCTTCCTTGGTAAAGACAGATGCAAATGTCGTGACTCACGGGGGATGGTGTGCTGTAATATCAAGCCCCACTGCTCCCCGAGCCGCGACGAAAGTGAAAAAGTTTGATCAACCAACCTAATTGTTTAATTTAGGTTAACAGAATACAAGCGCCAGGTTTGTAAACTTAATAAGTAAATAACTGTTTATTAAACAAATTGTCTTTAACCAGTGGCAAAAGAAAGAAATATGAACTACTAATTTCTAACACTAGAACCTAAACTTTACCCCTTCTTAAATCCCTATACATACACATACAAGACACACAAAAACATGGGGAGAATTTGGGTTGTCCGATTGGGTCTGCACCGTCATATTACGTGGGTGGGCCAATTAAGGCCTGCCCAGCGCGACGCATGCCCGGAAGCGTTGAGCGCTCCCTTTGCGGTGGGGGGCGATTCCCTGAGTTCTGCGCAAAAGAGCCCAAATCTCCCTGATTAGTTTAAGTTTTAAACATTTAAAAAAAGAATTTTAAAAATTTTAAAACATGTCTCCTCATATGACAGTGTCACATGAGCTGGGACATGTCAATTAATTTTTTATAAAATTTTTGTTCAATTTTTAAACACTCCATGAAACTTCATCCCGCCTGTGGATGAGGTTCCTTGAAAAATGTGAAGGCCACTTGGGCTCTTCGCCTGCCCGCCAACCTTAAGGTTGGATGGGCAGCATTCTACACTGCTTTAATTGATTTCTTAATGACCTTTATTGGCCGTTGACGTTTCTGTGGGCGTACAGCCTACTCCGGTGCGCACCTGCCAAACGAAATATCGTATGAAGTCGGTATTCATTTTATGCGCTGGCGAGGGGGCCCGACCTCCGCTTACCGACCTGATAAAACAGTTCAACAGCACCATATCTGGAGTACAGGATTCGATAGGTTGATTTTGATTAATGTCTTCCAAATTCCTTTCAATCCATTGTTGATGACATGAGGTGGCCTTCCAGCACTTTTTCAGTCTTTTGTTCACTGGTTGAGCACTTGCCTTTCAGTGTCTCTAATAGTGATTTTGCCTCTTGACAGGGGTTTTCAGAGAGAGAGAGAGAGAAAGCTATAGAGATATTAGGAGAAAAAGCCAGCTAGCTGTTATTATTGAATTACTGGAATCTTACACACACAGGAGAGAGAAGTTTTCAGTCTTTTTTCTTCCAGGCTAGGAGCTATTTTTTGCACTGCTCTCACATATACCTTGGTTACCTGGTCAGGAGCCAGTAAAACATTGTTGCCAGACAGTTCCCCATTACACCAGGCACCATCCTGTCTTTCATGGCACACTCTGTTCCAGGACAACAACATTGTATATATCCTTCACACTGTTCCAGCAGACATGACCTTCAAACTGCAGCCATTGTAATTTTAATTCATAATCCAGCAGAAATAAAAATATATGCTCTTTGCACAAAGTATTCATTTAATACCTCAGCTATGCCTTCTGCCTCCATTATTAAATTTCCCTTTTTGGTCCCTCATCATACCTACTCCTCCTTTTACCACCCTTTTAGTATTTATATGCCTATCAAAATCTTTGGGATTTCCTTTTTTGTTAGCTGCCACCTCTATTCATACTCCCTCTTTGCTTCTCTTATTTGCTTCTTCATCTCTGATCTGAACCTTCTATAATCAGTCTGGTTCTCAATTTAATTTCTGCCTGACTCCTGTCATAATCACACTTTTTCTTCTTTTTCTTAATTTCTATCTCCTTTGCCACCCAGGGAGCTGTGGATTTGTTTGCCCTATCTTTTCCCTTTCGAGGACATTTACCTTGATTGTCTCTGAATTAGCTCTACTTTGAAAGTAGCCCATTGATTAGCTACTAGATTTCTTGCCAACCTTTGCCTCTAATTTATTTGGCCCAGACCTGTTCTCACCCCATTGAAGTTAGCTTTCCTCCAGTTAATTTTTCTTATTCTGGGCTGTTCTTTGTCTTTTCCTGTAGTCAGCCTGAACCTTATGATACAATGATCACTGTCCCCTAAATGTTCTCCTACCGACACTTGATCTACTTAGCCCATCCCATTTCCAAGAACCAAACTAGAAACATATTGCTGAAGAAGATTTTCCTGAACACATTCTAGGAACTCTTGACCCTCTCTCCCTTTACACTACTACAATCTCAGCCTATATTTGGATAATTTGAGTCCCCCATTACAAGTACTGTATAATATTTGCATCTCTCTGTAATTTCTTTACAGAGTTGTTCCTCTATGCCTTTCCCACTGGTTGGTGGCCTGCAGGCTACACCAAACAATGTAATTGCATCTTTTTTGTTCTTTAGCTCTAGCAAATAGATTTAACACCCAGTCCTGCCCTCCTTTGAGCTAGGTCTTTGTTATAGCCACAACGTCACATTTCCACATGGCAATCTGTGCTTGTAATTCACCAATTTTATTTACCACACTCCATGCATGCACATACATGCACAGTAACCCTGATGTAGATTCTATTACTTTCTCTTTTCCTCTGATCACCATCACACGCACCCCCCCACCCAGTAACTTAGCATTCCTTACTCTATTGCTATTTATCTTTCCCAATATTCTCTGCACCTTGGTATTCCTCTCTGATATTATCTCCTGATTTCCAAACCCCTGCCAAGTTAGTTTATAAATTCCCCAACAGCACTAGCAAAAGGAACTCAGTCCAGGCTCTGTTCAGATGCATCCCATTCGTCTTCTGTGGGTCCCATCTCCCCCAGAGCCCAGCCCAATGTCCCAAGAATCTGAAGCTCTCCCTCCTGCACCATCTTTCCAGCCACTTATTCATCTGTACAATCTTCCTACTTCTGTACTCACTTGCATGCGGTACTGGGAGTAATCTGGAGATTACGACTTCTGAGGCTCTGTTTGCTAATTTTCCACCTCGATCCCTAAATTCTGACTGCAGGACCACATCTCTCTTTCTAACTATGTGGTCAGTACCAATGTGGACCACAATAGCTGGCTATTCACCCTCCCCCATTCTGGTGCTTTGCAGGCACTCGGTAACATCCTTCACCCTGGCACCTGGGAAGCAACACACCATCCTGGATTCACGTCTATGGCCACAGAAACAACTATCTTATCCCCTAATTATGGAATCACCTGCCACTATTGCTCTTTCAGACTGCCATGTATGACCACCCCACCCCAGTGCAGCTGAGCCACCCATGGTGCCATGGCTCTGGCTGCACTCCCTAGATGAACTATCACTCTAAGCAGTGTTCAGGGTTGAATACTGGTTGGAGACTTGGGGGACTCCTGCCTGTTCCTTTTTAACTGTCTGTTGGTCACCTCTTCCCTCTCTCCCTGCATACTTGTAAACTGTAAGGGGACCACATCTATAAACATGCTACCGACAAAGCTGTCAACCTCACAGATGCACCACATTGATGCCAGCTGTTGTTCAAGTTCTGAAACACTGAGCTCAAGCTGCTGATGGGCACGTTCGAGGTTGGAACAGCCCTGCCATTTCTCTATTTATTAGCAACCATTGCTACTGCGCAGATAAAAACCTTACTGATACTACTATTAATAAACCTTGCTAGTACTGAAAAATCCTACAAATACTTAAAACTACTTACTAGTTGTAATAAACCTTGCTTTAAAATAAACTAACTTGTTCCTCCTCATTATACTTAATATATTTATTGTTTTTAATTTCCAGTTGTAGAGACTCAGTGCCTAAGCAGTAGTACTCACCAGCCAATTAACTTGCGTCTTTCCTGTGATGTCACGCTTCGATTTCTGTTTCCGAATTCTAGCAGCAGCATCACCTAGCCCCAAGTCCCCTCTGGACTCTCACCCTGAGTCTTTTCTGAACTCTTCCTCCGTCCTAGCCCTGAGCCTCCTCCAACCTTATGCTAATATGATTAGATGTGGTCAGCATTGACTAATGAAAGGGAATTCATGTCTAACAACTCTGTTTGTTTCTTGAGGTTGTAGCTAGCAGGGTAAATAAAGGGGAACTAGCAGTTGTTTAGATTTTCAAAAAGCATTCGGTAAGGTGCCAATTAAAAGTAGTTGCACAAGGTAAGTTCTCATAGGATTGGGATGATATATATTAACATAGATTGAGGGTTGGTTAGCGGGATAGTAAGCTGAGAGGAGGAATGTGGGGTAATTTTTAGGCTTGCAGTCTATAACTAGAGGAGTATCACAAGGGTCTTTGCTTGAGTCTCAGTTATGCCAATTATGACAATTTATGCCAATTGCAAGGAGACTGAGTGTCCAGATTTTTGAAAGGAAATTGTATGTTAGACTTGATTACAAAGTGATTCATTTATGAGTGAAGTCTTACCACAGTTATATAGGATCTTGGTGAGACCACAGCTAGACTACTGGTAGAGTTGAGGTCTCTTACTTATGGAAGGATATACTTGCCTGGGAGAGAGTGCAATGAAGTTTCATTAGACTGATTCCTGGAATGAGAATATTATGCAATGAGTTGTGAATCTTTGGAATTATTGATCCCAAAATGTTGTGGATACTCAAGTTTTGAGTACATTCAAGATGGAGATGGATAGAATTTTGGGTATGAAGGAGGAGTTGAGGTAAATTATCAGCCATAAATGACGGAGCAGGCTCGAAGGGCTAAATCGAATCAGTTCCACTCTTGCTCTTCAAGTATTTATAAAACATTTTTGGGTTTTCCTTGATTTTGCATGCCAGTAATTTTTCATACCCTCCATACTTTCCTAATTTCCTTTCTATACTGCTCTTGGCATATGCTTTCTTGGCTAACATGTGACTGCAGTCCCATTTCATACATACTTGATACTTAATTAAAGAACAGGATTGGGCAAGATCTCTGAAAAGCCCAAATATGGTAATGTGCATGTTGTAAAGAGAGCTGAAACAGTGAGTGCAAATGTGCAAGAATAAGTTGATCTGTTGCAAATCTCAAAGTTGTGCACAAATTTCAGACAGGAAAACATTTTTAACATTGTGTTGTTCTGCCTGCTATAGTGGAGTTGCTGGAATACAAGCTTCAGCAAGAACAGATCGTAACAAACAATTTACAAAACACCCTAAGAGCAGAGCAAGAACGATCGACTAAACTCCGCCAACAATTGCAAACTGAACAAACTTCATTGTCAGAGGTGAAATCGGACCTGTCTGAGGTAACAGATGAACTGCAGGCTGCATTACAGACTCGACATGAACTACAGCAAAATCTGCAAAAGCTAAGGTTTGTAGGCTTAGACACTGACTATATATAGGAGTGAGAAAGGAAAGGCCATACATTTATTTCATTCCCCGGACAAGTAACCATTATTCAGCTGTGACAACATAACAAATTAGCTGAAATTTGACTCGGCCTTTGATGGCATCGGAAACAATTTTCCAACAGATAAGGCAAACCAATGTATTCAGCAATAATGTACCCTATCACTTGGAATCTTGCTCGACAGGCAATGAACTGCTGATGATTTCAGGCTTTAACTAGACAAAGAAGTCAATGGCATTCTTGTGCAGTTAGCTCTAACCAGCCCTTAAATGAAGTACTTTAGCTGCTGCCTCTGTGCCTCAAAAGAAACTTGCCATCACTGTAATTTCCCCACATTGCTGATTGATTTAACAATAGGGGAGAGAAAACACAAACAAATGCTGCTGCTTAAATGGCTAAATGAGGTTAAGTGTTCACTTAATATTTAAAAGATATATCTCCTGAGATCTGAGGAAATGTCTCTCAGCAGTTACAGTGCTCCTCTCAAGGAATTGATGCCTTCGGAGGAGCAGAAGCCTCAGTCTTCACAGATCAAAAATAAGTTTTCCTTTGTTCAGGAAAACTCAGCATCTACTCGTGCCACTTTGTTGTCCCCAAATTAGTTAGTGGGAGGTGATGGAGAGGAAGGGTGGTGTTAATATTCTGGGCCTTCAAAACTTGAAGAGTCTCTTTGTTGCAAAGAAGACAAGTCAGAAAATGACTGATAATTCAGGCAGTGCTTTCTGACTGGTGGTTATGACTTTGGGACATGTACCTTGGATTCATGAATCTCGGATGGTACTTGAGGTTCCATGGGCAGAATGGTCCCAGATTTGCACTAAGTGCAAGCTTTACCCGCCGGCCACAATGGCAGCTTTTCACGCCGTATCATCCCAATCCCGCCACATTAATTATGCGTTCCCAGGAAACATGCTGTTTCCATGGCAGGCAGGCTCTCATTCACCCATCATGCCATCACCTTGCTGCTTCGACACACCGGACGCTGTATTTAAAGTCCATGCGCGCATACATCTCGGTGTTCCCAGGCCCCGACTGTTGCAAAGAAGTCATGGCCCTGAAAGGCAAAAAGACAGCAGCCTCCAGGTTCAATGACGTGTCTCTCGAGTGCCTTTTGGATGCAGTGGATGCTCGCCGTGATGTCCTCCACTCCTGCTCTGGCCACAGAATGGACAGCAACCTCACTAATCTGGCTTGGGTGGTGGTGGCAGCGCCGATCAGTGCCAACACTCTTCAAAAGAGGACAGCCACTCAGTGCTGCAAGAGCATGAATGATCTCTGTTCTGCCAGGGTAAGTCACTCTTCTCATTGCTCTCAACTCAGACACTCACAAACCCATCACACATCCACAGGGCCCTCACTCACTGCCAGTTCAAAGGACATCACCATTCACTCTCTCGCACACACCTTCATTGTCCTCATCCCATCTGTGGGACCACTCACCACCCACACATGCCAGGCATATTTGTCATCTGGCTTGGCAGGTGTCCTGCTTACATTCTTTCTATCTCCAATTCATGCACCTGGCACACAACAAGAGGGAGACCTCGCAGACCCATGAGGGAGTGCCTGAATTCAGGGTCCTCATGGACTTTGAAATGAGAGCCAACCAGCTGGCTGGCGAAGATCTGGACCATTCCTGTGCTGACAGGTCAGTGGTGATCTACCAAGTGAGGACCCAGCAATGCAGCATCCTTCAGACAACCATGCCGTGAGTGATGTGTTCTTTTTCACAAGCCGCTGTCGTGCACCAATTATCCCCGCTTGCTTCTGCAGGCACAATGGAGTCCGCAACCCAGGGCCTCTAATCAAGCCTTGAAAAAAGCTCTGAAGAGGAATCTGGAGGCACCCTCCTTGAAGACCTGTCACAACGCTCACCAGCACCCTCCACCAACGCAGAGACACACATCTCGGTGGATCCTAGCTTTACAGTATCCTCGGGATCACAATCTGATCCGCAGCAGGCGGCGACAGGGATTCCCAGGTGTCCAGCATTCGGAGGACTGCTGGAGGCCATAAATTTGCTGAGTCTGAGTCAGATGATGAGCCTCTGGACTCGGTCATGTCATAGTGGCTGGAGCTGCAAAGGCAAGCTCAGGATCATCAGGAAGGGATATCCGCTGCACTCATCAGATTGTAAGGCATGATGGAGGAGTCCGTCTGCCTTCAGGCTGAGGTGATGGTGCCAGCATGCCAAGGCACCGAGATCAACACTGGGTAGCATGGCGGTCACCAAGGAGACCTCGATCCAGTGTGTTGCTCCTGCACTGGTGCCTGGGCTCAGCTCCATCACAGACGCTGTAGTTGGCTCCGACAGCGTATGCGAGAGGGGTGTGGGCCAGCTTGATCTCTCTCTCCAGTTTACCCCTTCTCCTCAAGGAGTAAGCCAGGGGCCCTCGGGTATCCATCTCGGTGACTTCTGAGTGTCCGTCTCATCCGAATCCCCTCTTCCTGTGACCTCAGCAGCTCCAGCTCCACAGTCTGAGGAGGGTATCACTGCAAAACAGCAGGACCCCGAAAGCAGGCTGGGGCCCTACAAGTCTCGGCCCTCCAGAGGGTACCCGCCAAGGTCATCACAGACCGGGCATAGCAGTCAGCAGGCTGCCTCCAACTCCGCTGTGGATGTCCAAAGAGCACCAAGAGGTAGAGGCAATGTTAGGAAGGTTAAGAAGATGTAGTTGCACAATGTGGGCACGTGTGTTAATCACTTGTAAAACTGTTCACAGTTGTCAATAAACTCCCAAGAATGTCTCCCTGCCTATGGCTCCTTGTTCTAATGAGCAGTGTTCGTGAAACCTTTTTGTACAAGATAAGGGCAGCAGTCTTAGTCCAAGGCCTCTTCCCTGTGCTTTGTGAAGCCTTCAGACCAAAATGATGGCCCAGCCTCTCACTCCCTGGACACATTACTAATTCCTGCACCTCGACGGTGCTTGTCATTGCTACCAGAATGTCGTGGGCAGGTGTCTCAGAGTTCTGTCATTCTCTTTTCGTTGCTCCCAATGCGGTTTCCTCCACATTGGAGAGACCAAACGCAGACTGGGTGTCCGCAAGCATTACCCAGACCTCCCTGTCGCTTGCCATTTCAACGCTCCACCCTGCTCTCATGCCCACCTGTCTGTCCTCGGCTTGCTGCATTGTTCCAGTGAAGCTCAGCACAAACTGGAGGAACAGCACTCATCTTCCGACTAGGCACTTTACAGCCTTTCAGACTGAATATTGAGTTCAACAATTTTAGATCATGAACTCTCTCCTCCATCCCCACCCCCTTTCCAATCCCCCCCTTTTTTTTCCAATAATTTATATAGGTTTTTCTTTTCCCATCTATTTCCATTATTTTTAAATGTATTTCCATCCATTGTTTTATCTATATCTTTTAGCCTTTTTCGATTTCTTCACCCCACCCCCTCCCCACTAAGGTTATCTATACCTTGCTTGTCCTGCTTTCTACCCTTAATTAGCACATTCCTAGATAATATCACCACCTTCAACACCTCTGTCCTTTTGTCTGTGACATCTTTTGGTTATCTCCACCTGTCACTGGTCCTCTATCCAGCTCTACTTGCCCCTCTCCCCCCCACCCCCACCCCCACCCCTGATTAAACCAGCGTATATTTCACCTCTCTTCTATTTTTACTTAGTTCTGTTGAAGGGTCATTCGGACTCGAAACGTTAACTGTGTTCCACTCTGCAGATGCTACCAGACCTGCTGAGTTTTTCCAGGTATTTTTGTTTTTGTTCTGTCATTCTCACTGTGTGCTCTCAGCACATTTAAGGTGGGGCTGGCCCCCATCTCTTCAGTATCTGTCACCAGTGACACTGTGCTCCTCAAGGGGTCAGGTGCTGAAGGATCAAATGCTTTTAAACTTTCATGGCTGCACCTCTATGATATGCCACTGATCACAGAGCAAGCTGCCCTTGGCCAGACAGGAGTCAGGCATTCTCAGAGGCTATATGAAGATCTATGGAGTGTCCTTACTGCATGCCGTCATCATCCTCCTGCAATCAAGCGACTATTAGGGCCTCCACTGCGTCTCCATGACAGGAGAATTATCACAGAAGACATGTGCACTGCCATCAGCCGGACTGAAGTCAAACGTTCACAGATGCAATGTGAGGATCTATGGCCAATGAGAGGGCCTCATCGTCATTGCCTTCGAGGACCACCTCACCCTCATCCCTGTTGGTGCCCTCTTTATTGGAGGCAACCCCCAGCATCTCCATCTCCTCAGCCAGCTCCCCTCCCCATTGCAGCGCCAGTTTGTAATGGGCGCATTAGGTGACGACGATGCATGACACCCTCTGTGGCCTGTATTGCAGGGCTCCACCAGATCAGTCCAGGCACTGGAACCTCATTTTCAGCATCCCGCTGGTCTGCTCAACCAAGTTGCAAGTTGCAGCATGAGTCTCATACCTTTGCTTTGCTGCAGTCTGACACCACTGCATGGGTGTCATCAGCCATGCCCTCTGCAGGTAGCCCTTGTCCCCGAGGAGGCATCCCTGCAGCTTCTGTGGACCCTGAAAACTTCATGGATCTGTGACCCGACTGAGAATGTACGAGTCATGGACACTTCCTGGGAACCATGCACAGACCTGTAGGATATGTTTGTGGTGGTTGCACACCAGCTGCACATTTAGCGGTTGACATAGTTGACTGCGTGTTGTGATAGAGATCTGAGTGCCACGTGACTGTAGTCAATGGCACCCTGCACCTGTGGGAAACAGAAGATCTGGGAAAATCCAAATCGCTCTTGCATCCTGGCTCTCTTGGTCTCGGGCGAAATGCACAAAGTTGTGTGCTGTCCCAAAGATGGCATCCGTGACTTCATGGATGCATTTGTGAGTGGAGATATGTGATATCCCACAGAGGATACCATGTGTTCTTCCCTGAAAGGAGCCATTGGTGTATAAATTTACCAGCGTGGTCACTTTCATGGCCACTGGCAGTGGATGCCTTCTATGTCCCTGTGGTGCCAAATCCTGCTGTAGATGGCAAATGTGACCAACCAGTTCCCTAGACATGCGCATTCTTTGGCGACACTGGTTCTTGGTCATCTGCAGGAATGAAAAGCGATGTCTGTAGACCAGCGGTGACTTGCTGTGGCTCTTCGGTGATGTGAGTGGGAGCCCAGAGGGTGCTGCTCCTCCCTCTGCACAGCCAGGTGCCTCAGTTGCTCCCTTCTCCGTCGTCTTCGCTCCCTGTACACCACAAATCATACAGCTGATGTTGTACTCCTGCAGGGTGAAAGGGAGAGACGTGGGTTAGCATGCGTGTACTAAGAACTTGTCTTAGTAAAGTCTTAAAGCCCCTTAACGCATCCCAGAAAGTGTTGGCCACCACTTGGATCACCAGAGATTAGTGCTCTGCATGGCTGCCTGAAACCCCATCCACCTTGGCCCCACTCCACCTGACCAATTGGCAGCCATTGGACTACATGCTGTGCTCTCAGCTCAGGTGCAGGCATTCTCCTAACCCGCGCTGCAAGGCTGCAAAGTTAGCTTGAACCATGGGAGAGACTGGTTCAAGCCAGGATGATGACATTGTGAGCACCTCCACCAGTGACTGCTCCACAGCCAGCTTTAGCAAGGAGATTGTATAACATGCCTAGTCGTCCAACTGTTCTGCAGTGCACTAAAACACCAATTTCTTTGCAGCCTGTGCCCGAGGGGTGAAAAGCTCTGGAGCACATGGTGGCACTTTGATGCCTCTGCGTTTGAGTGGCCAGAAAGCTAGAGACCTGAATCCAATCATACCAATGTGGCTGCGTCTGAACTGTCTCAGCTGCAGAGGAATGGTCACTTTATACAAGGTTACCTCAATGTGTGGCCGCTTCTCTCAACCACCACCCCCACCCCACACATGCTTCTGTGCTACCTTCAATCACGGGGCAGCCCTTGACCCTCCCCAACGCGCCTCAACCACAGGGTAGTCCTTACGCCCTCCCCTCCCTAGTGTGCCTCAACCACAGAGCAGCCCTTGCAACCCCCCCAAACCCGCCTCAACTTTCAAGTCCAACAGGCGACCCAAGCGAGCGCTTTGCAACGTTACTGTGTACTCTCCTCCGAGTTCCCCTCAATGTGCAGCCCGCTAAGTGCATGTCTCTTATTTGCTGTTGTGAAACATGTCGGTGTGCAATTATACCGATGTGGGTGGACAATCCAGCAACGGTGGGGGGAGGGGGTCGATTCCAGCGGTCTGGGCTTATAACAATATGTAGATGTATTACAATGAAGTTCCCGACGTCAGATGGCGGGAAACGATCCTCCATCAGCAGACAGGGCGGACGGTCGCAAACTGGTTTCATGACGTTTAAAACCGATTTTTGGCCTTCTTGCCGTATTGTCTGCTCACGCCACTGACCATGCCCACGGCATGGGCGATTCCGCCCCATGTGTTCTTGCATGCAGCAAGCGTTGTAGCATCATGGTTCTAGAGCAAATATACATAGCAAATTGTGATCATAACTTTTGTTGAGGACAAAGAAGTCTGCTACATTATTTTGCTCACTTTATTGTATACTTTTTCAACAGCCTTTACACTTCCTTGCATGTTGCTTAACTGCCTGATTTTACCCCCGTGCTACTCTTGTACCTCCGACTGAATGTTATCTCTATTGTTTTTTCCAATGCTATTCATCACACTTTCATGCTTGATTTTATCACCCCTGAGCCTCCTTTCTCTCCTGTTGTCCATTTTCTTGAATTCTTGTGTTTGCTGCCTCTGCACTACCTTCAATCACAGGGCAGCCCTTGCAAG
Organism: Carcharodon carcharias; assembly: GCF_017639515.1. Lineage (NCBI taxonomy): Eukaryota > Metazoa > Chordata > Chondrichthyes > Lamniformes > Lamnidae > Carcharodon > Carcharodon carcharias. Next base: position 121,929,919 of record NC_054478.1, on the reverse strand, counting down.
CCCCCACCCCCTGTCCCCAGACAGTTAATGGTTGCCCTGCACTCATTTTCTGCCAATGCACATCTCTCCCCTTCTCATGTGCTTGCTGCTTTCTGTTTTAGGGGAGAATTGAACGCTAAAGAGAACGAACTGTTAACTGCAGCGAAGGCATTTGAACTAGAACGGAAAAATGTACAGCAGTTACAGAACATGATGGAGAAGGAACAGTTCCATCATAAAGAGCAGAAAGAACAAGAACGGCAGACTTGTCAGGTAAATGGGAAATACAACAACAATATGTAGATGCATCAGACCAGATCATCAAGGTTGTTGCTTCACTCATTCGTACTAAAGCCGACAATCCTAAAATTCACTGTGAACGTATCTCAGATATGTGGGATTAAGCAAAAAGCTCTAAAGTTATGCCTCTTGTATGACTGTGATATATTAGAATCAGGTTACTTGATATTCAGAACACATGGGCTAAGGTGCAGCTGATAACATAGTACTGAAGCAATAGGCAATATAGAATTTAAGGCTTTATGCTATGAGGATAAAATTTAGACTTATCTTCAGACATTATTAACAACGCTCTTTCCTGAACTGCCTCCAGAAAGCCCAAGTGCAATTAATCACAACAGAGTGCTGTTGTGTCTTACCCGAAAGGTCCACCCTGATCCACTGAGATTATTATTTGGGGCATGTGGGTTTGGAGGATGTGGCTAGTGCACAGAATGTACGGTCGGGGACTTCAATGCCCATCACCAAGGGTGGCTTGGTAGCTCTGCTACTAAAGAGCTGGCTGAGCCCTGAAGGAGTATCTGCCAGACTGGGTCTGCAACTGATGGTGAGGGAATCAACAATCAACCTATTAGACCTGTTGCAGATGCATCTGTCCGTGATAGAATAGGCAGTAGACACAGGTACCACACACTCCTTGTGAAGATAAAGACAAATCTTCACACTGAGCATGATCTCTATCATGTTGTGTAGCAGTACCACTGTACTAAATGGGATAGATTCAGAACAGATCTAGCACCTCAAAACTGGGCATCCATGAGGATTAGCAGCAGCATAATTGTAACCTCGTAGCCTGGCATATCCTCCACTTTACCATTACCATAAAGTTAAGGGATCAACCCTGGTTCAATGAAGAGTGCAGGAGGGCATGTCAGGAGCAGTACCAGGCATGCCTAAAAATGAGATGTCAACCTGGTGAATGAAGCTACACCACAGGACTACTTGCATGCCAAACAGCAGAAGCATCTTATGATAGACCAAGCTCAGTGATCCCACAACCGACAGATCAGATCTAAGTCCTGCCACATAACAGTCATGAAGTGTGGTGGACTATCAAACAGCTAACAGGAGGAGAAGGAGGTTCCTTCAATATCCTCGTTGATAGTGTAGCCCATCACTTCAGTGCAAAAGACAAGACTGAAGCATTTGCAACCATCTTCAGCCAGAAATGCTGAGTAGATGATCCATCTCAGCCTCCTTAGGTCACCAGCATCACAGATGCAAACCTTCAGCCAATTCGAATCATTCCACGTGATATCGAGAAATGGCTGAAGGCACTGGATACAGCAAAGGCTTCAGTCCTGAAAACTTACCATCAATAGTACTGAAGACTTGTGCTCGAAGACTAGCTGCATCCCTAGCCAAGCTGTTCCAGTTCAGCTACAACACTGGCATCTGCCTGGCAATGTGGAAAATTACCTAGGTATGTCCTATACACAAAATGCAGGACAAATCCTATCAGGCCAGTTAGTAGCCCATAAGCCTTCTCTCGATTATTAGCAAAGTGATGTCGACAGCGCTATCAAGTAGCATTTGTACAGCAATGACGTGCTTGGTTTGAATTCTGTCAGGACCATTAGGTTGCTGACCTCATTACAGCCTTGTTCCAAAAAAAAAAGGCTGAACTCCAGTGATGAGGTGTGTGACTGCCCTTGACATCAAGGCAGTACTTGGCCAAGTGTGGCATTAAGATTCCCTGGCAAAGTTGACATCAATGACAATCAGAGGGATTACTCTCCACTGGTATCAATTTATCTAGCTCAAAGGAAGTTGGTTGTGGTTGTTGGAGATTAATCATCTTAATCCCAGGACATTGCTGCAGGGGATCCTCAGGGTAGTGTCCTAGGCCCAACCATCATCTACTGCTTCATCATTGACTTTCCCTCCATTATAATCTCAGACGTAGGGATGGTTGCTGTTCAGTACGCAACTGCTCAGATACTGAAGACGTATGTGTCCACATGCAGCAAGACCTAAGTAACATTCTGGCTTGGGCTGACAAGTGGCAAGTGACATGTAGTAACTTTTTTTCTTTGTTCATTCATTGGATGTAGCTGTCACTGCCAAGGCCACCATTTACTGCCCATCCCTAATTGCCCTTGAGAAAGTCGTGTGAGCCACTGTCTTCAACCACTGTAGTCTGTGTGGACTTGACATGTCTACAATACTCTGTAGGGAGGCTAGGTCTTGACCCAACAACGATGAAGGAATGCTGATATGTCTCCAAGTATGGATGATATATGACTTGGCAAGGAACATGTTCACGGGTGCCTGCTGTTGTTGTTCTTCTGGGTGATAAAGGTTGAGTGTAGAAGGCCCTGTTGATGAAACTTTGGTTAGTTGCTGCAGTGCACCTTGCAAATGATAGTGTTGGAAAGAGTGAATGTTTTAGGTGGCGGGCGGGCTGCTTTGACGTGGATGGTCAAACTGTGTTGGAGCTGCACTCAAATTGGGGAGAATTCCATCATAATGTGCTGTGCGGATGGCAGAAACGGAGGTGGGTGAATTAGCCAGCCTCTGACCTCTTGCACTGTTTATGTGGCTGGACCAGTTAAGTTTCTGGCCAATGATGACTCTCAGATTGTCGGGAATTTAGCAGTGCTAATTCTGTTGAATGTCATGGAAAGGTGGCTAGACATTTATGTTAAATATGGTCATTGCCTAGCATTTTTGAGGTATAAATTATACTTGCCACTTACCAGTTCAAACCTGAAAGTTGTCGAGGTTTTGGTGCATCTGGGCACAGACTGTTTCAGTGTCTGGGGAGTTGTGAATGGAACTGACTCCTCTGCAGTTGTCAGCAAGCATCCTCAGGCTGTGCTTATGATGGAGGAAAGGTCATTGATGAAACAGCTGAAGTTGGCTGGATCTTAGACACTGCCCTGAGAAACTCTTGCAGTGTTGTCCTGGGGCTGAGATGATTGCCCCAAAAACCCCCAACCATTTTCTTTTGTGCTAGTTATGACTCAAGCTAATGGAGAGCTTTCACCTGATTCCTAGTGATTTCAATTTTTGGAGGGCTCTTTGATGCCACACTACATAAAATGCTGCCTTAATGTCAAGGGCAGCCACTCTCGCCTCACTTCAGGAATTTAGCTCTTTGATCGTTGTTTTGACCAAAGCTGTAATGAGACCTGTAGCTGACTGATCCTGGTGATACCAAAACTGACCACCAGTGAACAGATTATTGGTGAATAAGCGCTGCTTGCTAGCACCATCAATGACCCATTCCGTCACTGTGTTGAGTGAGAGTAGACTGATGGGGAGGTAATTGGCCAGATTGAATTAGTCATACTTACTGTGAACAGTACCTACTAAGTAACTTTCTACATCATTGGGTAGATGCCAGCGTTATAGTTTATTTGAACAGCTTAGCTCAAGTGGCGGCTTATTCTGGAGCACAGGTCTTCAGCACTTCTGCCAGAATATTAGCCAGTGCACTTAGTTGTTTGTTGATATTACATGAAGTGAATCGAGGTGGCTGAAGACCAGCACCTTTGACCTTTGGGAGGAGACGGAGATTGATCATCCACTCGACTCTTCTAGTTGAAGATGCTTGCAAATGCTTCAGCCTTTTCTTTTGCACTCACTGATGGCAGAGCCTAGCATTTAACGATGGGGTTGTTAGTGAAGCCTCTTCCTGTTAGTTGTTTAATTGGACTGCATATGTCAGGACTGCAGTGCTTTGATTTGATCCACTGATTATGCATATTGCCTTCATCAATCTCACTAAGGCATTCAACCTTGTGAACAAAGGCAGGCTATCTAAGCTGCTGAAGTGCTTGGCATGATCTCCTCTTTCCATGGCAACATGATGGGTGAGGTCAGCTATGAAGGGGTAAGGTTAGATTCCTTGAAGATCCACAGTGGGGTCAAACAAGCTTGTATTCTGGCACTGACACACTGATACATCCTTCCCTTTGCTTTCATGTGCCTTCAGTTCATCTACAAAAGGTGTCTGCTTGTAAACTAGATGTGACAAAAATTTTCTTCAGTCTTGCTCACCTGAGATCCAAGACAGCAGTGCGCCAAGTCTCATCAGTGAGTTGCTCAACACCGATGATGCCGCACTAGCATTCCATAGTGAGCAGCACCTTCAGAAGCAAATATACAGACTCCCTCATGCCTGTAAAAAGTTTGGTTTGACTATCGGCATGAGGAAGACAAATGCTGTGGTGCCAGATATTTCCATATTGCCCACACTCAACAATGACAATGTAATGCTCCACAACCAACAAACTGTCACCTGATGCTGAAATCAACACATGCATTGCAAAAGTTGCAGCTGTTATATCCAAGCTGAGAAAGAGTGTGAACAACAGAAGCCTTACTGAGAACATCAGATTCCGAGTCTACAAAACAAAATACTGTGGATGCTGGAAATATAAAATAAAAACAAAAATACTGGAAAGGCTCAGCAGCTCAGGCAGCATCTGTGGAGAGAGAGAGCATGTTTCTCTCCACAGATGCTGAGTACCAGCTGAGTATTTCCAGCATTTTCTGTTGTTGTTTCAGATTCCGAGATTACTAAGCCTGAGTCCTCAGTGCATTCCTGTACAATAGTAAGACCTGGACAACATGTGCAAGGCAGGAAAAAGGCTGAACAGTTCTATCTTTGCTGCCTCAGATATATCTTTGGCATTTCTTGGGAGAACAAGGTCACTAATTTGAAGGGCCGAGAGAGTGCTAATCCCACCAGCATATGGTCATTACAAAGTGCTGGCTCCACAAGGTTCATTGGTTGGATGATGGCCATAATTCCCAAAGACTTTTTGTATCATGAACTGGCTACTGGCTCACGACTTGCTGGGTGTCCATACCTTTGCTCCAAGGACAACGGCAAGCGAGATATGAAGATTACAGACATAAGTACAGACAACTGGAAAACAGTTGCCGAAAGCAGTGATCTTTAGAAGCTGACTGTTTGGAGGGGCATTGGAAAAGATGAGGAGCAAAATGCTCAGTTGGCTGAGAAGAGAGTCCAGAGACAACAGAGGCTAGCAAATCCTGCACTTTTTCACCCCACTGTCTTCATCTGAAGAGGAGACTGTTGTGCCAGAATGAGGCTACTGAGCTACTCCAGGCGATCTTTAACACAGAGTTTACCACCAAATCACAAATCATTGTCTCACAAAATGGAAGGCTGCCAAAGCAAAGGATTGCTCAGCTCTGTCTTGGGATATTTTTTATTATACACAAAGTCCTGTGTTAAAGCTTCACCAGCTTGGATCCTCCATTCTGGGATAGGTCTGATGCTGTCCTTAACACTGATGCTGCTCATTGAACCTGGCTTGATGGTTATGGTAAAGTAGGGATAGAATGGGCTAAGGATCATCTTTTTCATGAAAGATTCCACCTGCTGTGCACTGTCCTTTTGAAATGGTGGTATACATGCACAGCAGTATGACACATTGCTGTTATGTTGTGTTATTGCACCTGAAGATGGATTTTTTTTGAGGATTGTGAATGCTGAAATAGGAAAATCAATGGCTGGTGTCATTCTTAGATATAGGAATTGTGCCAGAGGCCTGGAGGGTTTCACAAGTGCCACACATGTTCAAAACAGCAGAGAGGAGTAAACTAGAGAACTATAGACGAATCAGCTTGGTCTTTAAGAGCCATTAATCTGGGACAAAAGCATTTGTCACTTGAAAAACATGGGCCACTTGATAATAGCAGCACAGATTTGTGAAAGGAAAATAATGCTTGACTAACTTGATTGAGTTATTTGATGATAGAGAGGGTTGATGAGGATTGATCCTGCGTATGAGGAATTTCAAAAAGCTTGTAAAACTTAATGGATTTGTTAGTAAAGTTGAAGCCATGGGTTGAAAGAAGCAATGTGGATGTGAAATTGGCTACTGGAAAGTTACTGGAATTGGAAAGCAGTAAAGTGGTCAACGTTTGGTTTTCATATTAGAGGATGTATTTAGTCGTGTCCCCTAGGGGTTTGGTATTAGGATACTGCTCTTTTCAACATATTGCAATGGCTAGGACTTGTGTATACAGGCCATGATTTCACAGTTTGCAGATGGCATTAAACTTGGAAGTGCATTAACAATAAAAAGGATAGTAGCAGATTTCTTCAGGACATAGGTAAAATGAGTTGGCTCATGGCAGATAATACTTAATGCAGAGAAGCATGAAGTGATGCATTTTGGAAGGAAGAATGAGGTAAGGCAATATAAACTAGATAATAGAATTTTGAAGAGGATGCAGGAACAGAGATCTGGGGTGCGGGGGCGGGCAATGCAGATAATGTACTAATATCATTAAACAGAATAAATTGAGAAAGCTGTTTAAAACGGTTTATTAGATCCCTGGTTTTATAAATGGAGGCATAGGATACAAAAGCAAGGAAGTTATGCAAAACCTTTATAAAACACTGGTTCGGCCCCAGCTGGAGTATTGTGCTATATTCTGGGCACCATGCTTTAGGATGGATGTGAATGCCTTGGATGGGATGCAGAGGAAATTTACCAGAATGGCACCAATAATGAGGGACTACATAGAGAGACAAAAGAAACTGGAATTCTTCTTCATGGACCAGAGAAGGTTAAAAGGAGATTTATTAAAAGTGCTAAATATCATGAAGGGTTTAGATAGAGTAAGTAGGGAGAAACTGCTTCTACTAGCAAGAGTCAGTAACTAGTGGACACTGATTTACAGTAACCTTTTTACATTAAGTTATTGTGAGCTAACCTGCACTGGCTGAAAAGTTGGTGGAATTGGATTCAATAATAATTTTCTAAAGGGAACTGGAAAAATACTTGTAGTTGAGAATTGCAGGTCTATGGGAAAAGAGCAGGTGCATGGACTAATTGAATCACTCTTTTAAAGGTCCATCAAATGCTCAATGGGCTGATTTCTGCGTTGTAAGATTCTGTGAACAACTTAATTGAACTGCATCATTCCTGAAACTAAGCTCTTTGGACACCAGCATCAATCTTTGTGGAATCAGTCATCAATTATACACTGAGAACAAAAATTACAAGAAACGTAACACCAGCTGATATCACAGTCGATCAGGCTTTCAACAAGCATAAAAATTGTTGTTTGACCTGATGGACCTCATTTTTGGCTACAAATACTTAAAACAGTACAGAAAAAAGAAATGTCAGGGATTCAGATCGCATGCATTTTGAAAGGATATATGTGCATTTTACTAGAAGGCAAGGAATGAAAAGTTGGAAATCTGAGTTCTGTGTTGGTAGTGTATGGGATCTCTTGTGATGGGACAATTTTGTTGTACAAAATTTTAAGAAACTTCATTCCCCTCTCAATATTGGCGTTGAAAATTATGATGATTGAGTAAATTCTGTCTTTTTCCTATTCTCAGAAACTTCAGAAGGCTCTGGAGGAGCAACATGCGCAAAATCATCAGTTGTCAGTTGCCTTTGAAGAACAGCGGGTGGCAAACAGTAGTAACCGCAAAGAAATTGAAACCAAGTTATTGAACAGTGAATCATTGCTGTCGCAGGAGCGCAAGAAACTGGCAGAGACTCAGGATCTACTGAAAATTGAGAGAAATCACTTATCAGAGTTGAGTGATTCCTTGGATCATGAGCGTACGCGGTCAGAACAGCTGTACCAGCGTCTGAATTCACGGCATGATGAAACTGCTACTCAGGAACGTGCCTTTACAAAAGAGTTGCAGAATCAGCTCGAGGATGAAAGAAAGAGGACTGTCGAACTTGCTACTATGATTGAGAAAACGCAACATCAGGCTATTACAGCAAAACGAAACTTTGAAGATGAAATCCAACTGTCCCGACAGGAAACTCAGAAAGAACGGGAAGTCAGCACCAAACTCAGATCTTTGCTTGAATCCGTTCAGGCTCAGGTACAGGAGCTCAACCGCTTGCTGGAGTCTGAAAGGCAGCATAACCTTCGCCTGCAGACTGAGAGAGAGAGACTTCAAGCTAATATTCTAGCAGCCAAAGAAAAGGAGCGAAATAAGGATGATCAGAGGGATCGAGAGAGGAGACAGGAAAGGCGAGAGTTAGCTGACCACGAACAAGAATATGAAATGGTGAAAGACAGAATGGTAAGCAACAAATCAGTCAATCACTTAAGTAAAGTTATATTAAATTTCAAAACTAAACTGTTGAAAATATTTTCGATTTCAATTTTAATGGTTTTTTAAACAAAAGTTTTACAGCAGCTTACATTTATATAGTACCTTTAACTTAATAACACATCTTAAGATTGGTGAGTGGCATATGTGACTCCCTTATTCAAAAGAGGTTGTAACGCCATTCCTAGTAGCTACAAGCCAGCCAGTTTAACGGGGGAATAAAATTTAATAGGCACTTGGAGAGGTTTGAGTTAATTAAGTGTATATAAAAGGTGGATGGTGCTTGACTAATCTGATTGAAGTTTTTGATGAAACAACAGAAAGTTGAAGGGAAAACAAAAGATGTTGTCTATATGGATATTAAGAAATCCTTTGACAAAATAATCAGAAAAGGGTTGGTTAGCGAAATTGAGGCTCATGGAATAGCAGAGTCGATGTCAGCTTGGATAAAAAATTGGCTTACAAAAAACCATGAATTATGGTAAATGGTTGTTTTCATAATGGAGGATGATAGACTTTGGTGTTCCCCATGGCTCAGTGCTTGGACAGTGCTTTTTTAATACATATAAATGATTTGATATTGGAATACAGAGTAAAATTTCAAAATTTGCTGATGATACCAACTTAGAGGTGTGGCAAACAGTGAGGAGTAACCTGTAACAGGACATTAGATAGGTTAATAGAAAGGTTAGACAAAGTGGCAGATGGAATTTAATACAGTGAATTGCGAGGTGAGTCTCTCCCTCTCCCTTCTGCCCAAGTGCAATATAGACCACGTGTCATGGTTCTAAACAAGGTACTGGACAGAGGGACCTGAGGGATCATGTGCACAGATCTTTGAAGATGGTAGGACATATTGAGTGAGCAAAGTATATAGGACCTTGAACTTGTATTGAGTACAAAAGTAGGGAAATTATATTTAACATATATAAAGCATGGGTTCGGCCACAACAAGAGTATTGCATCCAGTTGTGGCTACCACACTTTAGAAAGGATGTGAGGCCCCTTGAGAGGGTGCAGAGGAGATTTACCAGAATGATTCCAGGAATGAGCAGTTTTCACAATGAGGAGAATCTGGGGGCTGTTCTTCTTGGAGTAAAGGAGATTGGGCAGAGTTTTGATAGAAGTTATAACAGGTTAGATGAAGTAGACAAAGAAAAGCTATTCCCTTAGCTGATGATATAACTAGGGGATACAGATTTAAGGCTTTGGGCAAGGGATGAAGGGGTGATGTGAGGGAGGACTTACTTTATGCAGTGAGTCTTAATTGGCTGGAAGTCGCTGCCCCCAAGAATGGTGGAAGTGAAAGCAAAGAATGATTTCAAAAAGATTTAGGATAGGCACTTGAGGGAAACAAACTTACAGAGCTACAGGAGCAGAGCAGGGAAATGGGACTATTTGGATTGCTGTACAGAGAGCCAGCATGGCCACAATGGGCCAAATGGCCTCCTTCTGTTTGGAATTAATCTATGACTCTATGCATTATGGTTATAACTGTTCTTGTACTTTTTTCACTCTTTTACCTGACTCCTAAATAGCATGAGTTAGAATTACAGCACCAAAGAGATCAACAGCAAATAAGAGAACTTCAAAAGATGCTTGCAGATTTAGAGGAGCAGGAACGCAAATTTTTGTCCCGCAAGAGGCAGCGAGGAGAACCTGAAAATATCGTGGTGAAATGTAACCAGAGTGGTGTCACCCATGGTATGGAAGGTAATGCAATAAATGTCCAGAAGCACTCAGAAAGCACACGGCAACAATTCCTACAATTGACTGTTCGGCTTAAAGAATTGCTTCACAGATCCAAACACAGGTATGTGTTTATGCATGAAGGGGAGAGCATCTATGTGAGAATCACCAAGCTGTAAAGAGTTTGGGTAGATTAAGTAAGCTTTGCTTTTTATGTAAGTTTATCACCGTGTAAATACTATAAGTTGAATATTCCCTTTCAGTCTAGTTTATGAATTTTCCCCTGGGTTGAATCTAAGTCGCCGATCCTGAATGTGAGCTACTGAGGGAGAACAGTACTTGGGGGAGAAAAAAACAGTCACGGCATTGCGTTTTGTGTGATGCAGTGAACAGCTGTGCAAGGCTGTGCTGCATACCAGCTAAACTATGCACTCTAGTTGATCAGAACTGAAAGAATTTGAATTTCTGCACCAAATAAGTGCAGGTGATTGTTTGTATACAATTTTTATTAAACACGAGTTAGAATAGAAAAAAAATTGGTCAAATGAGTGTACTGCACCAGTGCAACCATGCTCAATGGCAACCTATTCTGTTAAATTTTACAGTGCTGAAGTGTGAAATGATTGGTTGTTGAGCTAAATTAGCAATGTTTCTTTACCAGAAAATCATTACAGCTGATCTACTCTTTGCTAAACCAATCCAAAACTAATCCCATTTTCCTTTCCTATTCTTCTCCATTCCTGTATCATCCCCCGGTTCATATAGCTCTTCGTAACAGAAGCAATGGTCTGTACATCAATCAGTAGTGAAGTGTTCCTTTTTCCAACATTTTGCTGTGTAAATAAATTTCTCTTCAGTTTCTTGTCACTTTCTTTGTGATGGTTTTAAATTGCCACCCATTCCCTAATCAGAGCAAATAGTTTTTCTCATTAATTCTATTCAAACACTTCATAATTTTAAAAACCTCTATTCATTGCCGTGTGCTCTTCCACTGCAAATGTGAAAAATGTCATTATATCTTCACACACAGCTAATATTTATATTCCCTATCTGTGGCATCATCCTAATAATTTTGCTTTAAGGCAGCATTTGTTCCATAACTAAGTACTCAGAACTGCACACAGTGCATTAACTGTGATGTAACCATTGTTTTGTACGAATTCCTCATTATTTCTCGTATTCTTCATAAAATTTATAAAACCCAAAGTGTTATTGCCCTTTTGGTGTGGCTTTCTCTACCCACACTTACTTTCACAGAATTCTGCATCTGAACCTCTCTATCCTTGTTCATCCAAACCTTTCAGCTTCTTTCAATTAACTATACACTGCTGCTTCTTGTTTTTTTTTCTTGCACATGACTTATCCATATTAAATTGTATTATTCATCTGGCTCCCCATTCTGTTGATTTGTCTTTTTTATATTACAGTCTCTCCCATAAGAGGTCTGAGCATCTTACATTTAGGGTTGGACCTGTATTATAAGGGTCTGGCATAGAAAGGGTTAACATCGGACTGGGTGCAATACTGCCCACACTAATGTAAAGGAACACACAACCCAAGTCTAGAGGGCATTCTTGTACTGGACAGAGACGTGTAGAGGGCAAGCATGGAGACAGCTCCTAGCTTAGGTCCTGCCAGGGCCACTCAGTTCCTGACCTCATTACAGCCTGGGTTTAAACATGGACAAAAGAGTTGAACTCCAGAGGTGAGGTGAGAGTAACTGCCCTTGACATAAAGGCAACATTTGAGTGTGGCATCAAGGCACCCAGGCAAAACTGGAGTCAATGGGAATTTGGGGAAAAACTCTCCACTCGTTGGAGTCATACCTAGCACAAAAGAAGATAGTTGCAGTTGTTGGAGGTCGATCACTGCAGGAGTCCTTCAAGATGCCAAACTACATGCAAATTCTTACAACAATATCTAGCTTCATAAACCAGGGTCTAACAGCATATGATCTTGTACCTCCATCTGTTCTGGATATTTATGTCTTTGACACATGTACTTGGCTCTCCCTTCAAAGATAGAGAAGGCTAAGTTATGAAGGCATTTGCCAGAGGAGATCTTCCATTTTTCAAGAAGGCCAAAACTGAGGACCATAGATGAATCCAATATGAACTAGTGAGCCCAGTAAGGAACTCAGGAGAGACTTATTTACTCAGAATAGTGAAGATATGGAACTCATTGCCATATGGTGTAGTTGAGGTTGGTGGTGCAGATACATGTAAAGGGAACGCCAGCATATGTAACATGACCCCTTTCACTTACCTGAAACTTAAAGATACAGTCCCACATTATAACACATTCTCAAAACAAACGATAGTTTATAACATCATAATTCTCTAAATCTCACAATCGTAACACTCTCTTTATTATTTAAGTATTATAATGCATAATATGCTTTCCTGCAGCAGTATGTTGTCTTGCTTGATTTAAACAACTCCTGACAACCATTCTGCATTCTCCTCCTGAACCTGGTAAAAGGTTGTCTTTGTGGGGACGGTGGTTTTTACTGACTTTGTAGCCTCCCCTAGAGCTGACTGGCTGTGTCTTTTTCTCTGTTCTTAGCACTTTTTGATCACAGCCAGCAAGGAAGGTATACCACAGCACCTTACCCAAGTCCCCAGGCTAGAGAATCCCTTGTGAGAAGTGTTTACCAATTCAACTTCAGCATGGATGTCTTGCCTTTAATGCATCTGTGCTGGTTGTCCTTGGTTCACTGGAGGGACTCTTAAAAACTTATGATATTGCTCAGAACCACCCTCCTCTGAGCCTTCTTATCCAAATATTTGAGTGCATCCATAACTCTTGGGTTCCTTGTACCTTTTCAGTTCTGACTCTCCCTGTGGGCGGTCATTACCTTCAATCTTTCTATACTATCTTTATGCTTCTCAATTGACCACAACTCAGAGAGCACAATCCAGAAACATCTCCTATATTGTGATTAGACATAGAGATCCTCTGCTTCAGAGTCCTCATTTTCCCATGTTTAGTGCAAACATGATGCCCTTAAGTGCATTGAGAATCCAGTGTGACACACATATTGCACTCGAGACACATCAGCCAGATTCTCTGCATTGTCATCCCTCTGCTCCTGCCTAAGTCGAAAATCTATTTACTGTGAGCTTTAACCTCTTCTAGTACCACCTCTTGCAGGAATCAAACTCCACTTTTCCCATTTCATACAAGTATAAAAGAAAAGAAAGCTGCTGTCCACTTGCATCTTAATGCTGAGGTCTTATTAAGTCTAAAATCCCACACAATTCTCACTCCACTGGTGTTTCTGTCTGGTACTGAACCACATTATCCCTTAATAAAAGGCACTAGATTAAATAGTCACCATTCATCTCATTACTGTTTTGAGGATCTTGCTATTTGCAAATTAGCTTGTAAAAGCCAATTTGCTATAAAACTTGTAGTGATGACAGTTCAAAAAGCAGTGAATTAGCTTCCAGGCAATTTGTGAAAATCAATATACATAGGTCAGAAGCTGTAATAAATGCAATTCTTTTTCCCTAGAAAAGGTGTGTCTCCTTTTCTTCCTTTCCATCACTTTTTTTTTACCTCTACTTCTCTTTATTCCCTACTTTCCCCTTTCTTTTCTTTTCATCTTTCCTTTCTTTCCAACTTTCTTTCTTTGGTTGTACTGAACTATGGATAATTTGCAAAACTGAAAGGAGACCTTTTAGAGATGATCTGTTCTGTAGGTGGAGAACAATAGAGTAGCACTTCAGAGTAATGAATTGAAAGAAAAAGTAATATGTGGCTTACTTTTTTCAAAAAAATGTGAAATGACTGTTTATTTGAAGGCACATAAGATGAAACAATGTTAATCTATTCCTCTTTGTAGGGGGCAGGAAGGTCACATAAAAACTGAAGATAAAAGAGATCTGTTACAGGCCCTGATTGAGTCAAACTACGATTCACAGCAGTTTCTTTCCAGCACTCAGGTAAGTGAGGTTAAAGGCATCCTAAATTGAGTGACTGTTGAAATGGGTGGATATGAGATGTCTTAAAAAACTGTCTCTGATTTCTTCCCTATTTATTTGGCAAAGCAAACCAGAATTGGGCCATTATCTAATGGGCAAAGTCTCCAAATGAAGCAAAGTCCATTTCCCCAAGTCTTTATTTCCTATCTGTGCTGGTAGATTACGTCATATTCTTCATGTTACCATTCCTTCACTGTTGCTGGGTCAAAAACCTGGAGCTCCTTTAATCCTTAAAGTCAAACCACTTTGACAAATTTAATACATCTCCGTGGCTTTCCTTGGTTAACCCATTTATTTACAAATGTCTCCTGATTAGGGGGAGACAGTGGTATAGTGGTAAAGTCACTGGGCCAGTAATCCAGAGGCCCAAGCTAATGCTCTAGGGACATGGGTTCAAATCCCACTATGCCAGCTAGTGGAATTTAAATTCAATTAATAAAATCTGGAATATGAAGCTGTGATCAATTGTTATAAAAACCCATCTGATTGACTAACGCCCCTTTAGGGAACGAAATCTGCCATCCTTACCTGGTCTGGCATACATGTGACTCCAGACCCACAGCAATGTGGTTGACTCTTAACTTCCCTCTGAAATGGCCTAGCAACCCACTTAGTAAATCATCTGGATTTATGGATCCTGAGAGATAATGGTTGATGAAGGTAGTGCAGCTGATTTTATGTATATGGACTTTCAAAAGCAGTTTGATAATAAACATGTTAGCAAAATTTAAGCCCATGTGAATAAAGAGTGCAGCATTTTTGCTAAGTTGGAAATTGGATAGCAAGTAGAGATAGAGACCTGGCATGAACACGATATCCTGAACAGCCTGCTCCTTTGCTGTTAACACTCTGTGCGGAGTGGTGAAAGATTGTTTTTAGACAAGAGGGAGATGTACATTGATGGCCCTCCCCTAGATCAATAGGACCACTACTCCCTTTGATAAATATTAATGTCTTGGACTTGAGGAGAAAGCACATCATTTCAAAGTTTGAAAAGGCACTACACTTAGAAATATAATGACAATGAGGAGGACAGTAGCGGACTTCAAGAGGATATTGACGGACTGGTAACATATGCAGACACATGGCAGACTAAATTTAATGCATGGAAAGTGAAGTGATGCATTTTGGAAGAAGAATAAAGAGAGGCACTATAAACTATATGGTATACTTTTGAAGGAGCTACATGAAAAGAGACGCAAGGATTTATGTGCATAAGCTGGCAGAACAAGTCGAGAATAGTGTTTAAAATATACATTGAATCCTCAGCTTTATAAATTGAGGTATGGAGTACAAAAGTAAGGCAATTATGATAAATCTTTACAAATCACTGGCAGGTCCCAGCTGGAGTTTAGTGTCTGAGACCTTGGAGAGAGTGCAGAGAAGTTTGCTAGAATGGTATGAGGAATAAGGAGCTTCAGTTATATAAAGAGTCTCGAGACTCAAGATTTTCTCCTTGGGCAGAGGAGTTTAAGGGGAGATTTAATAAAGGTGTTCAGAATTATGAATATTTTTAATAGAGTAAATAGGAAGAAACTTTTCACTGGCAGGAGAGTCAGCAACAAGAGAAAGAGGGAAAAGAAGCAGAGGTGAAATAAGAATTTGTTTTATGCAGTGAATAGTTATGATTTGGAATGCAGTGCCTGAAACATTTGCGGAAGTAGATTCAGTAGTAACTTTCAAAGGAAAATTGGATAAATACTTGGAGAGAAAAATGTGCAGGATTGTGGGTAAAGAGGAGAGAGCAAGATTAATTGGAAAAGTCGTTATATGAGCTAGCACAAGCTTGATGGGCCGAATGACCACCTACGCTGCATGATTCTGCGTTCAAGAAAGTATTTGGTTGAATGCAAAATCTGTACATAATCCTGAATTGAAAGAGAGTTTAAACAAGGAATGCAAATACAAAGAAGACTGCAGATCCCCTGGAGAATAAAATATCATAGACATGAGGAAAAATTTAAAAACAAATCTGTGAGCAACTTTGTATATTTAATAAGTTTTTATGAGTTGGTCCTGGAGAAGATGATGAGAAAATGCCCAAGTCCTGATGAATTCCATCCTAAAGTCTTAAAAGAAGGAGGTGAATAAATTGTAAATAATCTAGTCATGATCTTCCAAAACTATCAGTTCAGGAATTGTCACCTTGGATTAGAAAATTGTAAGTATCACTCCATTATTTAAGAAAGGTAAAAGAAATGAACTAGGAAATTAGCCTAATGTCAGTTATGCACAAGTATTATCTTATTAGGGTGGGAGTGACTTAGCACTTGAACAAATATGAATAGATCAGAATGAGCCAACATGGATTTGTAAAAACTAAGTCACGTCTGATCAACTTGCTTGTATTGTTTGAGCAGGTAATAAAACAAGTAGATAAGGGAGTGTCTATTGATGCCATTTATATGAACTTCCAGAAGGTATTCAATAAGATTCTGCATAGACCAATAGACTATTAGAGAGCACATTAAAGTGGAGGCAACCAAATGACACAGGGAACTTTTAGGAGAAAGGAGACTGAGAGAAAGGATGATAGGTGTATTCTCAAGTGGATCTGACTATTGGTGTCACCCACTATTTGCAAATGAATTGGATGCAGGAATAGAGAGCTGAATATCAAAGTTTGCTAGTAGCACTACAAAAGATGGCACTGTAAATAGTATAGGTTTTAAAATATTTTTTCATAGGATGTGAGCCATGCTGGTTAGGCTAGAATTTCATACCCATCCCCAATTTCCCTTCAGAAGGTGGTGGTGGTAAGCCGCCGCCTTCAACTGTTACATTCCATATGGTGTAGGTGCGACGACAATGCTGTTATGGATTTCCAGGTTTTTGGCCCAGTCACAATGAAAGAGCGGCGATATAGTTCCAAATCAGGATGGCATGTGGCTTAGAGGAGAGATTTTAAGGTGGTGTTCCCATTTATCTACTGGCCATGTTCCAGGTGATAGAGGTCACACATTTGGAAGATGCTGTCAGAGGATGCTTGGTGAGTTGCTGCCAACTTGTGCACAGATCATGAAGGGAATATATGTTTAAGGTGGTGGATGGGATGCTGATCAAGCGGGCAGCTTTATCCTGATGGTGCCAAACTTCTTGAGTGTTGTTGCAGCTGCACTCATCCAAGCAAGTGGGGAGTATTCCATCGCACACCTGACTTGTACCTTATAGATAGTGAGGAATCAGGAGATGAGTTCCTTGCCACAGAATTCCCAGCCTCTGACCTGCTCTTGTAGCCACATTATTTAAATGGCTGGCTCAGTTTCTGGTCAATGGTAATGCCCAGGATGTTGATGATAATGTCATTGAATGTCAAGGGGAGATGGTTAGATTCTCTCTCATTGGAGATGGTCATTGCTTGGCACGAATGCTGGTTGCCACATAATGCCCCAAGCCTGAATATTGTCCACGTCTTTCTGCATGTGGATACAGACTGCTTCAGTATCTGAGGAGTTCCCAATGGTGCTGAACACTGCAATAATTAGCAAATATCCCCATTTCTAACCTTATGATGAAGGAAAAGGTTATTGATGAAACAGGTGAAGATGGCTAGACCTAGGGTACTATCCTGAGGAATTCCTGCAGTGCTGTCCTGGGGTTGAGCTGATTGGTCTCCAGCAGCCACAACAACCACCTTCCTTTGTGCTAGGTATGACTCCAAACATTGGAGTGTTTTCCCCTGACTTCTCATTGACTTCAATTTTGCTTGGGCTCCTTGATGCAATACTCAATTATATGCTGCCTTGATGTCAAGGGCAGTCATTCTCACCTCATCTCTGGAATTCAGCTCTTTTGTTCATTTTTGGCACAAGGCTGTAATGAAGTCTGGAATCGGGTGGCCCTGGTGGAACCGAAACTGAGCATCAGTGAGCAGGTTCCTGGTGAGTAAGTGCCACTTGATAGGACCATCAATGACATTATCCATCAATTTGCTGATGATTAAGAGTAGGCTGATGAGATGATAATTGGATTGGATTTGTCCTTTTTGTGAGCTGGATGTACCTAGGTAATTTTCCACATTGTCGGGTGGTTGCCAGTGTTGTAGCTGTACTAGAACAACTTGGCTAGGTGTATGGGCAGATATTTGCAATGGATCATTGAAAGTTAAAGTCTTTGAGCAAAACTGTGGCAGATGGAGTTGAATATGGGGAAGTGAAAGGTCATCCACTTTGGATCCAAGAAAGAAAAATCAAGATATTTTCTAAATTGTGAGAATTTGGGAACTGATCGTGAGCAGAGAACATAGGGGTCCAAGCGCAGAAATCATTAAAAGTTAGTATGCAGTATAAAATAACTATTAAAAAGGTAAATGGAATGTTGGTCATTATCTCAAGGGAGTGCAAAAGAAGTGGCAGTTATGTTACAGCTGTACAGAGCTCTAGTTGAGCTCTGTCTGGAACATTACACTCAGTTCTCAGCACCACGTGTCAGTAAGGAGAAATTAGTCTTGGAGGAGATTTAGCACCGATTCACCAGAATGATACCAGGGCTAAAAGGGTTAGATTGTAAGAGCAGGTGACATAGGCATGTATTTCCTCAAGTATAAAAGCTTAAGTGGTGATCTAATTGAGGTATGTTTAAGATGAATAATGGATTTGATAGGGTAGACAGAGAAAGTATTTCTTCAGGCTTAAAATGTGGAATGATCTGGGGGGCCAGATAGTACTGAACAGGTATGGTGGGATTGATGATGTTCACTCATTTTTTAAAAATTATTGTTCGTTCATGGGATGTGGGTGTTGCTAAGTAGGCCAGCATTAATTGACTATCCTTAATTGTCCTTGAGAAGGTGGTGGTGAGCTTCCTTCTTGAACTGCTGCAGTCCATGTGATACACCCACAGTTCTGTTTGGAAGGAAGTTACAGGATTTTAACCCAGCGACAGTGAAGGAACACTGATGCAGTTCCAAGTCATGATGGTGTGTGGCTTGGAGGGAAACTTGCAGGTGGTGGTGATCCCATGCTTCTACTGCCCTTGTTCTTCTAGGTGATAGAGGTCACGGGTTTGGAAGGTACTGTTGAAGGAGTTTTGGCGAGTTATTGCAGTAAACACTGCTGCCATTGTGTCTTGGTGGTGAAGGGAGTAACTGATGAAGATGTTAAATAGGATGCCACTCAAGCAGGCTGCTTTGTCCTGAATGCTGTTGAGTTTCTTATGTTGTTGGAGCTGCACTCATACAGACAAGTGGAGAGTATTCCACCGCACTCCTGATATGTGCCTTGCAGATGGTAGACTGGCTTTGGAAAGTCAGGAGGTGAGTTATTCGCCACAGAATTCCCAGCCTCTGACCTGCACTTGTAGTCACAGTACTGGTTAGTCCAGTTCAGGTCCTGGTCAGTGGTGACCCCCTGGATGCTGATGGTGAAGGATTCAGTGATGGTAATGCCATTAAATGGCAAGGGCAGATGGTTTGACCCTCTCTTGTTGGAAATGATCATTGCCTAGTACTTGTGTAGCATGAATGTTACTTGCCACTCATCAGCCCAAACCTGAATGTTATCCAGGTCTTACTGCATTTGGACATGGACTGCTTCAGTGTCTGAGGACTCATGAATGGTGCTGAACGTTTTCTGATCATCTGCGAACATCCCCACTTCTGACCTTATGATGGGGGAAGATCATAGATGAAGCAGCTGAAGATGGTTGGGCCTAGGACACTACCTTGAAACAAATTATCCTCCAAATTCATAATCTCAATTTTTATTTTGTGAACTTTAGACTGTTTTTGTGACCAAGGGCCTGAACTAAAAAAGGGCCTTAATTTTTAGGATGGCGGGGGCCATGCCCCCATCAACCAAAGAGTCAGAGGCAAACACGTCCCCACTGACTCCAGCTGCCCCACAGCCATTTTATGCTCAAATGAGCATTTATTGGCAGTAGGCAGAACTTCCGCCCCTCAATCGGGAGAAAAGCCCACCATGGACAGCTGTCAGCCAATCTACCGGCCAGTCCATGCAGCCAACAGCACTGCAGTAGCCAGAGGGTGAACTGCACAGAGCCACCTGCCTTTAGTTCCAGGAACCGGAGACCCAGGTAAGTGTCAAGGGTCCCAGGGTGCGAGGATAGGGAAGCCTGGGGGATCGCCAGGAGGCCGATTAGGGTCTCGGGGGATAGATCGATTTGGGGGATTGGGGAAGGGAGGGAGGTCCAGAGGTCACTGGGCCTTGAGGGGAGGGCGGCCCGAGTCAGAAGGGGGCTTCTGATGGAGGCGCACCCCTGCCCCCCAAACCCCCACCACCCCCCTGTCTGAGACCTAACTTTCCCTATTTTCAGATTTCTCCCACAGGACTTCAATCCACCTGGCAGCCTAAAGATTGAGACTGGGTGGGTAACGGCCCTTAAGCGGCCATTAATTGGCCATTCAAGGGCGAGCCTCCCGTCCGAGGCTTTGCCCACCCCAGCATAAATTAACTGCGAGGTCGGGGCAGGCAGGAACCTGGAGGGAATTCCATCCCTGAAATCTCACGCTCCCCCGCCACCCCCCAAAAATCCACTGGGGTAATGTAAAATTCTAGCCATAGAGACTATGGGCTTGATTACAAGCTAGAGGCTGCATTCAAATAACACTTGGTGTTATTTGTCACAGATATAATTTGTTGGCATATAAACTTGTTTTAAATGTTAGGAAATAGAGAAAGTTTAAGTTTTATTGGTATTTATAGGTGTTAGGAATGAGTTTTAGCTTTAAAGTTTAAGTTTGGTTTGTATTTCTGTATCTGTTTGTTAAGAAAAGGTCAAATTGAGTTTTAGTTTCACTTTAAAAGGTGCCTGGGTTTTTAATGAGATGTTTACGACTGTTGCAGCTCTGTTAAAAGAACGAGTAGAGAAACTGGGCTGTGGCCTAGCAACATTGGTCAGGAGAGGCAGACACACACAAAAAAACTAGAAACTGCAGTTTTGAGTTCAGTTTAAAGCCAGGACTCCAGAGACACTGAGAGATAGAACTGCAGATTGAGAGTAGATTTCCCAAAAGAACCAAAAGGTCCCAAGGCCAAAGGAGTGAGACAGAAAGAGGAGAAAATTCCAAGCAGATCTTCTAGTCAAAAGAAGGACAGGAACCTGGAAAAGGTCCTGTTAAGTGAAGTTAAGAGTGAGGGGCAGAAAGAGAGGCTCCAACCTTCAGATTTAAAGAGACAAAAACCGCATAAAGCGGATTTAAAGCAAAAACTACTTGTAAGAGGCAAGAAGGTACAAAGAGACAACTGAAGGTCTGTAACCCTTTGCTACGGGCAGTTGAAGCCGTGGTGTACTGTTGACAGCTGAATCAATGAGAAAGACTGCGTGGAAGACAACTTGTGGTGACCCAGAGAAGAGGACCATTGGTAGGAGAGTTTGAAACCCTGGAGGTGACCCTTTGCGGAAGACGTATGAAAGAGAGTATTGGTTTGGGAGAAGATTCCAAAGCGAGTTCTTAGAGTGGAGATTGCAATCCCTGGTATGAAAGTTGGAGTTCAGTGAGACTGGTTGGCTCATGGTGGGACAAGCACCTGGGAGGGAGTTGATGAGCGATCCATAGCCTCTGATTGAAGTGGCATCTGTCACTTGGTTTCAGAGTGTGGTGTGCCTGACCACATGGTGCCTATTGGTTTACATGGACTGTTTACTTACTGTGAACATAGGATTGTTGAGGGTAGTGCAGTGGATGTTGTCTACATGGATTTTAGAGTATAAGATAGCTTTGTAACTTGTGTTATCCTTACAAATCTGTATATACGTAAAGAATATTGTTGTGACTGAAGGAGTATTAAAATATAGTTAACCTTTTCTTGTTTAATAAATGCTTTATGCTTTTGTTAAAAGTTCATTGGCTGACTCCGGTGACTCTATTCAGTAGTCCCTCCCGACATATCTAAACAAATTAAAAGTTTGGATCTATCAAGTTGGGTTCCACTCTGGAATCAGGCTTGTCCAGGGGTAACCTCAGCTGGGATTATAACATTAATTTTTACTTTTGTCATGAGTTTGCCTGTTAATCCTCTTTCTAACTGCTAATACTTGTTGAGGACTTGTTATTTGGGTATTAATTTCCTTTCATCATTTTTACTCATTGATACCTCAACTTTGGTGGCTTTGTTATTTCAGTGCTTCAAATAAAGAATAAAACCTGAAGTGTTGTTGTGTGGCTTGGAGCTAAAACACAAATCAGGTCCATGTTTATTTTCTACATAGCACCACTTAAAACTATTTCCATAACGCGGAAAAGCACAACATAATTTGTTTCACTTACCAGCTTGTCTTTGACATTGCTATGTGATCTTGTATCCTAGGAAAAACCAATTGACCATCCAGATTTAGTTCTGAATTTTGAAAGGGCAAATTGGATGAAGGAAAGAAACCAGTTACAGAATTCCTTAAAAGACGCTGAATCTGAATTGGCTAGAGTGATGGCAGAAATTGAAAATCGACCTCTGCAACATGACCTTATTGACCCCTCCAGCATGAAGGTAAGCATCAAGGAGCTTGGACTTTACGCATCTGTGATGCTTCCATTTTTTTATATTTCAGAAATATCCTAAGATATATTTTAAGGCAGAAACCTATTCCCCTGTTACAGTTCCAACATGTTTGGAGAAATTTGAGCTTTCAACTTCTTTGCTTAAAAAATTGTTCTTTTCCTGATACCCCAAGGGTATTAAGATAATATTGTGGGGGCAATTTGGTTTGTTCTCAGTAAGTGGAACTAAGCATGCATTGTGCATAACCACATGCTTTATCCCATGAATGACAACTATCTAGGTGCTGCTTATCTCAACTCTCTCTCCCTGTTGTTAGCTGGCCTCACTGTCTCGGTTAGAATTGCATGGGGTTAATAATCTGGTCCCTGAGCTGCTGTGTTGAAAAATTCCTCTTTTTAATTTAAAAATATATAACTAAAGTTTTGTTAGCCCTTGTGATTTAAACTTCACATGATGCAATTAACCAGTACCTTGTACTATATGCACAAACTCTAAATTTGCCTTGTTGCTGTGCAGATGCAGCGGCTTTATGGCAAGTACCTCCGAGCTGAAAGCTTCAGGAAGGCTTTGGTGTACCAGAAGAAATACCTGTTACTGCTTTTAGGAGGATTCCAGGAATGTGAGCAAGCAACCCTGTGTCTAATTGCACGTATGGGAGTATACCCTTCCCCGACAGACCTCCACATGCCCACCCGGCGTCCATTAACAAAATTTCGCTCTACGGTTAGAGTCGTCATTGCAATATCCAGGTATGAATTGTTTTTTTTTAAATTGATGATAAAACTGTATTAATTGTGGCTGAAGGCATTTGCTTTCAAACAGCATTCCTTTTCCCTCATTCTTTGTTGCTCGCGTTCCCACCAAACTGCTGACCATCAAACTTATCCTCCGGCACACATGCTAACTGATATTATAAATAGTTCCCTCTCCAAGTAAGTCCATTTCAAAACCACTAACATCACCCCTCTTGTCAAAAAATAA
The DNA here is from genome assembly GCF_017639515.1 of Carcharodon carcharias. Taxonomy (NCBI): domain Eukaryota; kingdom Metazoa; phylum Chordata; class Chondrichthyes; order Lamniformes; family Lamnidae; genus Carcharodon; species Carcharodon carcharias. The sequence goes on along the minus strand of NC_054478.1, from coordinate 121,906,451 downwards.
CTATTAAACTATTAAATAGTCTTTAAACTACTGCCCCATATCCAAAGTCCTTGAATGTATTTCCTTTTACAAACTAGGTTCTCATTTCTAGCAACTCCCTGTTTGAATTTCTGCAGTCACTTTTCTGCTCCTGCCACAGCCCTAACTAAAGCCACAACAAAATACAGTGTGACTGTTATCATGGTATATTATTCCTCCTTGACCCTTAACAGTTACTAACACAACTGACTATATAATCCTCCTCCAATATATATTGTTCGTTGCCCAGCTAAGTGGGACTTGTCCTAGCTTCATTCCACTATATGATCATTGGTAGAGCATATCCAACAATGGCTTCTATTCCTACCCTGTATTGTTATCTCAGTGATCTGTCCTTGCTTTCCCACCCCACCTTCTGCATTTCCATGCTGATCCTTGGACACACTGTTTACAGACATGTGATCAACTTCTACATGTACATGGATGATACCAAACCCAAAGTCCTCACCACTGCTCTTGCCCCCTCCATTACCTTGATGATTATTAAGCTATTTGTCTGAAATCCAGTCTTGAATAAGTTGCAGTTATGTCCGAATAAGCATTGGGAGATTAAAGCCATCATCTTCAGCCCCTGCCGCAAACATGCTTTTGCTGTAGATTCCATTTCTTTGCCTGACCACTATTTCAGGATAGACCAGACAGTTCACAACTCTGATGTCTTATTCAAGTCACAAGTGAGCTGCCAGTATCATATGGGCTGGTTATTTTTTCTACACCTTTTCTTAACCCATCTCCTCTGAAACCCACATCCATTTCTTTGTCTCCTCAAAATTTGCAATCTTAATGCTCTCCTGTCTGCCTCAATCTGCACCATCTGGAAACCTCAGCTTATCCAAAACTCTCTAATCTGTATTTTATCCCACACAAAGCCTGTCTCACCTATTGCCCTTGTCCCCACACACCAAACGTTTCCTGATCTCCCAGTACCTCAAATTTAAAATTTTTATTTTCATGTTTAAATAACTATCTCTCTAACCTCCAACAGCCAGATGATCCTCTCCACTCCAAATACTGCATTCTTCCAACTCCGGCATCATGGATACCCCCTTTTCTTTTGCCCTATCCTTGCCGACTGCGCCCTCAGTCATCTAGGCTCCATGCTTTGGAATTACCTCCCTAAGTATCTCTTCCTCTCCATCTCTCTCCCTTTAAAACTGCCCTTAAAACCCAGTTCAAAGACAAACCTTCTGGTCATTACATTAATAGTTCCCTCTTTAAATCTTTGTCCATTTTTGGTTCCACTCCTGTAAAGAATCTAGAGAGAGTTTTTAAAAATATATACGTTGTGAAGACTTACTGCATCATGAAAACATTTTATATCCCAAGTATAAATATCTACCCTAAGTGAAACTGGCAATAACGTAAGATTATTCTAAGTATCAACCAGCAATGTGTCCATGCAGTCTTCTCCAGTCCATGTATAACTTTGTGCAATTATGAATTTGAATATTTCTGAAAAGAGAGGAATGTTACCCAAGGGTTTCATCTGCACCGATCAGGACAAATGAAAGAGTTTCAAATTTCAAACAATCAAAACAATTACCTTAGAGGAGTAAATGAGGATGATTGGTTGGCAATTCAACTCTCGCCGAGGCATTGCCATGGAGAAAGCAATGGGGAGCTATAGGCTTCTCAAGCTCCCAGGCAATTCAAAAAAGGCGCAAGGCTTGTTTATATTCCTTTTGTTTGCAGACTACAGGTCCCTGCATATGAATGTATGTGGCTTCCAGCAAGAGTAAATGAGTCATGATATGTGCTCAACTGATTATCTTAAATTGGTTATTAGTGTAGCTATTAACACACTGCAGATTGTTCAGCAAATGCTACCCAATCATGGAATCACATCTAATAGATGTTTTGTTTTGGGATTTACAAGTGCGGCTGGTTGAGTACAGTCTATACTCTATTATGAACAATCAAAAGAACATGATGTTTGATTCATTCAGCCAATCGTTAGGACGTACGGCCTCCATACCTGGCATTGCACTGGCACTGAAATTCATACATGACGTTGTTCAACTGTGTGATAGGCAGAACATCTTTTTGGACTGACGGCAGCAGCCTGTTAATGGAAAATACCACTTGTATATCCACAGCATATTAGCAGCTTGAAATGGCTTGCTTAACCTATTTAAATTTTGGAAATACTTTGCTTTTTCAGAGTAATTTGAGGTAAACCAAGCACTTTTCAGGTCTGAAAGTGGTGTCCTTTGGCCCATTTGCGAGTTTGAACAGATGAACAAGGAGCAGGAGTAGGCCATTCAGCCCCTCAAGCCTGGTCTGCAATTTAATAAGATCATGGCTGATCTGATAGTAACCTGAAATCTGCAACCCACCTTCTGCCAATAACCTATCACCCTTCTTGCTTACCAAGAATTTATCCACCTCTGCCTTATAAATATTCAAAGACCCTCTTGCTGAAAAGGTGGTGGAGGCAGAGTTCCAGACTCACGACCCTCTTAGTGAAAAAATGTTGTCTCATCTCTGTTTTAAATGGGTGACCCCTTACTTTTAAACAGTGACCCCTAATTCCAGATCCATTTGCCAGATCTTTGCGCACTCACTTAACCTGTCTAGATCTTTTTGTCCTCCTCACAACTTGCTTTCCTATCTATCTTTGTGTCATCAGCAAAGTTGGCAACCATCTCTTCAATTCCTTCAAATTATTTTTATAAATTGCGAACAGTTGAGGTCCCAGCACTAATCCCTGTGGCACACTATTCATTACATCTTGCCAACCTGAAAAAGACCCATTTATGCCTACTCTCTGCTTCCTGTTAGACAGACATCCTTCTATCCATACCAATATGTTACCCCCAGACCATGAGCTTTTATTTTCCACAATAACCTTTGATGTGGCACTTTATCAAATGCCTTTTGGAAATCTAAGTGCAGTATATCCACTGTTCCCCTTTATCCACAGCAAATATTACTTCCTCAAAGAGCTCCAATAAGTTGGTTAAACACGATTTCCCTTTCACAAAACCATGTTGACTCTACCTGATGACCTTGAGCTCATCCAAGTGCCCTGCTATAACTTCTTTAATAATAGCTTCTAACATTTTCCCTACGACAGATGTTAAGCTAACTGGCCTGTAGTTTCCCACTTTCTATCTCCCTCCCTTTTTGAATAATGAAGTTACATTCTTCCAGTTTAATGGGACCTTCCCTGAATTTGCGTGATGCACAGCAAAAAGTGATCTGACTAGGGTAACCATTATCCTGCAGAATAACTTTGATGCACTCTATTCCTTTGCCAAGCTTGCATGGGAAGAAAATAGCTGGTGCCCGATTTGCAAGAGTGCTGAAAGGCCAATCTTGTAGCACATGGAGCTATACGAATCCCAACGTGTATATTGATCAGTGAAGATAGACTTACGGTAGACAGTGGTTAGAGATTAGCCGATTTCTCAACTAGCACGTCGAGGCAAGGAAGCATTTTGGACTGCTCCATCTCAAAAATGAATTTAAGCACAGGATGGAGCATATTGAAGTGTGTAAGGAAATCCTTATATGCGCCTGTGGGTTCAAAGATAGTGAGCATATCATATACGTATATAGAAATGTGCATAGAGGAGAAGTTGGGCTCGTTCCATAAAAATGTATTTTTCATGGAAACCAATGAAATTGTTAGCAAGCACTACGAGGGCCTATAGTTCAGTTGTTTTCTCCAATGTAATGCCTCAGCCAATCAGAGTCAACTTGCCAACCAATCAGCACCCTTTTTCTCCTTTGTTATAAATTGATGTGATCGTTTGAAATTTGGCATTCTTATAAATGTAAGATTAAAAGCTTCAGCAGCAGTAATATTCAAGTACTACTAAATGACAATTAGGCATTTGTTGTTGTTCCTTTCTCTTTTACCACATAACCTATGTTATCACAAGGGAAGTAAAATCACAAGGACTTGTTCTACAGTGTTAGTGCAGAGGATGATGAACTTTTGCTAGCTAAAAAGAAAACTTTTTTATTCGCCACCATGGTGAATAATAGATTCTTAATTGCTGTTGTCCGTTGTTGCCCTGGAGTTGCTTACCAGCTCTTCATGATTAGTGTTACACATATTTTGAGTATGGAAGTTTCCCTCGCTATGGAGGCAAAAATCGCATTCTAGGCAAGAATAAAGGAGTACGAAAGTAGGAATTTAAAACCTAGTTGCAGGACCATAAAAATGACATTGTGTGGATTGATCTGACATCCAACAGGATGTTGACATTTGTGTGTGAGGTTTGTTCTGGCCTTGTTCAATTTTTAAAAGAATTCCACTTTGTATTTCATCAGGCTGAAATTCCTTGTGAAGAAATGGCAGAAAGCAACAAGGAAAGGTCTGTACCCTGCACCCTCAGCAAATGGTATTGGAGGTGGCCAAGGTATGAGCAGTACTGTTATCATTTCTCCAAACTGTGGGGTTTAGCTGATGTTTAAATAGATGAAGGATCGTCCTATGTGTTCTTAATGTATGTTTGCATATATAGAGAATTATTTGACTTCCACAGCAGAATGAATTAGTAACTAAGAATATTTCAAAGGGGGCAAGAGAAACTGTTAACTTAATATTTTCTTCATATCCCATACAATATGGTCTTTTGCCAAGTTTCTGTTTATTTAATCCACAGAAGAAGTGTTACTGTTCTTGTGTTTTGCATATGAGGCCCAAAGAAAATAGTGTTCACCCAATGTTATTCATTTTTTCACTTCATTCCTAGCCATTCAGGAACAGTATTTCTTTCACATGTGGCACAGGTTAGTAGTGACACATGGTTCACATGGCATAGGTTCACAATGTGGCATATGTTTGAGTACCTATGTTCAGAGTACGTGTAGTATTTTTTCCACAAGGTTAATATTCAGGGTACAGTAGGTAAATTACTGCCTATGAGGGTGATGGAGCAGAGACGAACGACCATTTCACAATGAAATTGGATGGATGTGAGGGAAGTAGACTTGCAGTCCTATGGCATATGAGGGTGATGGAGCAGAGACGATCGACCATTTCACAATGAAATTGGATGGATGTGAGGGAAGTAGACTTGCAGTCCTATGGCATAGAGCTGGGAATGAGACTGAGTTGATTTTTCTGCAGAGAGCAGCATGGACTTAATGAGTAAATGGCCTCCCTCTGTGCTATAATGACTTTAAGTAATTATTCAATTCCCTTTTGAAAATGATACAATCTGTTTCCGCCAGCCTTTCAGGCAGTGCATTGCAGGCCATAAAGTGTAATATTATTTTCACACAGAGAGGGTCGTTGTGGAGGTGCTAAGCACAGATTTTCTAGAACTAGGAAAGAGGTTAAAAAGTAGGACTTTGAAGGCAGTAATCTCTGGATTACTCCCAGTGCCATGTACTACAAGAGTGGAAATAGGAAGATAGAAAAGATCACTGAGTGGCTTGAGGCATCTACTCAAAACATCAACAACTTAATATTTATATTTTTATAACACCTTTAACATAATGAAACATGAAGCATTATAAAGCAAAGTATGATACTGATCAATATTGGGTCAGATGACCAAAAGCTTGGTAGTAAGAGATTGGCTTTAAGGAGTGTCTCAAAGGAGGAAATAGAGGCAGGGAAGCAGAGTGGTGTAGGGCAAGTTTTTCCAGTGCTTGGGGCCAAGGCAACTGAAGGCATGACCATCAGTGGTGCAGCAATGAAAACTGGCTAGCGTTAGAGGATGCAGATATTGCAGAGAATTATGGGGCTGGAGACGACTATAGATATAGGGAGGAGTGAGGCCATGGAGGGATATGAAAGCAAGGATGAGAATTTTTAAATCAATGCGTTTGACCAGGAGCCAATGTCGGTGAGCAAGTACGGGAGTGATTGAAAGAAGGGTCTTGCTATGGGTTAAGGCACAGGCAGCAGAATTTTAGATGACTTCAAGTTCACAGAGGGTAGAATGTGGGAGAACAGCCAGCTGTGTTTTGGAGTAGTCCAGTCTTGAGATAACGAAGGCATGAAGAGGGGTTTCAGCAGCAGGAATGAGACAGGTGAAGTCTGGCAATGTTCTGGAATTGGAAATAGGTGGTCTTAGTGATGGCATAAATATGAGGTCGGAAGTTATCTCAGGATTAAGGTTGTGAACACCAAGGTTGTGAACAGACTGGCCTAATCATAGACTGATGCCAGGGAGAGGAATGGAGTTTCTGGCTAGGAAATGGAGTTTGGAGCAGACCAAAAATAATGGCTTCAGTCTTCCCAATATTTAATTGGGGGCAATTTCTGCTCATCTAGTACTGGCTATCAGATTAAACAGTCTGATAATTCAGCAAGAATGGAGGAGTCCAGAAAGAGCTGGTGGTGAGGTAGAGCTGGATGTTGTCAACGCACATGTGAAAACTACAGCAGTGCCTTTGGATGATGTCACTGAGGGGCAGCATGTAGGTAGGAACTTCGAGGGGTCCAAAGAAAGATCCTTGTGGGACACCAGAGCAGGAGCAAGGAGAGAAGCTATTGCATGTAATTCTGTGGCTATAATTAGATAAGAATGGAACCAGGTGCGAACAGTCCCACCCAGCTGGACAACAGTGAAAAATCATTGGAGGAGGATGATGTGCTCAGTTGTGTCAAATGTTGCAGACAGGTCAAGAAGGATGAAGAGGGGAATTTACTTTTGTCACAGTCACGCATTAATAACTTTGATAAAGAGCTGTTAAAAAGGACAGGTTGCACTTCTACAGGACTGGGACCAATGCTGTCATGGGGAAGTTCTCTAGTCTGGTTTAAACTAAATTGGCAGGGGATGGGCACCAGCAGATGGAAGTAAAGAAAGTGGAATATGGTACATAGTGTGTTTGTTAGATAGCACCATATTAAATAGGAGCAGACTAAGAAGGACTACAACGATAGGTTCGAATGAATGTATGTAAACCCACAACAGGTTTTTTAAAATTCATTTATGGGATGTTGGCATCACTGGCTAGGCCAGCATTTATTGCCCATCCCTAATTGACCTTGAGGTGGTGGTGGTGAGCTGCCTTCTTGAACCGCTGCAGTCCCTGTGGTGTAGGCACACCCACAGTGCAGTTAGGGTGTTCCAGGATTTTGACCCAGTGGTGAATAAGGTTGATGAACTACAAGCACAAATAGCCATGTGGGAAAAGATGTAGTGGCAGTAATAGAAATGTAACTTAAAATGTGCTTAATATTAAAGGATACAGTGTTCAGAAAAAATAGGGAAGGAAAAAAGGGAAGACATTGTACTGTTGGAAAGCGAGGATGACTTTGAGGGGGCAAGCATTGAATCCCAAGTTACAAACAGCAAGAAAGGTATGTTCACACTACTGGGGATATGTTTATATATCTCCAAATAGTGTCTCATCACCTGTGCAGAAAAACACCTTTGACCAAAAGTCCATCAGGCAGTGGTCTGCAGGTAACATATGTAGGCCCTGAAGGAAAAAGAGATGGTGGACACTGTTGAATGGTTCCCTGAGCCAGTGTAGATCAGCAAGTACAGGAGTGATAGGGAAGTGGGACTTGATGCAAATTAAGACATGGGCAGCAGAGTTTTGGATGACCTCAATTGTACAGAGCATAGAATGTGGGACACCCAGCCACGAGTTGAAATAGTTGAGTCTGGAGAACCAGAGCAGATGAGCTGAAACGAGCAAAGTGAAGCAATGTTATGAATAGTTGTTTTTTGACTGGAGTGAAGTATACGGTTGTACAACCCAGGGGTTGGCACTAGAACTGCTCAAAATACTGCATTTGAGTTTCATATCATCTGCAAACTTTGAAATGCTGCCCTGTATATCCTAGTCCAGGTAATTAATCTATATCAAAAAAGAGCAGTGGTCCTAATGCCAACCCTTGAGCTACACGACTGTATACTTGCTGGTATCAGAAAACAACTATTCACCATTATTGTCTGCTTTCTGCCTTTTAGCCAATTTTGTATCCAAGATCTCACTGCCACTTTAATCACGTAGGCTTCAATTTAGTGAGCAAGTCTATCATGGTACTTTATCAAACGCTCTTTGAAACCCCATATACACATCAACTGCACTACCTTCATCAGCCCTCTCCAATCATTTGACTTGTACTTATTTCCTATCTAAGTTGTCTTTGAGAAGGTGGCGGTGGACCACTGCAGTCGTGTGGTGTTGATACACTCATGTTCAGTCAGGTAGAGAGGTCCACAATTTTGAACCAATGCTCATGAAGAAAGAACAACATATTTACGAGTCTGGATGATATACGATATGGAGAGGAACTTGCATGTGATGGTGTTCCTAGATACCTGCTACTCGTGTCCTTTTAGGTGGCAGAGGTTTTTTTACTTATGTGTTCATGGGATGTGGACGTTGCTCACCATGCCAGCATTTATTTCCCATCCCTAATTACCATTAAGAAGGTGGTGCTGAGCCTCTGCCTTAAACCGCTGAAGTCCATGTGGTGTAGGTACACCTACAGTGTAGTTAATGAGTTCCAGGTTGTTGACCAAGCAACAGTGAAGGCCTAGGTTGATGCCAGGTGATCCATCCTGTTTAATTCCTTTTAGACTTTGTCATGGTTTTGATGCTTGCTAGGCCAATTTGGAGGGCATTTAAGAGTCAGCCACAACATTACTGTGGGTCTGAAGTCACGTAGGCCAGACCAGGTAAGAGTGGCAGATTTCCTTTCCTAAAGCAAAGATGGTTGTGGTTATTGGAGGTGAAGGTTTTTTACAACAATCGACAATATTACTGAGACTAGCTTTTTAATTTCAGATTCTATTAATTAAATTTAAATTTCACAAGCTACTGTAAGCATTAGTGCGGACCTCCTGAATTGCTAGTCCAGTGACATTACAACTAAGCCACCACCTCCCTGCCAATTTGGAAGATACTGTTGATGCCTTAGCGAGTTGCTGCAGTACATCTTTTAGACGATACAGACTGTAGTCACAGTGTGTCCTGTTCAAGGGGGTGAATGCTTGAGTTGATGAGTGCCATTCAGGTGCGCTGCTTTGACTTGGATGACATTGAGCTTCTTGAGTGTTAATTGAGCTGTGTTCATCCGGGCAAGTGGGAGTATTGTCATACTCCTGACTTGTGCTTCATACATAAGGGACGGATTTTGGGCAGTCAGGAGGTACTCTACTCCCCACAGATTACCCAGCCTTGGGCAGTATTTATGTCACTGTTCCAGTTAAGTTCCTGATCAGTTGTAACCCCCAAAATGTCAATGTTAAAGATTCAGCAATGGTAATGCCATTGAATGTCAAGGAGAGATGGCTAGGTGGACTCTCTTGTTGGGGATAGTCATTGCCTGGTACTTGTGTGGTATGAATGTTGCTTGCCACTTAGCAACCCAAGCCTGAATTTTGTCCAGATCTTGATGCATGCGGGCCTGGACTGCTTCATTATCTGTGGAGTTGTGAATGGTACTGAACATTGTGCAATCATCAATGCACCTCCCCAATTCTGACCTTATGAAGGAGCAGATAGGTTATTGATAAAGCAGCTGAAAATGGTTAGGCCTAGGACATTACCCTGAGGAATGCCTGCAGTGATGTCCTGGGGCTGAGATGATTGACCTCCAATAACCACAACCATCTTCCTTTGTGCTAGGTATGACTCAAGCCAGTGGAGATTTCACCCCAACCCTACACACCCCGGTTCCCATTGCTTTCAGTTTTGCCAGGGGTCCTTAATGCTATACTGGATCAAGTGTTGCCTTTATGTCAATTGTAGTCACTCTCATGCCACCTCTGGAATTCAGCTCTTTTTTTGTCCATGTTTGGACCAAGGCTGCAATGAGACTGGGGGACTGAGTGATCCTGGAGGAACCCAAACTGAACTTGGTGAGCAGTTATTTGTCAACAACACCTTCCACCAGTTTTTCCACCAATATTTTCAATCTATCCATTCAATGTGTCTGTTTTAATTCATATATATATATATAGTACGGCTTCCATCCCAAAGGGCCGTACGTCCCAAAGATTGGCGGATTGTATCAAACAGCATGTCCCTTCCACTATTCGCAACGGGCAAGGTACAGACCACACCCAATCAGCCCGTGCTTGCACAGCTCAAAATAGTGTTCAACATTAGATGTGATTCCACGATTGGAGAACGTTTGCTAAATAAACCTCAGTGTTCTAGGAATTTCACTGAGAACCAATCTAAGATTCAATCGAGTGCATTTGCATGTACTAGAAGCTACATATATTAATACACAAGGCCCTGTTCTTTGCAAATAGAATGTGCACACACATTGTGCCTGTTTCAGCTAAACAAAATAGGTGACAGCTATTCATTGGTTCATTCCTCAGAGCAATGTCTTGACCAATCAGAGTCAAGCTGCGTTGCTTAAAATTCAGACAATGCTTGGCAGTTAACTGTCAGCCACCATCAACGGTTCATTCTCCATGTCAACGCTTCTATCAATCTGAATCCACTTGCCAACCAATCAGCATACTCTTCTCATACAGTATAAATCATTCCCTTTTTGTTTGGTATTCTTGTGAATTGACCTGATGAGTGCAAGACAAAAAGTTTCAACAAAAAACTATATTTTTTCCAGCAAAAACTCACGTGAAATCCAGATTTTTTTTAAATATGTAGCTGCTTGGAAGTCTAGGGAGAGGTTTCAGTGTAAAGGATTTCACTGTCCTCCCACAATATCTATATTTTAAGAACTAAAATATTTTAAGAAATAAAACATGTGCATGTTAAGCCACACTTGCACTGAAATTGGTCCATTGGGAACTATATATGTTGGCAACTTTGGAAGGTCAAGAAAAAGGGTCTGAAGATACACTGCCATGAAAAACCAGTTTTCAGAAGAATATGCTGAACCTCTTCACCCCCACCCACTAATCTTAAGGCTCTTTTCTCTGAACTGAAGGCAAGTTATTCACCAAAGCAGAAGTCAATTCTCACATTGCTACCAAGGTTGATAATGGCAACTGAATATGGAATTACAAGCACTGGGCTATTTTTCTTTCCATCAGGTCATGTATCATTTGCAGGGAAGACCAAATCAAAATGTTATCTATGATGAGAAACAAGTTAGCAACCCCACTGTCACCTGTAGCTATTGAAATTTAATGCCACTTATCCCAAACTTTGCTCATTAAAGATTGACTAATGAGTAGTACTTTGGTAGGCCTGCAATAAGAGTGAGAAACTGAAACTCTGCTGACTAAAAAACCTGCCCCAAAGTGCTCGAATTTCATTTGTCTAAAGATTTTTTTTGTTTTGTTATAAAATGCTACATGCATTATGATAATAAGCACATTGCAGCTTTTGATGGTGGAAGAAACAAATAAAACTAATCAAGATGGCTTTTAATCTTTGGAACACAGATGTTCTGTGTGGCCAACTGAAACTCAAAACTTTACAAATGGCCGGGGAGAGAAACTGTTGCCACTAGATGAAAGAAAACTATTAGAATTGTTACAAATTATTCAATCAACTCCATGGTCACAATATTATATAATTTGACAAGTGTGGACAGCATCTCATTAAGACTAATGCATTCAATAATATATTTGCATTATTGATGAATGCTGTGGTTGCCATCAGTAGGAAACTTCTCTTCAGCTGACCTTCCCTAAATTTAAGGACTGCACTAAAGAGGTTGATTATGTCCTATGGCATGAGGAGGGTGTAAACGAAGAAAAACAATTTATCTACATTAGGATGACATAATATGCATCCAGCCTCTGTATGTGTCTTTTGGGATAAGGGGAAATACACGTTTCCTTTTTCATTTTGTTGTGTTATTGTCCCAACTTATATTTCTAATCATGTAAACATACCTTTAAGGGAAACTAAATGAGTGGGTATAAAACAAATGGTGTTGTGTTATTGACCAGTAAAACATCTTGCAGTGTAACATCCAAAGCAATTTATCCAAATAAGGGAGAGAATGCTTAAATGTAGATCATTTTTATGCGTAATCAAATGAACTGTTATAAATATTAATTTCTGTTTCTAGCTCAAACAATCAAAACGGAGGTGCTTCGCCAGCAGCAACCGACATCGACTCACATTATGAATTCACCACCAACCAGGGACAGTGTATCCACTCGAAGACTTAATAGTTCAATTCACCAATCACCACAGTCCCCGTATCGATCACAGATTAGGTGAGATACAAAACAAAACCTGTATGTCTCACATGGATGATCAAATCCGAAAACAATACTGACATTCTCTGTAAACCTGAATCGAAATGCTAAACTCAGTAACTAACTCAGTGATAAATACACTAGAATATCTCACATTACCAGTTTTAATTCAGGCTGATCTCAAATTAAGCCCTGATTGCTGGGACTTTAACTGCTGTAGGCAGAACTTCTCAAGAGCTGCAACTAGATTAAGAAGTCTTCCCTGTGCAAGATCCTGATGGATTGTTAACTAATGTTGTTGAAATTTGTTAAACTGTAGCCATTTGTTCTAGTAATTTTCTTTCCTCTGACTAGAGTGGCAGTGGATTTCTTGTCAAGTATCAGTGCTGCATTAGAACTGACTGCGAGGATGTGTGCAGCGGTGAACCATTTATTTTTCTTTTTAAACCTTCCTTGTTTCAGAGATGGAATTCTGCCAAATAGATATTTCTCAACTATTGGATCATGAAATTCAGCCCTTTTAATATTTTTTCCAACCTTGGCCCTGCCACCACCTCTAACCAGGAGGAGAGTCTCAAAGTCTGGAAAATCTCTGCCAATAACGAGGCCAGGAGTAGGCTCGGGGGCGCTGCCATTCATCTAACTGGGAGGGCGCGTTCCGCTGCTGATTTCTTGGGGCTACAGGGTTCGGCAGGTGGGGGGAGGAGGAAGCAGCGGAGCCCGAGTTGTAGCAGGGTTCAGTAGGAGGGGTGAAGCGGGTTGAGATAAGGAGATGGAGATGCTGAATGAATAAGTGAGTTGGGGATGCTGGGAAGAGGGGCTGCTGAGTGCAGGGATGAAACATTTTTGCCATTTGGTGGAATTCTGACTTTTAGACCTTGGAATTTGGTCCTCTTGATTTTTTTTCCATCCTCTGGCTGGCCTGAGAAAGCTGTCACTCAGTCCCTGTCTCTTCAACCCTCCTCCAATTCTGACTTGTCTTTTAGTTGCTTTCTATGTTTGGGAGAGATGCAGAGGCCACGCCTTCCCCCAGTCACTACCACTCCCATGTGCAGCCAGCAGAACACCTTCCTGCACTGCGTCATCTTCTTGTTGCCAGCTCCATTGTATGAGTCTCTGTTACTGCATGGAGGGAGCCGGCTGGGGTGTTGCAGGGAGAGCTAGGGCAAGACCAGACTGGCGGGGAGACTGGGGCCAACAGTTGGGTGGGGTGGTGCTGGTCAGAGCAGAGACTGGGGTGGGGAGGGGCAGAGGGAGCCAGGGTCGAGTCAATCTCAGTCACGCAGAAAGCAGATAGTCAAGGAGATAGCAGAAAACATGCATGTTGATCTTGCTTGCAGAGCTTGTTGTGAATGTCCAATTTTAATTTTTTTTTCAAAAGAGTCTTATACTTTGGTAAGCCAGTCTGAATTTTCTGTTATGCTGGATCCCCATTCACTTTTTTTCTGTGCCCAAATCTGTGTTTCGTTGGGGCAACAGCATCCACATTAAAATCGGCAGGTGTATTTGGATGAAACAATAATGTGCTGTCATAGCAGCCGATTTTTTTTGATCACTGCTGTTCAGCTCATATCCGCATAAAACAAACATTCATATCAGTATAAAGGCAAACATGGATTTCAAGGACCCAGCTACCTTTCATTGAAGGGAGGAGTGGGACCAAGGACTGGGTTCTGGGGATTGGGCCCTGATAGCCACATCCCTCCTACATCGATCAAGATTTTATGGAGTCTAATTTATAAAATATTAAAATATTTCCCTTTTATCCATCATCATTATCACCACCATCCTCACTCCAACTCCCCCACATCTGAGCTAGGTGGAAAAATCCAGGTAGGGAGGAGGAGATGAGTGAGAGGGGGCTGAGTGGTGAGGAGGACATGAGTGAGTGAGTGGTGGGATTGGTGGACATGATAAAGAGTTGAGTGCAGAGAGAGGGCGTGTGTGTGTGGGCGGAGTGGATTGGGAAGACGGATTGGGGGAGGGGGCCTTGATGAGTCTTCTGTCACCATGGAATCTGGAGAGTTTGGCTGAAACCAACCTGAGTGTATAAAATAATGAGTTTTTACATGTACTTAAAAATAGATTTTCATATTTATGATATAAATGGTGATCTATAATACACAAACTTTAAAAACATACCACATGTTCCTCTGCTGTTTTATTGTTGTTGATTTTCATGTTAATTTTGGAGTTTTATTTTATATATTCATTCATGGGATGTGGGAATTGCTGGCAAAGCCAGCCTTTGTTGCCCATCCCTAATTACTCCTGAAAAGATGGTGGTGAATTAAAATTGAGGTGACAATGGAAAATAGTTGGCAAACCATTGAAATTGAGTATTGCTTCAGTTCACAAGTACATTATTCATCATCATGTTTTGTTGTTAGTATGAACTTCATCCTGTATTAAATGCACTAACTTTATTGAATGCTGAAATGCTGAGGTCACTGGTGATTTTATATAAATGCTTTGGTCCACAGTCTTGATGGTAATTGATGTAAACAAAGGGAAAACTAATATTTCTACTCACTTGAAGTCTCATAATTCCACCTATTTGAGATGGCCTTTAAGCATTTACATTTCAGTATAGATCATAAAAAGTGCTATAACTGCAGGATCCCTTCTCAAAACATTTTCCGACCTTTTTGTCTTCAGCCATTCTCAACCCTCTGAGTGTGTGGAGGGAGGTGGTTTGAGAAGAGGGGCTTCTGAGTGAGTTGGAGGGGGAAGAGATGCTGGGGAAAGGGGCTGCTGAGTGAGAGAATGGGAGGGAGGGGGTTGGGAAGAAGTGTGTGATGGGAGAGTGGCTGATTATTATGTATTTGTGGGAGGGAAGCCGGGCTTCACTGAGTCTTCTCTCACCAGTGAAAATGGAGAACTTTGAAACCTGTACGGGTATATAGAATATTAACATTTTTACAAGGATATTAAAAATAGGTTTTCATATTTTATATATGTGATCTATAATATACAAATATTATTAAATACAGAATGCTACTATGTTGCTTTGTTGCTGTTTTGTTTTTGCTGATGCCTAGGGTCATGTTCATTTTCAAGAGATTTTTATGGCATGTGGGCATTGTTGTCAAGGCAAGCATTTGTTTCCCATCCTCAATTGCCCTTGAGAAAGTGATGGTGAGTTAAAATGGGAGTCACATTGGATAATAGTTTATGAAGCACTGCCATAGTCCTTTGCTTCACTTCCAGCAAGGTCAGTTTCTGTTGTTAGTATGGACTTCATCCTGTATTACGTGCACTAGCTACACTGAATGTTGAAATGCTGAGGTCACTTCGATGATTTTATATAAATGCATTAGTCCACAATGTTGATGGTAATAGAAGGTAAACAAAGAGAAAACTAATGTTTCTACCGACTTGAAGTCTCATAATTCCACCCATTTGAAGAGGCCCAGAAGTATTTGCATTCACTACAGGTCATAAATGATTCCTTGTCACAAAAAAGTTTCAGACTTCTTGCCTTAGGCCACTAACTTTCAGACCTTTTGTCTTCAGCCACTCTCATCCCTGACTTGTTACAAGGTCCCACGGTTAAGAGAACTAGCATCATATTGTTCCTTAGTGCAGTGAATTCCAGCATGCTAATACTGCTTCCTGTAGTATTTCTCAGTATGTGTTGTTTTCAGGGCAGGGTAGTTAGGTAATGCTCCAAGAAATCAGAATAGAAGGAACTTATGTAGATGTCAGGAGTATTTGTGAATTTACAATGGTCACTGGCAGCATAATGACGAGACATGAAGGATGTCATTGGTCATTTCTTGCAGTAATTTTGTTGGGAAGTAAATTGTCATTCATTATTATTAAAGAAAATAAGTTGCATTTAATTAGCACGTTTTTGTATTCAGCATGTCCCAAAGTTCTTCACAACTAATGAACTACTTTCATAGTGCAGTTTCTACTGTTAGGTTGGTAAAAACAGCAGCTGATATGCATGTACCAGATTGTCAGGAAGGTATAACAATGTTCATAATGTTATTGGAATTTATCGTAAAGTAGAGTAATAGTGAGGTCTGTGTCTATATCTGTGTGTGTGACTTAATTGAATCAAAGGCAGCTGGTCTGAAAGCTTTGATATAACAGAAGATAAGCTAAGTTTGAAATGTTAGGTAGGTAAACATAGGTAAAGGGAACATCTGCATTTTTAAATAAACCAGACTAGATTGATTTCAAAGAGGGGTGAAATGTTTTACCCAGCCAGGAGAAGTTCAGAAACAGTGTTTATTTTTCCCCAAAGATTACTGGTAAAATTGATACTTTGATGGATTATATTATTAGAGAGTAAAGTTCAAAGACATAGTGAAACAATGGGAATTTGCATTCAAAGGGGAATATATGTATAAACGAGCAAAGGCTGTGTGTAAGGGCAGGAATTCTAAGATCTAAAACAAGTGTGAAAAAGCCTCCAAGCAGACGCCTCAAGCTGCTGTCTATAAAGAACTAAAGTTAAGAAAACTCACACTGAATTGGATTGTTCAGGGTATCATGGTGCTTTGCCTAGGTCTTTTAAAATCTATGTGTCTTACTGCTGCCTTAACAAAAGTGTAACTGGAGGTTAGATCTATAAATTACAAATATGATAACTTCTAAATCCCTTAGTTAATCTATGTGTGTACTTAAGATCATTTCTTCTATTAATAAAGGTTTAATTTAGTTTTGTAAGAAACCTATAAGACTCGGTGGTCTTATTACTTCTGGATTCAAGGCACGCATCTTGAAATTTATACAAATTGCAAAACAGTTGTGGCAGTTGTTTCAAGTTTCCCTTTGGAATTTGAGCAGCTCAGCATTTACCATCGGCTGTGCCATAACACAGATCCTGTAAACAGCAATGAGATAAGTAACTACTTAACCTGTTTTTGTAGTGCTGGTAAATATGGCCGGGATATCAGAAGAAATCCCCTTTTCTTCAGATAGTGAAGTGTACCCATAGTGCAGCCTAGATTATATTCTCAAGTTCTGGGGTCAGGCTTAAACGCTGGTCTTTTGATCGTAAGGAGCCAGATAAAACCAGTCATATGTAGGAATAGGAGTAGCCTCACAAACCTGATCTGCCATTCATTTAGATAATGGTTGCTCTGTACTTCTAAATAATTTACTCACCTTTGACCCATATCCCATGATACCCTTTGCCTAACAAAATGTTTTAGACATTGCAATTACCAATGAAAGATAATTGGAAATGTGGAAATTCTGCTTGCAAGAAGTTAGTATGGATACAGACAAAATTAAGATACTGATTCACATGCAGTAGATTCTGCAGCAAAAGTTGCAGAGATTGAGCTGCTGGAAATGGAAAAGAATGAACAAATGCACACCCAAATTCATTCACTCATCCAAAATTTCTAGTTTCTTGCTATTTAGAAAATACTAACATTTGTCTTTCTTGGGTCTAAATGTTTCCCACATGGAAATCTATATGTCACAGTTTTGCCTATTCACTTGATGTGATATCTTCAAAATAGAAGTACATTTCACTTATGAACTAGACTGCCTTTTAGATGACCTGATGCACATTCATTGCACCCCCTCCCACCCACCATATTCCTAATCAGCATCAGTACAGGATTTCATTTGGTAATCATGACATTTACCTGCTTTTTGTAAATTTCAGATCGCATTTCTCACCTGGAGGAGGGCAGGACCAGTCATGCCTCTCGAGCAATCAAGACCCTGAACGCTCGCTCACTGAATACATCCAACGACTCGAGGCAATCCAGCAAAGGCTTGGAGGTACACAAACCAATTACTGTCAGGTGCTTCTTTATCTGCTCAGTCACAACACCTCAATCAGTCGATGTTGTGGTGAGATTTTATTTTACTGTGTGTCTTCTCCCCTCCCTTCTTGAGGGCAGAGACCCTGCCAGACCCCTATGTATCATCAGCTCTCCATTGCCAAAGTGGCCATTTTTCAGGTGTGAGTCAAAATATTGAGTTTTGACAGATATTTAATCATTAAGTACATCACAGCTAAGTTCAATTTTGCACTTATCCAGCACCTGCATGTACACATTTTTGAGTGATAGTAATCTGGAACAGGGACCCTCACTGTTGTTTTCCCTCACCTGATATACCAAAGTTGCCCTATCAGTTAATGAATTCATTGATCACAAATTGTTACACTTCGACCTCAACCTCCTTTTGTAAGAAGGCTGCTGCAAGACTGTCTGACGTCTTTTTGATGTCCGACTCAGTGAATGTTCTCTTAAAAATGTTAAAATTTTAATGTAGTCATCAAATTGTTCTGTGATCTTCCCCGCATAAACCAACTAATGTCATTTATAAAAGGTAAAAAGAATTACAAATGTTTGAAATCTGAATTATAGCAAATGCTGGAAATACACTGCATGTTAATAAGCATTTATGGATAGAGTTGATCACAGTTGATTTGGGTTCAGCCATTATTCAAAACTGGAATATTGAAAGATGAAGAGGCATTTTAATCAGCATCAGGCCAAAGAGGATTGGGGACAGAAAAGAGAAAGTATTCATGGAGTGACCTGTAACACCTAAAAGAATAAGAGATGGACAGATATCTTGAGATTTTTGCATCAAACAACTGAAAGAAGCAATGAAGAAAGATATTTGAGAAATAAGACATATAATTTGCTACAGCAGTGAGCCAGAGAGTTGAAAAGATGGAAGATATTGGAAAACCTATAAATGAGCGCTGCAATGGAAACTGGAAAAGCTAGGTACAACATGCTGTAGTTTAGCTTTCCTAATATAGACCGGGATAATAGTGTAAAGGGCAGAGAGGGGGAGAGTTTCTGAACTGTGTTCATGAGCATTTTCTTGATCCAGCCCCGCCAGGAAGGAGGCATTACTAGATCTGGTTCTGGGGAATGAGGTGGATCAAGTGTCAGTAGGGGAATATTTAGGGAGCAGTAGTCATAACATCATGAGGTTAAGATTAACTATGGAATAAAGAAATAGCAATATGGAGTATAAATACTTAATTGGAGGAGGGCCAATTCCAGTGGATTGTGAACTGAACTATCTGTTCCAGGTAAATTGGAATAAAGATTGCCAAACCAATCAAACAATTGGCTTCCTTTAAAGAGGAGATGCTTCAGGAACAGTTAAGGTACATTCTCTCAAGGGAGAAAGATAGGGCAAGAGTTCCCTGGACAATGAAAGAGAGAATACTATGAGGCAGGAAAAGGGTGTATATTACTGATGTCAGGTTGAAAATGCAAGTGAGAATCAGGCTGAATTTAGAATGTTCAAAGGGGATGCAATTAAAAAAATGAGAAGCAAACAGACTATGAAAATAGACTGGCAGTTACATGAAAAAGAATTCCAAAGCCTCCTATAGATAGCTAAATCGTAAAAGTTTAGTCAGAGGAGAGATGGTATTGATTAAGAACTCAAAAGGGGATCTGCACACGGTGGCAGAGGGCATGGCTGAGGAACTAAATGTGTACTTTGCTTCTCTTTACTAAGGAAGAAGATGTTGTCAAAGTCAAAGGAGGAGATAGTTGAGACACTGGGTAGGCTAAAAATAGGTGAGTTGTTAGACTGGTTGTAGTTAGTATTAAGTCACCAGGACCGGTTAGGATACATCTGAGGATGCTGAGGGAAGTAAGGGTGGAAATTGCACAGGTATTGGCCATAATCTTCCATACTACTTAGATATGGGGGTGGGGCCATTGAACTGGAGAACTGCAAATGCTCAATAAAGGCCTACAGCTGCAGGCTAGAGAGTTTAACCTCAGTTGTGGGAAAGCTTTTATAAATAATAATCCAGGACAAAATTAAGTCATTTGGACAATTATGGATTAGTTATGGAAAGCCTGCATAGATTTTTTTAAGGCAAGTAGTGTTTAAATAACTTGATTTGAGTTTTTTGATGAGGTAAAAGGGTTGATGATGGTATTATAATTGTGCTGTACATTACTTTCAAATGGTGTTTTGATAAGCCACATAATAGACTTGCCGGCCAAGTTGATGCCCAGGGGACATGATAGCATGGATACAAAGTTGGCTGAGTGACAGGATTGGAAGAAGGTATACCTTGGAGTTCCCCATTGGTCAGTACTGGGACCTCTGCTTTTCTTGATGTATATTAATGACTTAGATTTGAGTGTACAGGGCATAATTTCAAAATTTGCAGATGATGTAGAACTTAATGTGAGGAAGAGTGTGTGATTTCAAGAGGAATGGAAGAAGTGACAGATGAAATTTAATGCAGAGAAGAGTAAAATGATACATTTTGGTAGGAAGAACAATGAGAGGCAATATAAAATAAAGGGTATAATTCTAAAGGGAACATAGAAACCTGGGGTTATACATGCACAAATAATTGAAGGTGGTAGGGCAGTTGAAAAACTAAACATACATGATCCTGGGCTTTATAAATAGGGGCATAGAGTACAAAAGCAAGGAACTTGTGATGTACCTTTACAAACCACTGGTTCTGCGCACCACATTTTAGGAAGGATGTGAAGACTTTAGAGAGAGAGAATGGAGAAAAGATTTCAGAGGGTTCCAGGTATGAGGTACTTCAGTTACATGGATATAGATTGGAGAAGATGGGTTCCTGCTGAGAGGAGATTTGGTAGAGGTGTTCAAAATCATGAGGAGTCAACATAGTAAGAAACTGTTCCCATTGGTGAGAGGGTTGTGAACTAGAGGACACTGATTTAAGCTGACTAAATTGCTCTTGCAGAGAGCTGTTACGAACTTGATGAACATGATGGCTTCCTTTTTTGTTGTAGCCATTCTGATTCTTGGTGAAGCGTGACTTCATTCCTCCTCTCGTTAATCTTCTCAATGATAATTTATTTGTCTGTTGCGATCTCTGATTTGTCACTGTAACCTTTCTCAGCATTCTTTACTTTTGCTCTATCATTTCCAGGAACATCTCCAGGAACAGCTCGACGTAGAAGTAACCTGAAATAAGGTCGATCCAATATGAACACAAGATTGCAAAATTCCTGCTTTATAACTTAAGCATGTGGTTTAAATAAAAGTGCATATGGATATTGATCCGTCTTGCGATCAAGGGCTAACTGTGT
The DNA here is from genome assembly GCF_017639515.1 of Carcharodon carcharias. Lineage (NCBI taxonomy): Eukaryota > Metazoa > Chordata > Chondrichthyes > Lamniformes > Lamnidae > Carcharodon > Carcharodon carcharias. The sequence continues at coordinate 121,885,309 of NC_054478.1, read as the reverse complement.
TTGGAGCTGCATCTGCACACTTTAAAGTACAGGAGAATCTTTTATTTAAAATAAACAGATGTTTTCTGTAGTGTTCACTAATAAATGGGACATTTCTGTGTCTACCTACACTGGAAAATTCATTATTCAATCAGGCTGGGTAGATTTTATATTCACCATTTGATCGCTGTGGGGCAGGGTGTGAGTGTGTGCGTGCATGTACTACTTGCTTTATCTTCAGAAGAATGATAGTCAATGACCTAGATGTTTTTGTCTGTCTCCACCAGATTTAAATGCGTCCAGAGGCCTGTGTGCCACTGTCCACATCTACTTGTATCACATAAGATTTTAAAGAGGTTATTTTTGTAAATGTTGGCTTATGTTCTTTGCATAAAATAAAGTTTACATGGTATGCTGTGAAAATGCATACAGTTGCTCACTTGTATTTTCATTTTACCAGGAGAGTCTTTTACTTCTCTCCCAAAACTATTTCAACTCTCCACTCTGCTTGTCCTTCACTATCAATCTGTCCAGAGCCAAAGTATTCCCTTCGGTGTGAGACAATCAAAAAGGTGCACAATATTACAGTTAAGGTTTCAAAAGACTTCAGTAATCCTTATTATCATGGCCCTAGTTTAATTCTGATCAGTCTGCGAAATCAGGCCATTAGCTGCCTAATGAGCTTAAAATTTTAATCAGCAATTAACGACCAGTCCTGCGTCTCGCTCTGCTCAACTAATGTTATACCATATACCTGAATTCTTTGCACATGAGAAATAGGAGCTGCAGTATTTGGCCCTTCGAGCCCTTCGCTCCACCATTCAATAAAATTGTGCCTGATCTTCTACCTCAACTCCACTTACACTATCCTCATATCCTTGAAGTCCTGTGGTTCCCAAAAATCTATCGATCTCTGTTTTGAATATACTCAACAACTGAATATCTACAGCTCCCTGGGGTAGAGAACTCCAAAGGTTCACAAACCTTGGAGTGAAGAAATCTCTTATCTCAGTCTTAAGTGGACAATTAATAAGTCCGGGACTGTGCATTGCCATTGTATTCCACCTGCTATGTTCTTGCCCATTCACCCACTATCCATATCCCTCTACAGCCTCTTTGCATCCAACTCACCACTTAATTTTCCACCTAACTCTGTATCATCGGCAAACTTGTCTAAGTCATCAATATATGTAAATCTAAAGGCCCAAGTACTGATCCTAATTACAACCTGCCAATCAGAAAATGTCCCTCTTTCTCTCTCTTTTCTGTTCATTCACCAATCCTCAATCCATGCTAATATTTTAAACTCAATCCCATGAGTCCTAATTTTGTGAAATAATCGCTTGGTAGTACTGAACTTAAATATTGCTGCAAAGAGAGAGATGTTGCTGAAGCTTTTCATCTTGCACATATCAGGACAAATGTAAAAATGTCAAATTTCATACAATCACAACAGGTTATATTGCAGGAGAAGAGGGTGCAGATTGGTTGGCAAATAGACTCTTGCCATGGAGAAAGCATCGGGAACCATAGGCTCCCCAAGCTCTCGAGTAATTCAACAAAGGTGCAAGATTTGAACATATTCATTTTGCTTACAGAGAACCGGCCCCTATCTATGAATGTATGTCACTTTTGGCAAGTGTAAATGAGCCACATTATGAGCTAGATTGATTATCTTAAATTGATTGTTAGCAATTGGCACACTCATCAAGTGCTGCCTATTTGCAGAATCGCATCTAAGAGTGGACGTTTTGTTTTGGGTTTTGCAAGCATAGGCTGATTTAAGTACCTCTTGTATGATGACACCTTACTGAATACTTTTTGAAAATGGATTCCCCCTTATATACCCAACTAGTTACAACCTCAAACTCAACAGATTTATCAAACATGATTTCCCTTTCAAAAAACTATGCTGACCTTACTTAATCACATTATGATCTTCTATCTTCCAATCCTTGTGAATGTTCTTGTAGACTTGAGTTTATTTTATAATATTGTTAGAACTTAGCTGTCATATCCTTAAGGATATTGGTTAAAATTGTATTCTATATGTACCATAACCATAAAAGCATGATGGATAAATGTTGGCTATAGTTCTCTCCGAGTCAGGACATGTCGAGAAGTGATGAAAGGGACAAATGCCAAGTAAAAATGCTTTGTTTAAAAGTCATCAGAATGTGGATAACTTCAGGGAGGCTATTAGTCTTTTAACCAGTAACGACTGTAAACATGTCTAGCTAAATAGCTGTGAAATGGGAAAAGTGCATATTAATCTCATTAAGTGGTCATTGTTGATGAATAAATAGCAATGAAGCACAAATTGGATCCCCTTAAATGGCAATGAACTATACCAGGCTCAAGGTAGCATTATGGAAGGGCAGTTAGGTAATGACTGATCAATCAGACGAACAGAAACAGATTTTAATATGGCATAGAGTCGAGCTGGAATAATGCATAAAGTAAGGATTTATAAAATTCTAAGCGCACATCATCATCAAGAAGAAGAGATTACAGTAGATAAACTTGCACCCAGTGAACTGGAAGTTGAGGACCAGTGTTCCACCGTGAATGTTACTGATGACCACTGCCCTTTGATAAGTATCATGATTTTGTGCTTATTGTGGGAAACTTCATAAAGTCTGTGAAGCTTATAGAAACACTCTTGTACCCATGTGGTTTTGTAGCTAGTCTGAGCTGGAAGTCCCTTTTAGATTTGCTCTCCCAGCCTTAGTCTTTAGCTGTAATTGACCTAAGTCTTACAATTTAATTAAAGCAACCCCAGATATTACATTCTAGGATCTAGGAATTTTGGAAGAGCAAAGCCAATGCACCCACCATCGGGCCATTATCACTTTTAAAGATGCACGTAGTCAAGTCTAGGGAATTTGTTGCTACTTAATCCATTAATTTCATTATTTATTTCTTATACTGATCTCTAAGTTCCCAATTCTCATTTGACCCTTGGTTCCACATTATTTCCAGAATGTTTCTGTGCCTTCTGCAGTATAAGGAGTTGATGTTGAATATGTAAACAGACACTCTACATCATCAGTGATGTAAGATCACATGACAATAGAACATGTAGAGGTAAAAACAAAAAAACTGCGGATGCTGGAAATCCAAAACAAAAACAGAATTACCTGGAAAAACTCAGCAGGTCTGGCACATCGGCGGAGAAGAGTTGACGTTTCGAGTCCTCATGACCCTTCGATAGAACTTGAGTGAGTCCAAGAAAGAGTTGAAATATAAGCTGGTTTAAGGTGTGCTGGGGGTGGGGGGGGGGGGGAGGTGCAGAGAGAGAAGTGGAGGGGGTTGGTGTGGTTGTAGGGACAAACAAGCAGTGATAGAAGCAGATCATCAAAAGATGTCACAAACAACAGAACACATAGGTGTTAAAGTTGGTGATATTATCTAAACGAATGTGCTAATTAAGAATGGATGGTAGGGCACTCAAGGTATAGCTCTAGTGGGGGTGGGGGGAGCATAAAAGATTTAAAAATATTTAAAAATAATGGAAATAGGTGGGAAAAGAAAAATCTATATAATTTATTGGAAAAAAAACAAAAGGAAGGGGGAAACAGAAAGGGGTTGGGGATGGAGGAGGGAGCTCAAGACCTAAAGTTGTTGAATTCAATATTCAGTCCAGAAGGCTGTAGAGGAGTAGTTCTGTGAAGCCTTGTACTGAGACTTGTCCTGTACATAGAAGAATATTTAATCAAAGTTTACCAACAGTTTTGCCTCCAGCACTCTCTATCTATCCTACTCAAGTACAACCGAAGCTAAGACCCACAACAATAACAACGGATGGTGGCAGCAGTAAGGACAATGATAAAAGCAGAGTAAGCAGCCCAGCGACTGAAAAAGCAGCAAGCAAAATGACCAAGGAAAAGACAGTGTGGGGAAAAAAGCTAACAGAACTCAAAGAATGGCTAAAGTGAAGAAAAATCATGGAGAAAATCTTACCCTTACCAGAGCACTTCGAACACAAGGAAGGCCCAGACCAAGCCAAGAAATGGCAGAACTGGCATCATAGGTTTACCAGGTACAGAACTGCTTCAGTACTAGGAGAAAAGCCCAACAAGAAACAGGTCAGTACACTTCTCCGAGCCATAGATTGTAGTACAGACGATGTAATGGTCAGACATGGCATAAATTAAGTAACATTAATATACAAAGATGTTATAAAAGCTTTTGATACTTATCTCAGCCTTAGAAGGAACACAATCATAGGTCAAAGTTCAAGAGACATACCCAACGATTGGGAGAGAGCATAGATTCCTTCATTAAATGAATAGTATCGACGAGCTGAGAATTGTGAATACGGAGCCCTCAAAGACACTTTAATTTGGGACGGCATTGTATGAATCTTAGAGGAGACTTATCAGATTTTCTACAGTCAAGGGAGTATTTAATGCTATCAAAGGCTGCGCAGTTAGCAAGGCAGGCAGAAGTAAAAGTAAGATCATGTATTTATTCGAGGTGACGGAGATTTCGTGGCAAAAAATGACTGACACAGTGCTGTTTGTAGGACGCAAGTGACAGTGCACCTACTCAAAACAAAGTAGCTGCCATTACTCAGTGTTGAAAAGCTCCAAACTCAGAAATTTAAAGAGAAACCAATTAAAGCATGTAGCATTCAAAAAATTGAAGATGCAAAAGACAATCAAGTGCTATTCTTGAGAGAAATTACAGGATCTAATGGGAACTACAGGGGTGCAGACATTACGGTCAACAAACAAAAAAATATTTCAAGTTGGACACTGGAGCAGGAGATTGTTCTTTCAGGCACAGAACACAGGCTAAAACAAGACTTCCTCCAACCTGCAACCATACAGTCCAAGACGCATTCCACTGAAAGTCAAGGGACAGCGGACTGCTATGTTTCAGCACAAAGGAAGATAATCACAGAAACTTTATACATGATCCAAGACCAAGAGTGTTCACTATTAAGCCAGAAGGAAAGTAGACAAATTGGGAAGTCAAGGCAAATCGAAATGATTTGAGACAGAACTTCCAGACTTTGGCCTAATAGAATCAAGTGAAAACTTTGGGAAAACCAGGCAGAAGATTTCTCATGAATTGCAGGTAAAGGAATGTCATGAAGCTGTAAACAATATTTTTCTTTTAAAATAAAGGTTTAGTCTGCGGATGTGTCTTAACTGGATTAAAGTCTGGGTGCTTTGATGTGTAAGAGAGTGTTTTGATAAGTAAGAGAGAGCGTGCATTTGTATTTTTCGAAGAGCATTCAAGAAGTGTGAAAACTGACACCATTCTAGCAGCTACCAAACAATATGTTTATATTACTAATAAAATTGGTACTATGAAAGAGGTTTTATTGTTAGAGAGGTTTAGTACAGAGGCTGTTGATACAAGGAGAATTAACATTCAATGGGGCTGGATGTATAACTTCAGTCGTTTTCAGGTGTGCAGAGCAGAGGCAATGTAAGATCAAAAGGCAGCTGCAAGCCTCCAACTGGCTCCACTGGTATCAAAATGACAAGAACCTCATTTTGAATTCGTACGGTGAAAATGGGTTCCTGTTACCTTAATGGAGATTAGTTGTGAAATTTGTTAAAAGGTTATGATAGTAATAATTTGTAGCCATGTGTTTAGCCATATTTTAACTTGTGTAAGTTAATAAAATGTTTCACTTAGTTTAATGTGAAAACCTCGAGAATTGGTGGTCTGATTCCTGAATCTCAAACATAACACTTAAAATTATAGGTCATGACAGTTGTTTAAAGTTCCTTCTGGGAATTTTAAATAACTCCGCTTTACCAACTGCATCGGTCATAACAAGGAATTACAAGTTAATTACTGGGAAGGGTAACTTGCATCAAGCAAGAAACAGATGGACAAACTTGAGCACGAGAACAAGAGGACAGAAATTTTGTCGAAGGTGTGAAGTCCTACCCTATACTTAATTGACCACAAAATTTCGACCAGCAGTAATGCTGATGCTAATTGAAATTTGAAAGGTGCAAAAAGCAGGTGAGGAATGTGCTCACATTCGGGAATACTGCGTCAAAGGATGGCCAGAATACTTTTCAAATAATCTAATCCTGAAGCAATGAGCAAAGTAGGCATCTGTGCCTTGGATGGCTTATTGATTTATGATGAGAGATTGGTCATACCTAAAGTCTAAGATTCAAAATCCTTCAGAGAATACACCTTGGGTGAAATTCTGTTTGGTGGTTAGGGATCTCAAAATCATTAGTAGAAATTTCAAACTACAACACGTGCAATCTATTGCCAGGAGCAAAGAGAACCACTGATGGTATCCTCATTTCTGTCCAAACTATGGGAACATCTTGGAATGGATCTTTTTGAATTCAAAGAGAAGACACTCCTCATAGTCGTTGACTATTACTCCGGATGGATTGAGGTTAAGAATTTGCTTGGTCCCACTTTGGAAGCCACTATTACACTAATAAAAGAAAATTTTGCCATGAATGGCCTTCCAGACCTAGTCATTTCAGACAATGGGCAACGGTGTGCCAACTAATGTTTTAAGGAGTTCACCGAATCCAATGGATTTGTCCACATGACTAGCTCATCCAGATACCTGCAAGCTAATGGCAAGGCCAAATGAGGAGTAAGGACAGAGGCATTGTTGAAGAAAAATGATATCAACTTGGCACTGTTGAGCTACCATTCCACGCCACTCCAGAATCGTCTAGCTCTATCCAAACTTTTAATGGGAAGATGACTGCGGGCTCAACTTCCTGTTCTTCTGCACACACTTATGCTATGTTTCAAAGCAGTAAATATAGATACTGTAAGGGGGAAGGAGGATGAGTATCATGCAAATCAAACCAGAAAGTATAATTAATGCCACAGAGTACATAACTTACAAGAACTCTGGGTAGGGGAGTCAGTATGGATTCACGACCAAAATCGCAAAGGCCAGGTTTAGGGAAAAAAACACCACATCCACAGTCTTGTGGAGAATAGTGAGAAGATACAAAAGCGTACTCATATCTACAAGAAGAAGACCTTCAATAGAATGGACCGGTTACCCAGAAGATCAGGAAGACAACTTGAACAGTGAGCCAGCAGTCTCTGATAATTCACTTACTACTGTATCACAGAATCAGAATCTCAGTGCAGAAGAGGCCCTTCGGCCCATCGAGTCTGCACTGACACGTGAGAAACACCTGACCTACCTACCTCATCCCATTTACCAGCACTTGGCCCATAGCCTTGAATGTTATGACATGCTAAGTGCTCACCCAGGTACTTTTTAAAGGATGTGAGGCAACCTGACTCCACCACCCTCCCAGGCAGTGCATTCCAGACCGTAACCACCCTCTGGATTAAAAAGTTTTTCCTCACATCCCCACTAAACCTCTTGCCCCTCACCTTGAACTTATGCCCCCTTATGACTGACCCTTCAACTAAGGGGAACAGCTGTTTCCTATCAACCCTGTCCATGCCCCTCAATTTTGTACACCTCGATCAGGTCGCCCCTCGGTCTTCTCTGCTCCAACAAAAACAACCTAAGTCTATCCAATCTCTCTTCATAACTGTTTCATCCCAGGCAACATCCTGGTGAATCTCCTCTGCACCCCCTCCAGTGCAATCACATCCTTTCTATATTGTGGTGACCAGAACTGCACACAGCACTCCAGCTGTGGCCTCACCAAGGTTCTATACAACTTCGACATGACCTCCCTATTTCTGTAATCTGTGCGATTGATAAAGGCAAGTGTCCCATTTACCTTTTTCAACACCCCACTAACATGCCCCTCTGCCTTCAGAGATTCATGGACATACACGCCAAGGTCCCTTTGTTCCTCACAACTTCCTAGTGTCATGCCATTCATTGAATACTTCCTTGTCAAATTACTCCTTCCAAAGTGTATCACCTCACTTTTCAGGGTTAAATTCCATCTGCCACTGATCTGCCCATTTGACCATCCCGTCTATATCTTCCTGTAGCCCAAGACACTCAACCCCACTGTTAACCACGCAGCCAATCTTTGTGTCATCCGCAAACGTACTAATCCTACCCCTCACATAGTCATCTATATCATTTATATAAGTGACAAATAATAGGGGACCCAGCACAGATCCCTGTGGTACGTCACTAAAGCAGCCTTCTGTCATCACCCTCTGTCTCTTACAACTAAGCCAATTTTGAATCCACTTTATCAAATTACCCTGTATCCCATGTGCTTTTGTCTTCTTTACAAGTCTCCCATGTGGGACCTTGTGAAAGGCTTTGTTGAAATCCATATAAACTACATCAACTGCACCACCTTCATCTACACACCTGGTCACCTCCTCAAAAAATTCAATCAAATTTGTTAGGCATGACATCCCTCTGACAAAGCCATGCTGACTATCCCTGATCGAACCTTGCCTCTCCAATAGTTTCCCTGCCACTGACGTGAGACTCACTGGCCTGCAGTTCCCTGGCTTATCTCTACGACCCTTCTTAAATAGCGGGACCACATTAGCTGTTCTCCAGTCCTCTGGCACCTCTCCTGTGGCCAAAGGGGAATTAAAAATTTGGTTCAGAGCCCCTGTGATCTCCTCCCTTGCCTCCCTCAGTAGTCTGGGACACAAATCATCTGGACCTGGAGACTTGTCCACTTTTAAGCCTGCCAATCACTTGTCACTCCCTATATCAATTTGCTTAAGAACCTCGTAGTCTCTCTCCCCAAGTTCGATACCTTCATCCGCATTCTCTTGGGTGAAGACGGATGTGAGGTATTCATTCAACACTCTAGCAATGTCATCTGGCTCCATCCATAGATTACCCCTTGGTCCCTCACGGGTCCTACTCTTTCCCTGCTTACCCTCTTCCCATTGATATGCTTATAGAATATCTTGGGATTTTCCCTACTTTTACCAGTCAGAGCTTTCTCATGTCCCTCTTTGCTCTCCTAATTGCTTTCTTAAGCTCCACCCTGCACTTTCTGTACTCCATTAATGCCTCTGCTGATTTGCTTCCCTTGTACCTGCTAAAAGCCTCTCTTTTCCTTCTTATCGTAACCTGAATATCTCTGCTTATTCCCACCAGCCTCCGCTTTCAAAGGATCACCCTCCGCCATTTCCACCAACTCCAGCATGATGCCACCACCAAACACATCTTCCCTTAAACCCCCTGGTGGCATTCCAAAGGGATCGTTCCCTCCGGGACACCCTGGTCCACTCCTCCATCACCCCCTACACCTCAACTCCCTCTCACTGCACCATCCCATGCAACTGCAGAAGGTGCAACACCTGCCCCTTCCCCCCTCCTCAACGTCCAAGGGCCCAAACACTCCTTTCAAGTGAAGCAGCATTTCACTTACACTTCCCTCAATTTAGTCTACTACATTCGCTGCTCCCAATGCAGTCTCCTCTACATTGGAGAGACCAAACACAGACTAGGTGACCACTTTGCGGAACACCTTCGATCTGTCCGCAAGCATGACCCAGACCTCCCTGTCACTTGCCATTCCAACACACCACCCTGCTCTCAAGCCCACATGTCCATCCTTGGCCTGCTGCAATGTTCCAGCGAAGCTCAACGCCAACTGGAGGAACAGCACCTCATCTTCCGACTAGGCACTCTACAGCCTTCCGGACTTAACATTGAGTTCAACAACTTCAGATCATGAACTCTCCTCCACCCCCACCCCCTTTCCGATCCCCCTTTTTCCAATAATTTATATTTTTTACATGTATTTTTCTTTTCCCACCTATTTTTAAATTTATTTCGATCTATCGTTTTATCTCCACCTTTTAGCCCATTTTGATCCCTTCACCGCACCCTCACTAGGGCCATCTGCCACTTGTTTGTCCTGCTTTCTACCCTTAATGTCACCATTAGCACGTTCCTTAGATAATTTCACCACGGTCAACATCCCTTTGTCCTTTTGTCTATGACATCTTTGTCAATCTCTTTGCCTCCACCTATCATTGGCCCTCTATCCAGCTCTACCTGTCCCACCCCCCTCAATCAGCTTATATTTCACCACATTTCTATATTTCTTTAGTTCTGATGAAGAGTCATCCGACTCGAAACGTTAACTGTGTTCCTCTCCGCAGATGCTGTCAGACCTGCTAAGTTTTTCCAGCTATTTTTGTTTATGTTTCAAATTTCCAGCATCCACAGTATTTTGCTTTAATCTCTGGTCATCCATCGTTCTCTGGGCTTGTTATTCCTTCCTATCACCCTCGAGGGAACATGTTGAGCCTGTACCCTCCCCATTTCCTTTTTGAATACCCCCCACTGCTCCTCTGTAGATTTCCCCAAAACTAGACCCAGTCTACCTTGGCTAGATCCTGCATTATTTTACAATCCAAAACATTTTTTTGCAACTTGTCTATTTCTTTGTCCATAACAAGCTTAAATTGTACCATGTTGTGGTCGCTATCACTAAAATGCTCCCCCACCACCACCTCAGCCATCTGTCCAGCTTCATTCCCCAGAATTAGGTCCAGCACTGCGCCGTCCCTTGTAGGACCCTCTGTACCGAGTTTGAGAGAGAACATGGAGAACTTAAACCCTATACACCTGGGAATAATATCGGGGGGGGTTGGTGGAGCTACCACAACAATTATCTCTGTGAACCAGGGATGAAGGCAGTGTGAGAGAATAAAATACACCTACAGAATAACAAAGGTTTAAGTGGTTAAACCATAGTGGAATACTACAACAAAGTCTCGTTGCACCAGTAGCAGACAAACCTGTGCTGTCTGCTATTGTGAAGGAAGGAAAACAAGTATTATAAACAAACTACCAAGAGTCCTTGAAACAAAGTTAGGAGGTCTGTTATCAGCACATGAAACAGGGCCTAGTCATGCTATCTGTTGTCTGTCCAGATGACTAGTCGCCAGATGGGCTACTCAAGATTTTGTGTAACTACTCAAGGTTTTTGTGTAATTATAAACTAAGACAGAACAATTGTATGCATGCCAAACATTAAATTTCAATGTTATTAATTACTATAACTATGTGTGTACTCTGATGCTTTCTCAGAGTGCCGGCTAGCTCCGTTGTATGCTGCTGGGCTCTCCATGTATCATGATTCACTAAAGACTTCTGAGACAAACCTGGGTCTGAGTGTTCACTCCGTTTTCTGTGACGGGCAGAGACTTCAAGGGGACATGTAGGATAATGTAAATAACGTACTTAGTGGAGTCAGAGATTTGGAAGGAGATATAGTGTAAAGGATTAATGTTAAATATGTAAATAGACAGTCTCCATCATCAGTGATGTAAGATCACATACTAACACAGCATGGCTGACAGCATTCTACATGAAGCCTCATGCTGTATTTAGAAGAATGCTTAATAAAAGTTTACTAATCTTATCGATCCTAAGGACAACCGAAGCTAAGACCCACAATGATGAAAACAGACCTTCTACCCTGTTATAATGTTATCTGTTTACCGCTAATGAGCCCATGTTTACTTTCATTAATATCTTCCTATTAACTTATCTATATTTACAATCTTTTGTCTCTTGTTAATCTACTCTTCTTTTCCTTATCAATTTCTTGGTCCTCCTTTGGGAGGATTTTAGAATTCAGCAATCTTCAAACTTGCTACTCTGGAAACATTATACTGTTGCAGCACAAATAAACATGACTAAATTGGTGCAGAGGAGCCATCTGGATTTTAGCCGGTGAAGCAGGGCCACAGTACTGTGCTAAACGTGATTAAATGTATTCCTGAAGGTTTTGTCACATGACTTTCCGCTATTCTCTGACCATTCGTCAGCCAGAGTTCTGTTGAAGGGTCAAGAGGACTCGAAACGTCAATTCTTTTCTTCTCCGCCGATGCTGCCAGACCTGCTGAGTTTTTCCAGGTAATTCTGTTTTTGTTTTGGATTTCCAGCATCCGCAGTTTTTTTGTTTTTAAAAAGATGTATTACTCAATTGGATGGTGCTGGACTAAAAGCCAAACAGCCTTCTTCCCTCACGCCCCCCCCAGCAACCCCCTAAATATTTTTATCTGGTAAAGGGAAATGTTCAAAGTAAAGAACAGAAATAAAATGTCCTTATTTTTCTCCAGGGTTGCATACAACAGTCCTGGAGACTGAGATTCAATTCCTGAAGACTCCAGGCCAATCCTAGAGGGTTGGCAATCCTAGACCATGGCGTCACATAAAATGCAGCCCATTAACTCTATTTCTCCAAGTACAGATGCCTCTGCGTACTTTCTCCTAACTGCGCTGGCAAACGTGGAAAAGGGCAGAGCGGCTGCAACGTAACCGAGCGCTGTGACACCCCGAATTTCTATAGAGCCCTGTCACAGGCGCGAGGCATTTTGGTCGCTACCACCGCCATAGCAACAACCAGAGGCCCATTCATCAATCCAACAGTGCTCCCTCAGAGATAAAAACAAAAAAACTGCGGATGCTGGAAATCCAAAACAAAAACAGAATTACCTGGAAAAACTCAGCAGGTCTGGCAGCATCGGCGGAGAAGAAAAGAGTTGACGTTTCGAGTCCTCATGACCCTTCGAAATAGAGTTAATGGGCTGCATTTTATGTGACGCCATGGTCTAGGATTGCCAACCCTCTAGGATTGGCCTGGAGTCTTCAGGAATTGAATCTCAGTCTCCAGGACTGTTGTATGCAACCCTTCGAAGGGTCATGAGGACTCGAAACGTCAACTCTTTTCTTCTCCGCCGATGCTGCCAGACCTGCTGAGTTTTTCCAGGTAATTCTGTTTTTGTTTTAGTGCTCCCTCAGACCCCGCCTTCCCAGCTCTATAGCCGACTGATCATTGGTTACTCGAAGCCAAACAACAAATCGCCGATTGGGTGTCGTGAGACTGGGAACACAGCCTACCTCCTTCTCATTGGCCACCTGCGGGCTGTAAACACAGCCCCGTTCTCCATTTATTGGCCGATCGGAGTATGGCGCACGCTAGTGTGGCGACCTGAATGGTCGCCCTCTCGGCTCATGGTCAGCTGACCCTCTCGCGGGACCGCCCTAACCGCAATCGGCGCGAGGTTGCGGAGCGGAAGGTGTAATGGAGGTTCTGCCGCAAGGGTGAGTCCGCTTCTAAGACCGGGGAAAAGTGGGGGACAGGGCCCGCTGCGGGTGCCGGGAAGGGCTGGCGGTGCCATGCTCCTGTCGAATAACGGGCAGCCGCTGAGGGGACTCCCAGCGGCTCCAAATTCTGTTTATCTATCTTTACCCTGAACCAGTTTCTGCACCATGACCCCCTTCATCAGCCCCGTGGCCCCCCCCCCCCCACCCCGCCGCGTCTCCCCCCCCCGCGTCTCCGCCCCCGCGTCTCTCCCGCCTCCCGTGTTTCCCTTTTTCTCCCCACCATCACCTTTCCCATTCCCTTTGCATCACCCCTTTTGATCTTGTGACTCATCCTAGTTTCTGATCCTCTGGCTCCTTTTCCAAACCTTCCTGACTCTGGCCTCTTCCTTCACTCCATCTAAAACCCAGACTTGGCGATACTACTTTTTGCACATAATCATTTTTGTTTCTATTCCATCAACAGACGTGTTCAGCTTCTGACTGTCTCTAATATTAATCTTGGGGATGTTGGGAAGTTACAGAAACAGGTGGAGTGCACAAGTCTGTTCTGTGACTCAGAGTTAGTGATTGACCTGTAACCTAACTCCATACGTGCCATCGCTTCATCTCCTTTGGTACATTTGGTTTGACAAGCCATCAAAATTTTTAAATAATCATTAACAAGCATCGATTGTCATCTGCAGAAGAGAGTTCCAAACCACTACCATCCTTTGTGTAGAAGTGTTTCCTAACTTCATTTCAGAAAGTTTCTAAGTAAAGAAAGGATAGAGCTGCTGCAGTTTCCAATCCAATAGTCATAATCTTCCAATCCTTAGGTACAAGAGTGCTGCCCAAAGGACTGGAAGATTGCAAATGTTACATCCTTGTTCCAAAAAACAAGGATAAAGCTCTCAATTATATCCAGTCAGTTTACCATTCATTGGTAAGAGCAAAATACTGTGGGTGCTGGAAATCTGAAACACAAACAGAAAATACTGGAAAAACTCAGGTCTAACAACTGTTTTTCTCTCCACAGATGCTAATGGTTCAAGTCCGTATGAGTCCTCTTCAGAGCAAAAGAGAAATAAAAATGTGATGAAATTTATACTGTTTACACTTGGTGTTTGACAAGGTGTTTACCAAAACTCACTTTCATATCCATATTTCCTTCCTCAGTGACTGTCCCCGTCTCCAAATTACCCCTTGTGGATTCCAACAGAAGTTCCATCCCTCATGTTTCAAATCCACCCAGGATTATAGGTATCTCCGGGACATACAACACTCCTCGGACTGCTGTTCTCACTGCATCCTGAGATCTCACTCAGTGCCATGCACAGCCATTTGAACACACTCGACCTCTCCCTCCAGCAACACTGACTCACCTATCACAAAGCTGTCCTTGTCCCCAGTTTCATTTTACTCTTTGTCTCATTCGCTGCCTTAACAAGAAACCTTGTCCCTTCCTTTCAGGTACTAAGGAATGCTGTTGTTGTCTAGTGTACTGACCTCTACCTTGCAGTGGCTGAGCACCAACTCTGACACTTCGTCCTACCTCCCCCTGGTCCATGACCGAATATCAAGCCATTATTTCCAGGACTGTCACTGACCTCATCTCCTTTGGAGATCTTCCCTCCACAGCTTCCAACCTCAGTCTCCCAACTCCTGACAACTTGCTTCTGCCTCCTCTCCCAAATCCACAAACAGGACTGTCCCAGTAGACCGATTGTATCAACCTGTTCCTGCCCCATGGAACTCATTTCTTCCTACCTTGACTCCGTTCTCTCCCCCTTTGTCCAGTCTCTCCCCACCTACATCTGCAATTCCTCTTATGCCCTACATCACATCAACAATTTCCTCTTCACTGTGGATGTCCCTCTACACCTGCATCTCCCACCAGAATGGTCCATGGGCTGACCGCTTCTTTCTCGAACAGAGACCAAACAGTCCCCATCCACCACCATTCTCCTCCGTCTAGTTGAACTTGTTTTCTCGCTGAACGATTTCTCCTTAAACTTGTCTCTCTTCCTCCAAAAGGTGTAGCTGTGGGTACCCGCATAGACAGTTATGCCTGTCTCTTTATGGGGAATGTGGAACATTCCTTGTTCCAGTCCTACTCAGGCCCCCTTCCACAACTCTTTCTTTTGGTACATCGATGATTGATCGGTGCCACTTCATGCTCTTGTCTGGACTTGGGAAAATGTATCAATTTTGCTTCCAATTTCCACCCCTCCATCACTTTCACATGGTCCACCTCCGGCACTTCCCTTCCTTGACCTCTTGGTCTCCATTTCAGGTGATAGACTGTCCACCAATATTAATTACAAGCCCACCGACTTCCACAGCTACCTCGACTACAGCTCCTCACACCCCGCTTCCTGTAAGGACTCCATCCCATTCTCTCAGTTCCTTCGCCTCTGTTCTGATGATGCCACTTTCCAAAATGGCACTTCTGACATGTCTCCCTTCACAGAGATCTCCCACCCACTGTGGTTGACAGGGCCCGCATCCGTGCCTGACCCATTGCCCGTGTCTCTGCCCTAACACCTTCCCCTCCCTCCCAGAACCATGATAGGGTCCCCCCTGTCCTCACTTTACACCCCACCAGCCTCCGCATTCAAAAGATCATCCTCTGCCATTTCCGCCAACTCCAGCATGATGCCACCACCAACCACCTCTTCGCTTCACCCACCCCCAGTCGGCATTCCGTAAGGACTGTTCCCTCCAGGACACCCTGGTCCACTCCTTCATCACCCCCAACACCTCATCCCCCTCCTAAGGCACCTTCCCATGTAGGTGCAAAACCTGCCCTTTTACCTCCTCACCGTCCAAGGGCCCAAAAACTCCTTTTGGGTGAAGGTGCACTTCACTTGCACCTCCTTCAATTTGGCCTACTGCATTCTCTGCTGCCAATGTGGTCTCCTCTACATTGGAGAGACCAAAAGCAGACTGGGTGACAGCTTTGCGGAACACCTTCGGTCTGTCTGTAAGCATGACCCAGACCTTCCTGTCCCTTGCCATTTCAACACACCACCCTTCCCTTGTGCCCACATGTCCGTCCTTGGCTTGCTGCAATGTTCCAGTGAAGCCCAAGGCAAACTGGAGGAACAGCACCTCCTTCCGATTAGACACTTTACAGCCTTCTGGACTAAGCATTGAGTTCAACTTCTTCAGACCATGAACTTTTTCCTCCATCCTCACCCCTTTTTATCCACCTTTTTTCAATATTCATTTTATTTTTTTTTAATCGACTTATTTATTTTCATTCATTGTTTTATCCCCACCACCGTCCCCCTCCCCCATCCCACCCCCACAAGGGCCATCTGTCACTTGTTCATGTCCTACTTTCCAGAGTGCTTACCCTTATCCTACTGTTATCACGTTCTGCTTTCTGACCTTAATGCCACCATTGTTTAGCTAGTGCCACTACCATTAACACCCCTTTGTCTTTTTGTTCATGACATCTTTGGCAATCTCTCCTTTGCCCCCACCTATCACTGGCCCTCTATCCAGCCCCCTTAAACAGTATAAATTTCAGAATCACAGTGCAGGAGAGGCCCTTCGGCCCATCGAGTTTCACCGACACGTGAGAAACACTTGACCTATCTACCGAATCCCACTTACCAGCACTTGGCCCATAGCCTTGAATTTCATCACATTTTACTTTTCTTTAGCTCTGAAGAAGAGTCATACGGACTCAAAAACGTTAATTTTGTTTTTCTCTCCATAGATGCGGTTAGATCTGCTGAGTATTTCCAGCATTTTCGGTTTTTGTACCATTCATTGGTGGTGGAAAAACTTTTAAAAACAATCTAAGAGAAAATGAATAGACATTGGATAAAGCTAGATTAATAAAGTCAGGCCAGCATAGATTTAAGAGAAAATTGTTTTGTGTGTTCAGAGTACCAACAAGCAGCAAGCCATATTAGATTTAGTATAAGTAATGAGCCAAATTTAGGTGGCAACCATACGTAGCTTGAACATTAATCATAAGATAGAGTTCAACATTCGCTCTTGAAGGGGAAGAAAAGCAAAACGGAAACTAAGATTTTAGACTTCGGTAAGGCTGACTTCAATGTGATGATACAGAGACTGGACAAAACTGTTAATGGGTAAAAGGACAGATAATCAGTGGGAGAAATTCAAAGAAGAAGTTAATATAACACAGAACCAGTTTATACCTCTGGGACGCAACAGCTCTACTTGCCAAACTGGACTGTGAAGGAGGTAAGAGGCAATATAAAAATAAAAGAAGAAAAGATATGCAGGAAAAAAATCATCCTTGTAAATAGGAGATAAAGAACAGAGGGTGATAAAACAGAGTAAGCATTTCAGAAAGGAGTAGGAAAAGGAACTTGCGAGCGTTCTCCAAATCAACACATTTTTACAGTATTAGGGAAAAGAGGGCGGTTAGGAGAAATATGGGCCTTTTGAAAACTGAACAATGATGTTGTCAATGAAAGTGAGGAAATAGTAGACAAGTTGAATAATTACTTTGCATCATTATTTACCGAAGAGGTTGTCTGCATGTCAGAAATCCCAAGGAAACTAATGTTGAATCAGGGACAGGGATTCACCCAAATTAATGTAAGCAAAATAATAGTAATGAAGCGACTAATGGCAAAATAGTGATAAATCTTGTGTGTCACAGTAATTTTATGACACCAAGATGCCATTGTCTGCTTTCTGTCTATCCCTGTAACATTCCATTGCAAGTACATTGTTAGGATTGAGTTTCTGCACATCCCTGTTCTCTATCTCGCCTGGATTCCCTTTGCACTATTATTGGTCACTTGAGTCCTCTTTTGGTCCTGTACCTCTGTGAGGTGTGGCCAAAACCTGAAGCAAACTGTTCTGACGTTTCTCCCTGTCTCTATACTGGAGTGTCTCCAAACTTGCACTGCAACCCAATGACTCCAAGCTGGAGAGATTTAAAGTGGAGACATCTACAGCTGATGCGTTCCCCTCGACAGTCTTGCTGTCCACAAACTCCTCCTTACTGCAGACATCTTAGTATTTTTATTTATAGCTAATTGCTTTTTAATAGTTTTAATTTTTCTTTTACACACTAATTTGCACTAAGTACTAAAACACTGAACAAAGTTTTAAATCCTTACTGCCTCAAGCTTACACAAACCAGGACATGGAGCATCTCCATACCCCCTCTTCACCAAATTCTCCACTTGTTCATTCTGCATTCAGTTGAAGTTGCGATCTGTGCTTGAGCATATACCTTCTACCTTCATAAACACTGAGGCACACCCAAGGTACAACTGCTCAGTCAGCTTTCTGCTTGCAGTAATTACCTGCTATTCAGCTGATTACCTGCTAACTGACTTACAGTTCCTTACTGTTTATAAAAAGTTCTAACAAATTCTAAATGTTAAACTAAATTTCAGCTTTTTCTATTCAGCTTCTACTTACCAGGGAGTCCCGCTCTTGCCAAATTCTCAACTTTGCACTCAGTTCACATTGCAACCTGTGGTTGATCTGTGCTTCAAGCTTTGGAGAATGTAGCTTTATCTAAACTGAGATGTAAAGATCCAGGTGCAAGACAGCAAGGTTGAGTCTGAGATATATCAAGTGGTAGAGTATAGTTGGTTGATGGTAGCTGTGGCTTTTCTTGCCTTCCTTTCTCCCAACTCTCCCTGCCAGGCACCTGTTGACCTTCTGTATTATGTTTATGGATCTCTCTTCATAATGATCTGTCTTTCCTATGGGAGTTTTCACTGTCAAGCTCTTGTCCTCAGATGTGACTTCAAGCGTTAAGAAGTGGAAACATAGGCAGATTGAATTCCACTACCCATCCTGGCACAGTAGATAATGAGGAGGATTGCTGTGCACTGCAGAAACCCACACGCCGCAGTAAATAGCAAGGAAAATTGCTGTAGACTGCAGGAAGCTATCAGTGGGCTGGTCAGGTGGACAGAAAAGTGGCCAATGGAGTTCAAACCAGTGTGAGGTGATGCATTTGGGGAGGTCAAACAAGACAAAGGATTATATAATAATAAATGGGAGATTACTGAGAAATGTAGAGGACGTGAGAGCTTGGGGTGAATGCCCACAGATTCCTGAATGTAGCAGGAGAGGTTGAAAAGGTGTTTGAGGTGGCAAATGGAATCCTTTCATTTATTAGCTGAGGCAGAGAATATAAGAGAGCAGGAAGGTTATGCTGGAACTATGTTAAACATTAGGTCATAACTTGAGTACTGTGTGCAGTTCTGACCACCTCATTACAGAAAGGATATATTTGCATTAGAAGCGTAAAGAGATTTAGGAGGATGTTGCCAGGACTGGAAAATTGCAGCCATAAGGAAAGATTGGATAGGCTGGGATTGTTCTCCATGGAACAGAAGAAGCTGCAAGGAGATTTGATTTAGATGCACCAAATTGTGAGGGGCCTGCATAGAGTGGATGGGAAGGGCCTATTTACTTTACCAGAGAGGTCAGTGACCGGAGACAGATTTAAAGTGATTGGTAGAAAGATTAGAGGGGAGATATTGATACATTTTTTCACCCAGAGTGTTGGAGGGTGGGGAGAGCAGCTCTGGAACTCAGTCTGAATGGTAGAGGCAGAAACCTTCAATTCATTTAAGAAGGTATCTGGATATGCACCTGAAGTGCCATAACGTGCTGGGCTACAGATGAAATGCTGGAAAGTAGAACTAGGCTGGGTGTCTAGTTTTTCAGCTGGCACAGACATGATGGGTCAAGTGGCCACTTTCTGTGCCATAAACTTCCTATGATTCTAACCCAAGGCACTGAGGACAGTTATAGGAATCTGACTAATGTTCAGCTGAGATATGCCATTTTTTTAGCAGAGTTTGGGGATGCAATCCTGAGCATTCTTTACCCCACAGATACTTGCTGTTTTTACTGACTCAAACATTGGAAAAGGCCAAACAGAATGTAGTTTCAAAGGCCTCTGACGGTTTTTTAAAAAAGCAGAATGGAACATCTTCAGGAAGGAATTTGCAGATGTTATTTTTCCAGCTGTGCATTTGAGGATTAGGGAAAAATTAAGTAAGAATGCACATGGCCATCAGTGATTTCTTGGTTCCGACAGGATGAATACCGGAGTTGGGTCAGCTCCACATGATGTGCATTTCCCCTGTTCACAGGTGTTTGCGCAGAAGAGGTGGTCCGTATAAAACCGAGCCAGCTACAGACCTGACCCGCTGGAGACTGTCTAATGTTGAGGGCAGACAGACCTGGAGGTACATCGACTACAGAGATGCAGAAGACAGGCCTCAAACAATGCTGGAGCTGCATTCTTTGGGACTCAACACTGTATGTACTTTTAGTGTTGTGTATTTCCATGTTGATCTGTTTTCAAAGAAATATGTACAGCCATCATTATATACAACCCATAAATTTATTTATATCAGGCACTGTAAAAGCAAAGTCAGAAGTCACATTGAAAACAAAAACTCATTGCAATCTCTTTCAACTTCTGTATTAATAGAATGATACAGCACAGGAGGCTATCATTCGATCCATCGTGCCAGTGCTATCCAGTCGATCCCTATCATCACATGGCTGTAAATTGGTCTCCATCAAATACTTAGCCAGACCACAACAACTCGACATAAAACTCGACATGTTAGCTCTGGATCTTTTGTCAATAATCTTAAATCTGTATCCTCTGGTACTGAGTCTTCTGCCACTGGAGGCAGTTTCTCCCTATTTCCGCATATTAAAATCATTCATGATTTTTGAACACCTCTATCAAATCTCTTAACTTTCACTGCTTTTAAAGCAGCTTCTCTAGCCTCTCCACATAACTTAAGTCTTTCATCTGTGATAATATTCCATAAAATTTCCTCTACACTCTAGCCAAGGTCTTGGCATCCTTCCCAAAGTACGGTGTCCAGAATTGGACACAATACTCCACCTAGAGCATAACCAATGTTTTCTAAAGGTTTAACAATTTCCTTGCTTTTGTACTTTGCTACCCTATTGATAACAAAACACATATCTTTAGCATATATTTTAACAGCTTTTAGTTTTCCCTGCCACAGGAAAGATCTGTGTTCTTGCACCCCTCAAGTTTCTCTATTCCTGCACTCCCTTTAAAATTGCACCATTTAGTTCATATTCCTCATTCTTCTTTGTTGAAATTAATCTGCCAAGTATCTGCCCATTTCACCAGTATGTTTATGGCCTCTTGAAGTCTTTTACTATCCTCCTCATTGTTTATTACATTCCTGATTGTGTCATCCTCAAATTTTGAATGTCCTGTCTGTGTTATAATATGTATCAAAAAAAGGCAGTGATCCTAATTCACCAGGTGTCACTATACCTGGGCCAGTCTGATAGAATATACTAATATTCTAAACTTTATCTCATTTACTATTTTTCCTCTATGCTGCCCCTTTGAAAATTCATACTGCCTATCATTTATTAGAAAAAAGAAAAGTACAGCACAGGAACAGGCCCTTCGGCCCTCCAAGCCTGTGCCGATCATATTGCCTGTCAATTAAAATATTTTGCACTTCCGGGGTCCGTATCCCTCTTCCCATCCTATTCATGTATTTGTCAAGCTGCCCCTTAAACACCACTATCGTACCTGCTTCCACTACCACCTCTGGCAGCGAATTCCAGACACTCACCACCCTCTGCATAAAAAAACTTGCCCTGCACATCATCTCTATAGTTTTCTCTTCTTACCTTAAATCTATGTCCCCTAGTAATTGACTCTTCCACCCTGGGAAAAAGCTTCTGACTATCTACTCTGTCCATGCCACTCATAATTTTGTAAACTTCTATCAAGTCGTCCTTCAATCTCCGTCGCTCTAGTGAGAACAATCCGAGTTTCTCCAACCTCTCCTCATAGCTAATAACCTCCAGACCAGGCAGCATCCTGGTAAACCTTCTCTGCATCCTCTCCAATGCCTCCATATCTTTCTGGTAATGTGGTGACCAGAATTGCATGCAATGTTCCAAGTGTGGCCTAACCAATGTTCTATACAGCTGCAGCATGACTTCTTAGCTTTTATACTCGATACCCCTGCCAATGAAGGCAAGCATGCCATATGCCTTCGTGACTACCTTATCCACCTGCGTTGCCATTTTGTGACCTGTGGACCTGTACACCCAGATCCCTCTGCCTGTCAATGCACTTAAGGGTTCTGCCATTTACTGTATAATTCCTACCTGTATTAGATCTTCCAAAATGCATTACTTCGCATTTGTCACGATTAAACTCCATCTGCTATTTCTCCGCCTCCATCTGCTATTTCTCCGCCCAAGTCTCCAACCGATCTATATCCCGTTGTATCCTTTGACAATCCTCTTTCCTATCTATAACTCCTCCAATCTTAGTGCCGTCTGTAAACTTACTAATTAGCCCAGTTACATTTTTCTCCAAATCATTTATGTATACCACAAACAGCAAAGGTCCCAGCACTGATCCCTGCAGAACACCACTAGTCACAGCTCTCCATTTAGAAAAGCACCCTTCCACTGCTATCCTCTGTCTTCCATGACCAAGCCAATTCTGTATCCATCTTGCCAGCTCACCTTTGATCCCGTGTAACTTTACCTTCTGTACCAGTCTGCCATGAGGAACCTTGTCAAAGGCCTTACTGAAATCCATGTATATAACATCCACTGCCCTTCCATCGTCGATCATCTTTGTCACTTCCTCGAAAAACTTGATCAAGTTAGTGAGGCACGACCTACCCTTCACAAAACCATGCTGCCTCTCACTAATACGCCCATTTGCTTCCAAATGTTAGTCCTGTTTAGACTATTTTGCCATCCCATTAACATTGTATCCTCCATTTTCTGTCTTACTGCCAAATGGCCCATTTGTGCCATAAACACTTCCAGAAAAGAATGTTTTCCAAGGATTTTTTTATTTGTTTTGTTTAAAGACCTTTTGACATCTGCTTTAGTCATGCCTTTCACAGATTTAACTCCCATCAAAACTAGAAGCCTGTCCATATTCAATTCTTTAAATGCCAGCACTGATTGAGGAATTTCTGGATGGAACTTTTGCAATCTTGCATATTGTCTACCGAATTCCATTATGTAATCTTCTGTGGAACCATCCTCCAACTTTCTAAATTTGTCAAAATCATTTCCACACTTCGTAAGCACTTCAAGTCATTCTTCTGATAAATCTTAACCATAAAATCTAATAATATTTCCAAACCTTCATCCGTGTTCAAATGGTCAGGTTCCAACTCTGAAAATACTTTGGTTACCATACAAAATCAAAATAAGATGCAAAGTGCCAAGGCCAATCCTTGTTTTTTTTTTGGCAAGGATGTAACCAGTGTCCATAGTTACTTCATTCTTCCATTGCTCATATGGTTCACTCCCAAAATGTTGACGGGTAATCATACCCTGAAACTCTACATTTTAATTGAGCCATTCTCCAAAGTTACTTCAAACCACTCTTAAAGTTAACTCCAAATACTATCTTTTGTCTGAAGAAAGCTTAGTTTCTAATTTTTCTCTTACAAGCAGGAAGAACCATCCTCTGCTACCACTAACAGTCACAATACCTACTTGAAATAAAGATAAATACTGGCTTCTTTCAACAGTGTTTTATTTTTGGGCCATATAACTCTACAAAGAACTTGTCTCATCAGTTTTCTCTTATACATTCAGGTCAGCACTTAGCTAGTTAATAATTACCAATTGAACTCCTTTGTGAGTTAACTGTTTCCTTTCCCAACATCCACTGCTATAACAGTTTGTGATTAATATTGCATCACCCTCCTTTTTATCCAAATTTATCATTGCTGAATATCTTGTAACCAGGAATTTTAGGTTCCCAATCCTCCACTTCTTTGAACTGGGTCTCTTATTATCACTATATCATAGTGCCATGTGGTGACTTATGCCTGCAGCTCGACAACCTGATTGACCACATGCATTTTTATGTACATGCACTTCAAACCCATCTTAAACAGCCTTGCATCTTCCCTCCTGACTGATCCCTTCTACTTCTGAACTATTCTTTGGGAGAGGCAAAGAACACTAGAGTTGCTATCTGTGCAATTATCAAAAAAAAGGAACTAGAGGGCAGAAAGAGGCTCTTTGATTGACAGCCAAAAGCCATCCAAGCAAATAACAAAGAGCATATTATCTTTCCAGTTGGTGTGGGAAGATAGTGCAGTCCAATGAAGCATGTATCAAGTGATTAATAGAGGGAGCGTGGAAGTGCAACTGGAGGTCCTGTGTTGAAACCTGAATACATCACACCAGGTTTGACAATCCAGTTGGAATGTAACTGAGAAGGGACACTGAAGCTAAACATGCATGGCAACTGGAATAACATTTGTAGAAATGTAATTTTTAATGTACAAAGTGCAGATTAGGAACAGTTGCTGTTCCTGAGTCTGAGGACACTCAATTTAAGATCAGTGAACTTCAGGTCAGAAACATACCAATGCTGAGAAGGGAAGTGTTCCTGAGTACCTATAGGGGATACAGTGGCCAAGTGGTAATGTCACTAGACTAGTAATCCAGAGGCCCAGGTAATTGCTGGGGACACTGGTTCACATCCCGCATGGCAGCTGGTGGGATTTAAATTTAATTAAAAGCGTGAATTGAAAAGCTAGTCTCCATGATGATGACCATGAAACTACCACCAATTGTCATAAACCCATCTGGTTCACTAATGTCTTTTATGGAGGGAAATCTGCAGTCCTTGCCTTGTCCTACGTGATTCCAGATCCACAGCAATGTGGTTGACTCTTAACTGCTCTCAAAGTCTAGCAAGCCTCTCAGTTCAAGGGCAATTAGGGATGGGCATCAAATGCTGGCCTTGCCAGCGCCACAAACCCCAAAGAATAATAAAAAAGTTCGAGTGAGAGAGATTTGGGTTAATGCATATCACCTATAGAGTTAGTAACACAGGGCAACACCATCTGGAAGGAATTACTGAACCTGGGAGCTGGATTCATATCAGTAAAAATTAACTTTGTTGCTTTAGCTTTTGAAAGTACAGATTTTAAATCTCACCATATTGTCTTTAACTTCTCCCAGCCTGTCCATTTTTCTAGCAATGTCTTCACTCACTGATGAAACTAAAAGTAAATGGCAGCAATAGTAACTGAGCATTTAAAGCAAACTATACAGATGTTTTAAAGGCAAAAGGTGACCCTGCATAGGGGTGCGCTCTGAAATCCACCAACTCATATCATTCTTAGCCAGACATTAAACCTAGTGCAATAATGGCAGAGATCTCAACTTTGTCATTTACAAATATCATTGTGTATAAAACATGTCTTGATGTTTCAGAGTAAATTTACCAGAGATTTACCAAGTGCTGGTACACCAGAAGAGGCAGTTCTACAGGGAATGAAGTTTTATGCACAATTACAGGCTGAGGATGGACATTGGGCTGGAGACTATGGTGGACCACTCTTCCTTCTACCAGGTTAGTCAAGAACATTATGGAAATGGACCTTGGGTACACTTCCTGTTGGACATGCTGGTTTTTGATCCCATCGAGCCCAGGGAAAGGAGTTTACAGAACAAATCCACCTTAAAGCCCAATATTTCCAATGAAGTTGGGACCACAACAGACTGGAGAATGGAGTGTTGAGAGGTCATGTATATAGTGTTTGTGTTTAGGCATGGGGTTCATTTTGACTTTTTTTTTCCATTTGTATCTCCTTGCATCACACCCCAAATCTCATCAGGACTAGTAAGGAGAGAGAAGCAAGAGTAACGTTATCTACTTTCTTGAAGCTTCCTTCTTTGCCCAGAAAACATGCAAGGCATTTCCCTAATTGCACTACTAAGATTGGGAAATGAGGAACTCAATTGTTGAGCCCATGTTAACCCCAGAAGGATGCTTTCAATTCTGGGCATGAGGTGGTTAAATATAATTGACAGTTTCAAAACAAAAGTCAAGAAAAAAATTGTTTTTTCTTTAACTAATGACATCTCCTTTTAGGGCTCCTGATTACATGTCATGTAGCAAAGATATCATTGACAGAGGCTCAAAAGGAGGAAATGGTTCGATATCTCCGCTCAGTACAACTTCCAGATGGAGGCTGGGGTTTGTAAGTACCCATAAATTTGTAACAAGTTACAATAGTGAAGAGAGATTGAGTTTGTTCTTATATCAACTGATCTTATGTTTGCACCCCTTCTGTAGCTCCTTGGGCTGCATTCTGGTCTAACCTAAGGAAAAGAGGTGAAGGGCTCATTTACTAATGGCTGCTAAGGTTCACTGATGACTTGAGCCTCTGTGCTATTCCAACAGTATATGATGGACCAGAATTCACAATTTTGGGTTGAAATCAATACTTCTAGCAAGGAGCCCCTCACAACTGACTCTCCAAATTGGAAATATCGAGGTGATAGGTGTCAAGTTGGTGTGAAGAATGGGGTTTTGACACATTACAAGATCCAGTTCTTAACAATATTCCTTTTCAACCCCACCTTCCTTCAAAGATATCTTGTGGCGCAGTGGTAACATCCCTGCCTCTGAGCCAGAAGCTCCGAGTTGGAGTACCACTGCAGGATGTGATGGCCATGGAAAGTGGGCTCATAACGTGACCAAGCAGGTTGGTTATCAATCTATAACCTTTCCAATAGAGCAGGAGTGTCTTAGTCAGCTTATGCTAGATGTGGAGTGGCATTCCTCAAGCTATAGTTGCTAATGACTGTCCCAGGAGAAAACCACCTATAGAAACAGGCATAAGCATGTGCTTTGTCTGGCTCGTGTCATTAGACACAGGAATGGCCAAAGTCCAAATCTAAGTCTCCTTACAAAGAGAGGGGAGGATAGTCTCGATCTGATGTTATCTCTCTCCATTTCAATACAGCTATTCCCACCTGGAAACTGAGATGGAGATGGGTACTGTGTGGAATGGAAGTCATTGCTGTTATGGTACCAATCAAGGTTGAGTGTTGAAATCCCAACAGGACATGCGAAATTTAATTTAACATCTGCTCATTCTTGAGCTGGCATCTAACTAACAAGCATAAAAGCTAATAGGAGGAGGAGTGTTATAAAATCTCAAGTAGTTCACTGTTGTCATTCAGGGAAGTGAATTAGCCACCTGCATTTGGTCTCTGATTTACAGTAACTCCAGTCCCAATCTGACAAAAATAAAATACTGCAGATGCTGGGAAATCTGCAGTAAAAACTGAATGCTGCACATACTGTACAGGTCAGGCTGAAATTTGTGGAGAGAAACAATTAACATTTCAGCTCCCTGACCTTACACTGGAACTCATCCCACCCCATACTGCATGGTTGATTTTTAATGTCCTCTGAACTAGTCTAACAAGTACTTGAATGGCCATCCAAGCTGCCCTGACAATAAATGCAGCCCTGGCCAACATTGGCTACATCCTGAGAACTTAAATATTAAAAGTGGGAAAATGTAATCCAAAGTGGAACAGCTGCAGCTAAGGTTAGTGGATGCTACTCACAGTAAGTGGAAGAATTAATCCAGGCTGGTCTTTTGGTTAAAGCTGGTTTATTTCCAGTACCACAAGCTTCCTAATAGCTTCAACACAGTGTTCTAGCTGTACCTTTTTATTCTATTTAGATGGGATAATTAATGCCTATCACCTGTATAACTAACAGTTGGTTTTAACAAGATAATTGCCATATTAACAGTGGAGGCTGAAGCCTTCCTGTTGCACACTGGGGTTATTCCCAAAGGGGAGATGGGCTGTTAATTCTTCATGCTAAATTGGCACTAAATTCCATTCAGTCTTTCAGGCTTAACATTTCTACACAGCATTGGAAACTGTGTCTCTGTGTCTGTGCACATTCTACACAACCACATTCCAAGACCCTTAGCACATCTTTGTTTATTTTAAATTTGATGCCTTAAGATTCCCAAAGAGTCATAGAAATGTTGCAGCGCAGGAGGTGGCCATTTGGCCCATTGAGTCTGCACCAGCTCTCCAAATGAGCAGTTTGCTTAGTGCAATTTAGCTGCCTTCTCCCCATAATGTTCCTTTTGAAATAACTGTCCAATTTTCTTTTGACTACTTAGATTGAACCTGCCTCCACCACTCTTGGGCAGCATTCCAGACATGCTTACTGCATGCAATAATTTTCTCACTTTTTCTTCTTTTACCCATTACTTGACATCTGTGCCCTCTCATTCGCAGTCCTTTCATGAGTTTTTTAATCATTCACTCACGGGATGTGGGCTTCCCTGGCTGGGCCAGCATTTATTGCCCATCCTTGATTGTCCTTGAGAAGGTGGTGGTGAGCTGCTTTCTTGAACCGCTGCAGCCCATGTAGTGTAGGTACACCCACAGTGCAGTTTAGAAGGGAGTTCCAGGATTTTGACCCAGCGACAGTGAAGGAACAGTGATATATTTCCAAGTCAGAATGGTGAGTGGCATGGAGGGGAACTTCCAGGTGGTGGTGTTCCCATCTATCTGCTGCTCTTGTCTTGCTAGGTGGTAGTGGTCATGGGTTTGGAAGATGTTGTCTAAAGGAACCTTGGTGAATTCCTGCAATGCATCTTGTATACAAGTTCAACATAACCTCCTTGCTCTTGTACTCTATGACCCTATTAATACTGCCTAGTACACTGTATGCTTTATTAACTGCTCTCAACCTGTCCTGCCACCTTCAATGACATGCCCATATACACCCAGGTGCCCCTTAGAGTTGTACCCTTTATTTTATAGTGTCTCTGCACATTCTTGCTACCAAAATGAATCACCAATGAAACATCAGTGCTGTTGATGGGCGTGCATGCATTGAACCCCATTAAGCCAGTTTCCCATTCTACCAAATTGTCGGTGTCCTTTTGAAGTTCCACACGTTCCTCCTCACAGTTCACAATGCTTTCAGGTTTCATATCATCCTAAAATTTTAAAATGCGCCCTGTACACCATGGTCTAGGTCATTAATATATCAAAAATCAAGGGTCCCAGCACTGACTCCTGGGGAACTCCGCTACAAACCTTCCTCTAGCCTAAAAAACATCCATCAACCACTTCTGTTTCCTGTCATTCAGATAATTTCATTTCCATGTTACTACTGTCCCTCTTATTCCAAGATCTATAACTTTGCTCACAAGTCTGTTGTGTGGCTTTGTATCAAATGTGTTTTGGAAATGCATGCACGCCTATCAACAGCAATGCCCTCATCAACCCTTTCTATTATCTTTTCAAAGTTGGTTAAACAATATTTCCCCTTAAGAAATCCATATTGACTTTCCGTAATTAATCCACATTTGTCCATATGGCTATTGATTTTGTGCTAAATTTGGCTGTTCATCCTCCCCACTCAGGATGGCTCTGCAGCCAGTGACATCCTTGCTCCTGTTACCAGGGAGGCAACACAGCATCCTGAATTCACGTCTGTGGCCACAGAAACACCTTTTTATTCCCTAACTATTGATCACCTATCACTTTCTCTTCCAATCTTCATTGTGCGCCTTCTACAAGTGGGCCACCTGTGGGGCAATGGACTTGACTCTGCAGCACTCCTGAGATGAACCATCGCTCTCAGCAGAATTCAGAAGTGAATACTAGGTAGAGTGGGATGCACTCGGGGGACTCCTGCACTACCTGCATGTTTTTTTTGTGTGTCAGGTGGTCATCCATTTCCTCTCTTCCAGCAGCCTCTTGTAAGACTGTTAACCGGGGGGGCCCTCTAAAGGTCCTCACCCCATATTTGGTATCAACACCACCAAACAAACCATGGATACAATTTCCACTTTATGTGGAAAACCTTTATACTATTGCTTAGTGGGTTAATATACTTACAACACCAGTGGCTTAGTAAAAGCCGCATGCAGGAGCTCGTTCCTGGGTGGTTGGTATGGTGAATAGATTCCTCCACATGACTTTCCATGACTGACCAAATCACATTTCCTGGTTGTAGCCCCAATATCCTTGGGAGCTATGGCTTTATACCCCTTTCTGACCCTAGTCTCTCGGCATAAGGTAGTGTCGTAAATCAAGTCATCTGA
The DNA here is from genome assembly GCF_017639515.1 of Carcharodon carcharias. Lineage (NCBI taxonomy): Eukaryota > Metazoa > Chordata > Chondrichthyes > Lamniformes > Lamnidae > Carcharodon > Carcharodon carcharias. Next base: position 121,855,429 of record NC_054478.1, on the reverse strand, counting down.
TTTGGATTATCAATCCCACCCAGGCTATGCAAAGACAACCTGCATGTGCTCATTTCCTGCTCTTAGCAGGGCGTGTCTCCAGATACCTGCCAGAAACGGATGTGATTTCTGTATCTTGGTAAGGCAGGAGGAGAGCCATTGTCACATATCTGAGAAACAATTGTATAGGTCAGTTTCTGTAATCAGGGTGTGTGGTGGTTAGCCAGTGGCATGTCCTAACATGTCTGTGTCTGGGTATCCATGTCCAGTCTTTTCTTTAAAGTTCCATATAAGCCTCAGGGTTGATATCTTTGGTCAAAAATATTCTCCATTCGGCTGATGTCCTCCACACTCCCTGCTCCTACCACCTGGTTCTGAGCTTAGGACGTTGTTTCACCTTGCAACTGGTTACATTTTGACGCAAGTTTGATGATAATACATATTAAAAAGAAACAAAGGGAGGCCTTCCAGCATCATGGAAATACACAAAATATCAAAATGCCTCGCACTTAAGCTGCAGGTGATAGCATCTATCAACATGCTATCCACGAAACTCTCAATCTCACGGATGCACCGCAGTGACACCAGCTGCTGCTCAAGTTCTTAAATTCAGAGCTCAAGCTGCTGTAACTGATGACACTTCCTGCACAAATGGTTATCCAGGACAGAGGAAGCATCCTGAAGTTCCCACGTAGCACAAGATGTGCATTCTAAGAGGTTGGAGCAGCCCAGCCATTCCTGTATTTATTAGCTAACCTTGCTACTGCTAATAAATCTCACCAATATGAAAATACCTTGCCACTATTTATAAACCTTACTACTATTAATAAACCTTACTGATATTGATAAATCCTACTAATACTTAACACATCTAACCAGTAGGAATAAACTTTACTCAAAAATAAAAAGACAAAACTCACCAGATACTCACTTGTTATTTATTAATATTTTAACTTTTTAAACTCCCAGTTGTTTAGATTGTCTCCACTAGCAAGTCAACTCCCACTTATTACTGTTAATAAACCTTTACCAATAATAATGAACCTATTAATAAACCTTACTAGTACTAATAGACCTTACTACTACCGATAAACCTTTATCAATACTCAGACCTTATGACTATTGATCAACCTTACTAGCACTAATTAACCTTAAGACTATTACTAAATCTCACCAGTACTAATAAAGTTTTCAATGCTGATGAACCCTGCCAATATTTAATACATCTTAATCGTAATAAACCTTACTTTAAAAAAAAAAGACTCACCAGCTGCTCACTTTTTTCTTGTTATTACTTAATACCTTAACATTTCTAAATCCGCCAGTTGTATAGACTCTGTCCCTATCAACAATACTCACCAGCAAATCAATTCACAGCTTTGTGTTTTAAATGACAAATTCATTTACCTAATTAACTTTTAATTGATGCCTCCCTAGTTTTCTTTCTTGCTTGTGCTTATATTTATCATTCCAAATTATGTTCTACTCCACGGACTTAAATTCACTAGTTTAGCTAATTAGGAAATACCTTCCAACCAATCACCTCCCTGTGATGTGTCACCTTGATTTTTGTTTCCAAACTTGGCTTGAAATCTACAGACCAGAGAGGCGACTCTGCTCGGCTCGTCTGAGCTCTCGATCTCTCTCGTCGGCTTTGAGCCCTGCTCAGTCTCCCAGCCATACGTCTATGCTGCTTTCCAAACAGGTTGTCAGTTCTTTCAGTATGATGTAGTGTGACAGGCCAGCATCTGTCATGATTTCACCAATGCCAAGATAAAGGGCTTCTGAGGTTAATGGTAAACCTGCACCTTGCTTCATTTTTAGCCTAGTTTGCATTTTCCTATATCCTAATGCTAAATATGACCCACATGTTTTGATTTGAATGCTAGGCATGTGGCGGACAAGTCGACAGTTTTTGGAACAGCACTGAATTACACAGCCCTGCGAATCCTTGGTGTCGGGCCAGATGAGCCTTACCTGGTGCGAGCAAGAAATAACCTTCATGATAAAGGTCAGAAATCTAAATAATTAAAAGCAGTGTGCAAGGAGCTTTTTTCTGTGGGTTTATAGCTGCCTGTGGTAAACTAATTACAAATGCTCAGCAACAGTACTCTGTAACATTCAGTAAAAAAAACCTTAGGTTTTTCAGGAAGAGGCCTTTGACCTATTTGAAATAAAGTAGGTAAAATAGTGAGATTGAGAAAATCTGCAACAGACAGGTTGGATAGAGTAGGAGGGATAAACACAGAGCGATACATTTGTCAAGATGATTATCTCATGGTAAGTACATTGTGTGGAATCCATCACCTGGCTGCCTTCACTCACATGCCCAAACTTTTATCAACAGGAGTCAATAATCAAAACACTTCCAGGGTTGACATTAATCCATTTTAAATAAGCATGCAGAGTGTCTGCTGATGCCACTGGTCAGCCAGTGTTGGAGGCAGGGCAAATCTTACTGCAGGATCACAGCAAAGAGTTATTTTACAGCAAACAAAGTCTATTTAAATTAAGTCTCGATGAACTACTGCAAATAGAATTCCTGACCAAATCTACAGTAACTTCTCCCGATAAAAGCAGGATGATTTCTTCAGAAAAGTGGAGTAGAGGGTAGTTACATAATACATTTTGCTGGTGAAATAATCAATTTGTAATAAATGGAGAATAGTTGCATACAAATTTTGTGGTAAACTCAGTTATTTACAGTAGCGCAGCCTCCAGGTGCGATGGACAAGAGAATTACCCAATCACCTTCATTCTGACTGGGAGTAGTGGTGTCACTGTATGCAGCTGATTCCACTGCTGTTTATGGGACCCTGCCATGTGAAAATTAGCTATTGCGTTTGCATACATGACTGTTGTTACAAAAAGTAGTAACTCATTAGCTGTGAAGCATTTTGGGATGTCCTGAGTATGTGAAAGACACAATGTAAATGCACGACTTCCTTAATGGCATTAGTATAACGTAAGGTCAGTAATTTATCTCAATGACAGAAATCACAGCAGCTCCTTTTAAGAAATCTCAGGTTTGCCTGACAAAGCAATTACTGTACAAACAGATGCTGCCTGACTTGAATATTTCCAGGATTTTGTTTCTATTTCATATTTCCAGCATTGACGGTATTTTGGTTTTGTTACTGCCCAGACACTTGCATTGATAGACACCATTGTGTTTCTCAGACCATGGTTTAAATCTGCTTTTCTGCCATCTCCTGAACCAGACTCCCTCCAGTCTCCGGGATCAAACTGTTTCTCCACTGGCCCCTGAACTAAACTACATCTCCCTGGTCTGAGCTGGATGTTAGTGCCCTTTGGCTTTTGAACTGGATTTTTCCTCACGTTGCCTCCTGCCCTGTAGATATGCCAGGACTCTGCAATCACAGATGTTACCTTTTACCAAACGCCTATGCTAAAAAAAATCTCTTGCTTTCTACCATCAGTTTATATTATATAAAGGTCCTCTGTGGCCATTCACGTGTATATGTCAGTCTGTATGTGCGACCTCCCTCTTTTTCTGGTTGCTTTTTGGCTCTGCTGCTTTCTGTTGCTATTCCTAATTTCCTGTAGCCATGTCCCATTTCACCTTCTGCTTATCCATCATCATGTTCACTCAATCCCTTGCCCCACTCTGCACTATTCTCAGCCTAAGTTCTCTCCTGCTTCTGCTCTAGGTTTGAATTCCATGTAAACAAGCCACAACCTCCCTCTGGCATTGCCTACTAATCACATCATGAGTTTTTGGTTCTCATGATACCATCATGACCAGAAAACACAACTGCCTTGTACTTGGTTCCCAATGACCATCCCACCCATTCTTTAGAGGTTAACTTCTTTAACCTTCTCCCCATTCTCTTGTCTCTTCCACTACTCATCCCTAATCTTGTTGGGCAATTATCAACCACTGCCCTACTTCATGTTGCTCTCCAGAATGTCTGCTTCCTCAAAATCAGTAATCCTAGATGAATCTATTGACATACTGGCTTTGACAGACTCAATTTATTATTATTCCAAGCATTCCCCTTGTCATAACATATGAAATAGGAGCAGGAGTAGACCTATAGCCCCTCGCTCCTGCTGTGCCATTTAATATAATCGTGGCTGATCTTTGGCTGGAGCTCTGCTTTCCCATTCGTTCGCGTTTCTCTGCACCGTCACCCCTCCCTCTCTCCCCCGCCAACCCTATATCTCTTGATTCCCTAAGACCAAAAATATGCCTATCTCAGCCTTAAATATATTCAACAATGGAGCATCCACAACCCTCTGGAGGACAGAATTCCAAAAATTCACAGCCCTCTCCGTGAAGAAATTTCTCCTCATTTCTGTCCTAAATCTGCCGCCCTAAATCCCCCATATTCTACATTCCCAGCTGAGAGAAACAACATCTTAGTGTCTACCCTGTCAAGCCCCTTCAGAATTTTGTATATTTCAATGAGAATCACCTCTCATACTTCTAAACCCCCTAACCCTAACCATAGGCCCAATTTACTAGCCTGTCATAGGACAACCTTCTCATCCCTGGAACCAATCTAATGAACCTTTGCACACCTCCAAGGCAAATGTACCCTTGCATAAATACAGAAACCAAAATTGGGCACAGTACTCCAGGTGTATGCTCACCAAAGCCCTGTACAATTGTAGCAAGACTTCCTCATTTTTATATTCTAATTCCCTTGCAATAAAGGTCAACATGCCATTTGCTTTCCTAATTGCTTGCTGTACCATCACTGTGTTCCTTGAGAGAGTACGCCTAAATTCCTCTGAACATTAACATCTAGAAGTGTTACACCTTCTGAAAAATTTTCTGCTTTTCTGTTCTTACTGTCAAAGGGAATAACCTCACTTCCCCGTATTGTACTCCATCTGCCACCTTATTGTCCACTCACTCAACCTGTCTATGTCTCTTTGCAGCCTCTGTCCTCCTTACAGCCTACATTTCTGCCTAACTTAGTATTGTCAGCAAACTTAGATACATTACTCTGTGTCTTCATCCAAGTCATTCATAAAAATTGTAAAGAGCTGATGCCCAAGCACATGGGGCTCTCCACTTGTCATAGCCTGCCAGCTTGAAGACATCTGTTGCTTACTGTCTGTTAACTAATTCTCTATCTGTGCCCATATATTTCCAACCCCCACCCCAACCATTCCATGAACTCTTATCTATCTTGTGTGGCACTTATCAAATGCCTTTTGGAAGTATAAATGTGCTACATTTACTGGTTTCCCTTTATCGGCCCTACTAGTTACATTTTCAAAAAAACTCGTATGTTTGTCAAACATGATTTCCCTTTCATAAATCCATGTCAACTTTGTCTGATTATACTTTGATTTAAGTGCATTGTTAAGACTTCCTTGATAATATATTTCAGCATTTTCCTGATGACTGATGTCAGGCTAACTGGCCCTGGATATAGTCTCCATTCTTTCGAACATCCATGTTACATTTGCTAACTTCCAATCTGCTGGGATCGTTATAGAATCTGGGGAATTTTGGAAAATCATAAACAGCATGTCTACTATCTCTGCATGCAGTTACCTCTTCTAGAACCTTAGGATGTAGGCCATTAGGTCCTGGGAATTTGTCGGATTTTAGTTCACGTTTCATCCTCTCTCATTTCCACCACCTCTAATGTAATGGTGGTGGCATTTTCCTCTACCCTTTTTCAGCATACCAATAGGACTTCTGTGGCACCCTGGTCCACTCTTCATTCACTCCCAACACCATCACCCTTTCCCACTGCACCCTTTCCATGCAAGAACAGGAGATGTAGTATCTGGCCTTTTACCACCTCCCTTCCTATTGTCCAAGGCCCCAAACACTCCCAAGTGAAACACCAATTTACTTGTACTTTCAATGTGTATACTGTATTCACCACTCATGATGTGGTCTCCTCTACATTGGAGGCCAAACTCAGCCTAGATGACCACTTGCAGAGCATCTCTGTTCAGTCAGCAAACATAACCCTGAATTTCCAGTCACTTGCTTTTAATCCTGCACCTTGTTTTCACTCTGATCTTTGTCCTTGGCCTGCGGCAGTGTTCCAATGAAGCTCAAGGAATAGCATCTCATCTTTTAGAGCATTTTACAGCCTTCTGGTCTCAACTTTGAGATTAACAATTATTGTTCATTACCTCTACCTCCATGTTGTATCCTATTTCTTTGTTAGTTTGTTTTGTTTGTCTTGATTTCCTTTTACTCTACTTTCAGACTGCAGTTATCCAGCCATTTGCACCACTCTTGGCATATCTTTCATTTCTTTACTTGCACCATTACCACTCCCTTTAATCTTGCACCAATAAATCTTTTATCATTTAATTCCTTCTATTTTTCACCCACCCTCTCCCCTTTCACTTACTTAAAATCTATATTACTTTCTAACTTTTCCTGGTTCTGATGGAAGGTCACAGACCTGAGACAATAACTCTCCACAGATGTTGCCATTGGCGCTGATATTTCCAGCATTTTCTGTTTTATTTCAGATTTCCAGCATCCACAGTATTTTGCTTTTGCACTGAAGCAGTGGGGTGGGTATGACGACCAAATCTCGCCTCACCCTTTTCCCTATTTTGACACCTCACCTTTTTTTGCCTTTTTTGTAAGTCATGCAAAGCCTCCATGATTTAACACCCTTCCCACAGTGAAGTGTATCTGATCCATTATTGCTGTAAGCATTCATCATGAGAATGACCTAGTCATGTGTAACATTATTATGCATTCCTCTCCTCAGCCAAATCTTCCTATTACTCCAGCGTTATCCTCATGATGAACCATCTCCTCAAACCTCTTAACCCCTGTACTTTCCAGTCTTACCTCCACAAATAAATGAAGAGTTCACGAATTGTTTAATTCTCAAAGACTGGTGCCAACCATCCACCTCATATCGTCTATTAATCCTGAGCTCCCCATTTACCCTGCCTTCAGTCTTTTAGGGCCTGCAAGAGCACGAAAAATGGGAGGCAGGGTGACTGAATTAGTGGGAGCTGAAATTTTGCTTTCCCGACAGCAGGTTCAAATTTAGAGATTAACTCAGCTGTGTGTTTGTGGCAGTATAGGCCTCTCACCATCTCGTGGCAGGTTCCTACTTGTAATATATTTGCATACCATGAATACTCATTGTATTAAAATTTTTTGTAATTACTTACCTTCATGATGAAGTCAGTGTCGCACAAGAATCTCGAGGCACCTGGTTCACATTCTTTTAAAGATGGTGTGCAATAGTCGGCTTTTTGAAGTTGTGTCTGAGGTCTTCCTTGTTGAACTATGTGGCACAAGGCAGGGAGCAGGAGATGGCAGCTTGCATAGAGGCTTAGGACTGACAAGGGTGTGAGGAGTTTGGGGGCTGTGGAGTGGGGTTGAGGCCATGGAGTAGAAGAGGGATGCAAGGGAGGACATAGGGTGGGGTTGGGGCATGGAGGGATAGAAGAAGGATCCAAGGGAGTGCAGAACATGGGGTCAGGGTCATATGGAGGAGTGAAGTGGGAAAGGCCTAGCACCCTGTGCGTGATGTGGAATGGTGGTGTTGTGATATCATTAAGGAACTCGACAAATGAGCAAGTAGCCAGAATGTGGGGCAGCATGTGACCAGCAGCTAGTTGTGTGTGTGTATAATAATTGCAGCTGTGTTATCCTTGAGTAGCAGTTGCTGAATCCGTAAGTTACAAATGTCTGCAGAGACATCCCGTGCTGTATCTTCAAATAAGCCGAATCTACATATAGTTTACCAGTCCTGGTGTGAGGTTGGTGAGTTGGTATAAAGTAAACATAGAAACAACAGGTGGGAACAGTCATTGAAGTTAAGAAAATGAGGGTGTCAGTACTGTCCATATGTAGCATAACTGGCAGGGTCCTAGTAGGGCTTTGAGTTCACCTACAACATTTCAGATATCCTGCTGAGTGATCCCAGTGTGGTGAGTACAACACCAACATGAACGTTCAATAAAGAGTGAACACAAAAACACAACATTGTTTCCTCCATCATAAAGAAATGTCCCGAACTCTCCAGGAATCATCAATGCATGCCAACCAGGAGGTACACTAGTACATTTAGCTTTCATTCAGTGAAACCAATGTAATGTAAAATACTTACAAGTGAAATTTAAATTTGAAAAAGATCCATGCTACTTTTGTGCTTTCAATAAGTCTTATGTTAATGGCAATGGAGTTGGGCAGAAAGGTTGTGGCCATAAAGAGGAGACTCCCAGTTTGTCTAGTAGGCTTTTTTTATAGTCTGCCCAACTGCTGTATTGTCAGCTGATGGTGGGTTTCACCATTGAAAATCTTCCCCTGCCATGTGATCACATGTCTCCCATGCACACTGCTGGCACTTGAAATTTTAATTGGAATCATGTGGGAACCAGCAAAAAGCAGGAGAGCAGAACTGATGCCCATTTTCTGTACCACTGTCAGGAACAATGTGCCATAGTTAAAATTCTGCCCAATGTCCCCTGTACCTCTTCCAAGCCCTTCTTTTCTCTGGGACTCACTTTCTGCTCCCTGGGTCCTCCCTCAGCCACTCTTAGACACTCAATTTCACTCATATTACTGTCTCATTTTGTTCAGATAGCATTCCTCTTTTTAGATCAGCTGACACAACTGTCCCAACAACGACTATCAATCCTTCCCAACCCTTGTCCTAGTTCCTTTTCCTTTCAGCCCTTAAATATGTGTTGTTGCTCAGCTCTGTTTCAAAACCCCATGTTTGAATCTTGCCAGCTCCTACTGCGCAGAGCACTGAGACGGTCATGGTCAAATTATAGAAATTACAATGTCTCGGATAATAACTGGTGGTTTGCTTTACCTATTCTCTTCAAACTTTGTGGCATTTGACACAGTTATGCTATCTCCTTCATTGCCAGTTTTCTTTTCCATGGCACTATTTATTCCTACCTGTTCCAACACAACTGCCCCTGATGTTCCCCATGGATCGCTCTCAGTCTCTTCCTTTTGCTCATCTACATGCTACTCTTCAGTTACATCATCTGCAAATACAAGGCTGGCCTACATGTGTGCTGACTGCAGCTAGGTTCATCTTTCCACCATTTCCCTCAAACATAGCCAACTCTATCCAGTCTGACAGCCTGTCTGATATTAAGTCATAGGTCCTGTGTTAACAGCTGCCTCTGCAACAAGTTTACTCCTGTTGCTGCTGAAATCCTTATTCATGCTTCCATCCTCTTTAGATTCTATTTCTCCACCACTCATTCCTTATTGACCTGTCAATCCTCTGCTTCCAATGAAATACAACTTTCCCATATCACACTTGACCTGCACTAAATGTCGCTTGACAAGCAACTCCACCCAGTCTTTGCTGACCTCCAGTGAATTTAAAAGAACCATTCTCGTTTGCAAATTACTCCACGGTTTTTCCCCATCCATATTTTCAAACTCCTTTAGTTCCAGGTCCATGGAGGCGTTGCTCCTTTGAATATGGTCAACTTTACTGCTCTTTCAACCCACCGTTGGTGGCAGAACCTTGTCTAGGACATGAGTTTGAACAGTGAGCAAGCTATCCTGCAGTGAGTATCTGCAGTTGGATGACATGATTCTATTCTCACCCAGCATCCAAACACTTCTTGCTGAATAACAATTGGAATTAGGAAACTAAGCTGTATTTTTATTTTGCCTTTATCCCTGAACCTCGGGTATTATGGCCAGTTGTCCCAGTTGAAATGTAACTCAGATCTTTTCATCTCTGTGGCTGGGAGAAAGTCTTAAAAATATATTCCATTGATATACAAAGTGGTGCTTTAGATTTGTATCATTCAGAGTTAGGTGTTATTTAGTCCCTCATTGTGCAGGTGTCTGAGATTCTACTGTATTTGCATTCAGAATGTTTGCCAGCTATAGTTGTTTGAGGATGAGGTGCTACATGTTCCTTTCATATTTTTTGTAATAAAGTTAGATATTGAGGACAGGAAATGCTTTCTCATCATACACACAAATGTTTAACACCTACAATAATTGTCTTCCCCATGGTTTCAGGTGGTGCAGTTGGAATCCCGTCCTGGGGTAAATTCTGGTTGGCCATCCTTAATGTCTACAGCTGGGCAGGGATGAACACCTTGTTTCCTGAGATGTGGTGAGTCCTATAAGTAAACTATTGAATGCTTCTAAGTTTCTGGAGCCAGTTTTGGAACAGGAGGTATGCAGTAAAGCAAATTGTTATAATTAGGGAATCCTGAGATTTAGGACGAAACAGAAGTTGGGTCAAAATGAGGACTATTTCCTTCATCAGTATATTGTATTTCTAATGAGGGGGATATAGTGTTAGATCTGGCTAATGAAGCCGGGTGAACAATTGTCCTGAAGTTAGAAGGACACTTGAAAATAATGATCGCTTAAATTAAAATGGATAGTCATTGAATTGGACTATAAATTTGAGTAATTTGTGGGTTGATAGAAGACCCAGTTCAGGTTGATTTGTTGGAAAATAATAGGTGAGAGAGTGGAGTGACAGTAATTGGTTATTTACACGTAAATACAGTCTAGATGTAAAGACGATGCATCGCCTTCTGGGGTTCTATGGATAGAGAAGTGGGAATAAAACTTGGTATTTGAAAAAGAGGTTAAATAAATCTCCCCAGAATGATGCAGTACTGTAAAAAGTATATAAAAAAGAGGCAAGAAAATTGTTATGAAGGAGGATGAGGAAGATTGGCAGCCAGAGGATAAGTAGCACATAAGTAGTAGAAGGATAGCCAAAGAATGGATAGAGCCACTTGGAGATGAAAAGACCATCTTGTAATTTGAAGAGAGGTCATGATAAATATTTTGCTTTAATTTTTACAGAGGAAGGTGAAAGTAGGTGTACCTGATGATTCTGTGGAGGAGCCACAAATGAGAATAAAGGATTTAAAAAGAATGAATGAGACTAAAATAAGTCAAATCATGTGGCCAGAATAGTGACAGCAGTTCTAATGATAAGAACTCTAGTTTTCCAGAGGTTAAACTGACTGAACTATAATTGCTGGGCTTATCCTTGCACCTGATTTTCAACAAATGTAACAGTTGCAATTTTCCAGTCCTCTGGCACATGTATCCTGTCCCACATTAAAGTCCAATTATCCAGCACCCCGTTGTCTGTACTTCCCCAGTGTATTTGATGTCAAATCCTTTTTCTTGTGTGAATCAGATCAGGTACTGTCCCTCACCCCAGTGATAGACTTGCTGCCCCTGACTTTGGGTAACCATCTCCAACTCTCTATCTCTTCCTGAATACTCCTAACTCCAGACTGATGTGAAAACCCCACCTTTCACCCTAGCATGAGTAGCACCACCTTGATCAAACTCTTTGCAAATCCATTTTGAGCACCTTTGCTTCTGAACTTTTTAAAGTTCCTCCACAAACCCATCTATGTCCAAGTTTCTGGCTCTGTTTTGTTTTCACTGGATGTATTTTTGAAGAAATAGGAGCAGGAGGCAGCCATTTAGCTCCTCGAGCCTGCTCTGCCATTCAGTACGATCATGACTAATCTGATTGTGGCCTTAACTCCACTTTCCAGCCTGCCCACATAACCTTTGACTCCCTTGTACATCAAATCTCTCTAATTTAGTGACCCAGCCTCTGCTGCTCTCTGGAAGAGAATTCCAAAGACCAATGGCCCTTTGAGAGAGAAAAAATCCCCCTCATCTCTGTCTCAAAATATGAGATTGTAGTAATTATTGATTAATGTAGGACTGTAGCTTTAAGAATAACCCTGTGTTGTAAGATCACATGATCTGTGGAAACCAATAGGTTAGCAGCACGGGGAACCTCTAAGAGCGTTCTTCTTTAGTTATAGAGTTTGATGCACACATGTAGTTGCTACTGCTAGTCTTGTAAATAAAGTTAAGTGTGTCCACCAAGAAAAGTTGCCTGGAAAATCAACACTATAACAAACTGGCGACAAGGATGGGATAAATCAGATCTGATACCGTCCCTTGCTCAGTGATTGAGAGTATCTAATAATTAAGAAAAAGGAGATATACTCATCTGATATGTCAGAATTTGGCTGAATCAATCCCTTTGAACCAGCCAGACAACTGGTCTCAATATATAGAACATCTTGCATTCTACTTTCAAGCCAACGAAATTGAGGGGAGGAAAAGAGGAGAGTGATTCTCTTGAGTATTTGTGGGAGCAAAACCTACAGTTTAACTCTAAGCTTGACAGCCCCCTGTGCCTCAGATTTGAAGATCTTCAGTGAATTAGTAGACCTCATTAAGGGACATTTTCAACCCAAGTTTCAACTCTTCAGTTATAATGCAGAGGTTCAGGTTCAACTCACGGAATAGATCTCCAGGGGAGACCGTTGCTACCTATATGGCAAAATTAAAACAACTAAAGGAATATAGTGATTTCAGTGAAACCCTGAATGACATGCTCAGGGATCATTTGGTATGTGGCATGCAGGAGGATACTGTTCAGTGAAGATTGCTGGCTGAAGTGGATCCTGATTTTAAGAAAGCATTAGAAATAGCGCTTCCAATGGAAAGTGCTGTAAGGGATTCACAAGAAATTCAAGGGGCGCAAAATGGCGTCATTCTCCTAGTTGGGCGCGAAATGGGAAACAGCTCCCACCAACCGAAAATTTAGAAGAAACAGCTTAGCAGCAAAATTGCAAACTAATTTTTATCGACATGGAAACAATGATCCTAACGATGGGCAATTTAAAAAGATAGCGTTATTTTTGTCATAGAAGTGGACACATTGGGACGTTGCAAAGCGAGATTTACACAGACCTCCAGACAACAGTCCAAGTCCAATGTTGTATTTAGGCCAGAATATTACACACTTGGGTGTGTGTGCACCTGACCCAAATGAGTGTAAAATGACACGTGATATTTCAGTGGGTGGGTGCGTGCGGGATTCAGCAGTGTGTCTGCTGACAATTAAAAGGCCTATTAAGGCCGTTAAAATCATAATTGAAAGAAATTTTGGGCTACCCATCCAACCTTACAATTGGCAGGCAGACGAAAAGGCCAAGCAGCCTTTAGATTTTTTAGGAAAGCTCATCCATGGGTGGAATGAGGTTTCCAACAGCTATTCAACATTTAAACATTTCATTAATAACGTGTCCCTGCTCATGTGACAGAGGGGACATGTTTAACATTTTACAATTCTTTATTTTTACTTTTCAAAACTGTTCATCTCCGAGGCAGCTCTGTGCCTTGGAGCTTTTGCAGTGTGCACCCGCGAAGTTGTGCGCTCACCCTTGCTGCACACACACCATGCTGGGCGGGCCGCTATTGGCCTATCGGTGTGAACTCGTGGTCCAGCCCTAGTTGCAGGTGGCAGTCGGCTTCCCGACTGCTCCTGCCCACCCCATGAGGGCAAAATCCTGGCCATAGGGTAGAAGACCCAGAAACAGCCAATTCTGACATTTTATTCATTATGCAGCATGAAAGTTGGGAAAACAGGGCCAATTATTATCACAATGCAAGTGAATGGTTAAACCATTAAAAATGGAATTAGACACCAGTGCTTCTACCACTAATTAGGAGAACACACTTTCAGATGTTTAAAAAGGTAATGAACAATTAAATTTGGAACAAACATTTGCCAAGTTGAAACCGTACGCAGGTGAACAATTTCAGGTAAAAGGTATCACCAGAGTAACTGTTCGTTATAGACACCAATCAACACAACTACCCATGATGGTGTTGGAAGGTAGAGGACCAAATCTTCTAGGTCGAAATTGGTTAAGGGAAACTAACCTTGATTGGCCAGTGAGACTTCACAAGAAATTCAAGGGGCGCAAAATGGCGTCATTCTCCTAGTTGGGCGCGAAATGGGAAACAGCTCCCACCAACCAAAAATTTAGAAGAAACAGCTTAGCAGCAAAATTGCAAACTAATTTTTAGTTGGAAGAGTTCCTGAGATGAAAAAATAAAAAAGGCAAGGTACTTCAGAAGGAGCATGGAGAGTCCAAGGACTGCAACAGGATGAAAAAAGTGTGTGTAAGCATTCAGCAACCTGAAGAAGTGAAGATGGTCTTAAACAACGACATAGAAGAACAGCAGAAGAAACCCAAGGAGACTCTGCTGAATTACAAAATTCAAGGTGAAGCGAGTGAGCTTCGCAAAGACGAGGAAAACCTGTTGAAAAATCTTCACACACTATAAAATTCCTCAGTAAAAGTTTGTACCTCTGGGAAAATTACAGAGAGAAACAGGAAGAATTTAACATCCCTCTGAACAAACTGAAGAACCAGTTGGCAGAGAAGATGCCACGGGGTTCCAGGAGGAAGCCAACAGATACAAGAAAGAAATAGAAGAGCTGAAGAATCAGCTAAATGAAGCTAAAAAGAGGCTTTGAAAGCAAAAGTCATAGAACTTTAAGATGCGAGTAGATAATGAAGTCATGGGTAGCTCAACTACTGAACTAAGACAAGTTCAGATTGCAACTGAAAAGTCTGGCATACTGAAGTCAAAAAGAAGGCTGAGTCTAAATTCTGTGGCAGAAAGAAGATGACAGAGGATGCAGAATTATTGATGAGGCACCGTCTTGGGACAAGACTAAGCCTGATTCTTACCAGTTTGGAGGGGAATGTGGAGAAAAGTCAAGGGAACTAAAAAGTGACTCATGATTTGCATAGTCATGAGCGACTTGAGTTGGAGAAGCAGTATATGTAAGGAATTTTGGTGGAGGACCGAAGTGATTACCTGGTAAAATAAGCTTTGCGACCAGATCATTATTGTACCATGTGGAAGTGGAGGGCTGGATCAACCATAAGGAGAAAGGGGATACCCCAACAAAAATTATGTTGCACCTGTAACCAGTGCTAAACCAGTGGTTCCTGTTGAAGTTGCTCAACCAAGGACAGACGTGCCTGATGTCTCTGTCGGAGTGGAAGACACTGACACTGTGCCTAATGCGGTTCCAGAGAATGTGATTCCTGCAAAAGAATCGGAAGTTGTGGAGCTACGACATTCCACACGGATCAGGAAACCACCCGAAAGACAATTTGTAATTTCATGACCTGTGTAAATATTGTAATGTTATGGCAATATCCTTGTAAATACAAAATGTACAGAAAAGTTAAAGAATGTAGTAATTATAGCTTTGATCAATATAGAACTGTAGCTTTAAGAATAATTCTGTTGTAAGATCACATGATTTGTGAGAAACAATGGGTTAGCAACGCGGGGAACCTCTGATTTCTTCTTCAGTTATAGAGTTTGATGCACACATGTAGTTGCTGCTGCTGTCTTGTAAATAAAGTTAAATGTTTCTACCAAGAAAAAGTTGCCTTGAAAAATCAACTCTATAATAGTGATCCTTGGTTTTAAACTGTGCTCCCTAATTCTAGATTCCCCCATGAGCGGAAACATCCTCTCAGCATCTACCCTACTAAGTCTCCTCAGAATCTCTTAAGTTTCAATAAGATCAGCTCTCAATCATTCAAATTCCAATGAATTTAGGCCCAAGCTGCTTAATCTTTTCTCATAAGACAGTCCTTTTATCCTAGGAATCAGCCTAGTGAACCTTCTCTGAACTGCTTCCAATGCAAGTATATCCCTCAGATAAAAGCAAAATACTCTGGATGTTGGAAATCTAGAACAAAAACAAAAGTACCTGGAAAAACTCAGCAGGTCTGACAGCATCTGCAGAGAGGGATACAGTTGATGTTTCGAATCCATATGACCCTTCATCAGAACTAAGGCATATAGAAATGAGATGAATTATAAGCTCTTAGAGGGGGGTGGGATAGGTAGAGCTCGATAGGGGGCCAGTGATAGGTGGAGGCCAAGAAGAGACTGCCAAAGATGTCATAGCAAAAAGACAAAGGGGTGTTGACAGTGGTGATATTATCTAAATGATCTGCTAATGGGGCCATTAAGAGTAGCAAGCAGGACAAGCTAGTGGCAGATGGCCCTAGTGGGGGTGGGGTGGGGATCAAAATGGGCTAAAAGGTGGAGATAAAACAATAGATAGAAATAAATATTAAAATAGGAGGGAAAAGAAAAATATATTTGTAAAAAAATATATAAAATTATTGGAAAAAGGGGATTCAGAAAGCGGGTGAGGATGGAGGAGAGAGTTCATGATCTGAAATTGTTGAACTCAATATTAAGTCCGGAAGACTGTAAAGTGCCTAGTCGGAAGATGAGGTGCTGTTCCTCCAGTTTGTGTTGAGCTTCACTGGAACATTGTAGCAGGCCAAGGATGGACATGTGGGCATGAGAGCAGGGTGATGTGTTGAAGTGGCAAGCGACAGGAAGGTCTGGGTCATGCTTGCGGACAGATCAAAGGTGTTCAGCAAAGCGGTCACCTAGTCTGTGTTTGGCCTTTTCAACGTAGACGAGACCGCATTGGGAGCGGCGAATGCAGTAAATGAAGGGCTATACGGACTTGAAACATCAACTGGATCCCTCTCCGCAGATGCTGTCAAGCCTGCTGAGTTTTTCCAGGTGTATTTGTTCTAGATTTCCAGCATCCACAATATTTTGCTTTTATCTTAGTGTTTAATTGACTGCCCCCTCTCTTCAAGGAATGTCTACCTTGAAGTATTGCTTTTCTCTCCGACAGGATTTCCGCCTGTCTCTTTTGCCCTGTTCACCTTCGTTGCTTTCCATTTCTCTCCTGGTGTTTGACAATATGTTTACTAAAACTTGCTTTCACAGCCATATTTCATTCCTCAGTGACTGTCTCCATCTCTGACTTACCCCACGTGAATTCCAACTGAAGTTCCACCCCTGATGTTTCGAACCCACCCAGGATTACAGGTATCTCCAGGACATACAATGTTCCTCGGGCTGCTGTTCTCATCGCATCCTGAGATCCACACTCAGTGCCATGCGCCGCCATATGAACACACTCAACCTCTCCCTCCAGCACCGACTCACCCTATTTCTAACCAGTCCTTGCCCCCAGTTTCATTTTATTCTTCGTCTCATCTGACACCTCAACAAGAAACTTTCTCTCTCAGATGCAAAGGAACGCAAGCTCCAACAACTCATCAACACCAACGTCCATCAGGATCCTCCGCCCCTGCCTGTCCCTCTGTCCCCAACCCATCTTCCGATCCCAGCCCCGGCCGTGTATTCACCATGCCCCTTGACCTTCCCCTCTCTGATGCTGAACGTTCAGCGCTCAGCAAAGGACTCAGTTCCATACCCTTACACCCTCACCTCAATGAAGTTAGGGCTCGGCACGATGCTGAACTCTTCTTCTACTGCTTTCGTCTATGTGCTCACTTCGTTGGGCAGGAGTCCCGTCCCTGTTCAATGGACCCTTTTACCCACTTCCAATATTCTCCCTGCACCTGGACCCCTCCCTCTGGATTTTTACCTGCTCTTGATCTTTTCATTGAGAACTGTCAGCGTGACATCAGTCATCTCAATTTCTCTGCTCCTCTCACCCACTCTAACCTGTCTCTTTCTGAACTTGCCGCACTCCGTTCTCTCAGGTCCAACCCTGACTTTGTCATCAAACCAGCTGACCAGGGTGGTGCTGTTGTTGTCTGGTGCACTGACCTCTACCTCGCAGAGCTTCAACTCGCAGACACTTCCTCCTGGACCATGACCCCACCACTGAACATCAAGCCATTGTTTCCAGGACTGTCACTGACCTCTTCTCTTCTGGAGATCTTCCCTCCACAGCTTCCAACCTCTGTTTCCCAACCTTGGATGGCCCGCTTCTACCTCCTACCCAACATCCACAAACAGGACTGTCCTGGCAGACCGATCGTGTTAGTCTGTTCCTGTTCCACGGAACTCATTTCTTGCTATCTTGACTCCATTCTCTCTTCCCTAGTCCAGTCTCTTCCCACCTACATCCACAATTCCTCTCACGCCTTATATCACATTAACAATTTCCAGTTCCCTGGCCCCAACCACCTGCTCTTCACCATGGATGTCCAATCCCTCTACACCTTCATCCCCCACTGGGATGGTCTGAGGGCTCTCTGCTTCTTCCTCGAACAGAGGCCCGAATAATCCCCATCCACCATTACTCTCCTCCGGCTGGCTGAACTTGTTCTCTTACTGAACAATTTCTCCTTTAATTCCTCTCACTTCCTCCAAATAAAAGCTATGGCTATGGGTACCCGCATGGGCCCCAGTTATGCCTGTCTCTTTATGGGGTATGTGGAACATTCCTTGTTCCAGTCCTACTCAGGCCCCCCTCCCACAACTCTTTTCTCCAGTACATCGATGACTGCTTCAGTGCCGCTTCATGCTCTCGTCTGGATCTGGAGAAAAATTTATTAATTTTGCTTCCAATCTCCACCCCTCCATCATTTTCACGTGGTCCATCACTGACACTTCCTTTCCCTTCCTTGACCCTCGCATGCAAACGCAGAAGGTGCAACACCTGCCCCTTTACATCCCCCCTTCCTCACCGTCCAAGGGCCCAAACCCTCCTTTCAAGTGAAGCAGCACTTCACTTGCACTTCCCTCAATTTAGTCTACTGCATTCGCTGCTCCCAATGCGGTCTCCTCTACATTGGAGAGACCAAACGCAGACTGGGCGACCGCTTTGCAGAACACCTTCAGTCTGTCCACAAGCATGACCCAGACCTCCCTGTTGCTTGCCATTTCAACACACCACCCTGCTCTCATGCCCAATTATCCATCCTTGGCCTGCTGCAATGTTCCAGTGAAGCTCATCGCAAACTGGAGGAACAGCACCTCATCTTCCAACTAGGCACTTTACAGTCTTCCGGACATATTGAGTTCAACAATTTCAGATCATGAACTCTCTCCTCCATCCCCACCTGCTTTCCGAACCTCCTTTTTCCAATAATTTATTTATTTTTTTTAAAACAAATATTTTTCTTTTCCCTCCTATTTTTAAATTTATTTTGACCTTTTGTTTCATCTCCACCTTTTAGCCCATTTCAATCCCTTCCTCCCACCCCACCCCCTCTAGGGCCATCTACCACTAGCTTGTCCTGCTTGCTAACCTTAATGTCCTCATTAGCACATCCTTTAAATAATATCATCACTGTCTACACCCCTTTGTCCTTTTGTCTATGACATCTTTGGCAGTCTCTTCTTGGCCTCCACCTATTACTGGCCCCCTACTGAGCTCTACCTGACCCACCCCCCTGTACTAGCATATATTTCATCTCATTTCTATATGCCTTAGTTCTGATGAAGGGTCATACGGACTCGAAATGTCAACTGTATCCCTCTCTGCAGATGCTGTCAGATCTGCTGAGTTTTTCCAGGTATTTTTGTTTTTGTTCAAGTATATCCCTCCTTGGGTAAGGAGACCAAAACCATACACAGTACTCCAGGTGCAGTTTCACTAATGCCCTGTACAGTGTAGCAGGAATTTCCTACTTTTATACTCCATCCCCCTTGCAATAAAAGCTGAAGGCATTTGCCTTCCTAATTAGTTGCTACACCTGCATATTAACTTGTTTCATGTGAATCATGTGCAAGGGCATGTAGATCCCACTGTATCACAGCATTCTGTCGTCTCTCCATTTAATTAATATTCCTCTTTTCTGTTCTTCCTGACAAAGTGGACAACCTCACATTTTCCCACATTATCCTCCATCTGCCAAATTTTTGCTCACCAGGCTTGGTGGTGGTAGAGTGAGGGATAAGGCAGGATGTAAAGTTACAGATTGTGGTAGAATACAATTCTGCTGCTGCTGATGGCCCACAGCATCTCATGGATGCCCAATTTTGAGCTGCTAGAGCTATTCTTAATCTATTCCACTTACCTTGGTGGTAGTGCCACAAGTAAGTGGACTTAATTGGTGGTGATAACGAATTACTCTTGGCAAGAGACATTGCAGTACCCCACCCAGAGTACATTCTCTGCCCTTGATACCTTAAAATGTCCAAGATACTTTACAGGAGCATTGCCAAACAAAATTTGACACCGAACCACAAGATATATTAAAATAGATGATTAAAAGCTTTGTCAAAGGTAGGTTTTAAGAAGCATCTTAAAAGGAGGATAAAGAGGCAGAGAGATTTTGGGAGGAATGCAGATATTTCATAGGGTTGTAGGAATGGAAGAGATTACAGCAAAAGTAGAGGCGGTGTGAGGCCATAGAGGGATTTGAAAACAAGAATGAGGATTTTATAAATGAGGCATTGCTCAACCAGGAGTCAGTGTAGGTCAGCAAGCACAGGGGTGATGGGTGAAAGGGACTTGGTACAAATTAGGACACGGGCAGCAGAGTTTTGGATGACCTTAAGTTTATGGAGAGTAGAACATGAGAGTTCAGCCAGGATTGTGTGGGCATAGTCAAGTCTAATAGTAATTTTATGGATCATGGTTTCAGTAGGAGATGAGCACACAGTGTATCATTGAGCCACCACCTCTTGGTCTGTCCTTTTGTTGGGCCAACCCAGATGGTTATGGAGGAATCTGGAATGTTGGCTGATTGGTACAATTCTGAATATCATTAAAGCTGTTCCTTGTCTAATATATGGAACAGCTCACCTAATCTCAGCACCAGACCCCAGATATTAGTGAGGAGCATCTTACAGGATTGATTGGGCTAAGTGTGCTTTCATCATGTCTAAGTTCAATGCCCAGGTCACAGCTGAGTGGTCCGTCCATTTTTATTCTTATTGAATGTTGCAGTTTGATACAACTGAGTGGCTTGCTAGGTCATTTCAGAGCACAGTTAAGAGTCGACCCACTGGCGGGACTGGAATTGTATACAGGCCAGACTAGCAAGGATGGCAAATTTCCTTTTAGGGGAAATTAGTGAACCAGTTAAGTTTTTATGACAACCTGACAGCTTCATGCTGACTTACTGGTACCCGCTTCTATGTTTTGAGATTTTTTTTTTTTAAACTGAATTCAAATTCTCAAACTGCCATGGGAGTTGAACTCATTCTCTGGATTAATCATATGCTGTTGTACCTATTAAAGTTATAGCATAATTGACAGAAAAAAAACATTTGAGGTGTTTATACTTAAACAAACACTATTGAGGCACACATCTAGTGCAAGTTTTCAAAATGAAATATTTTGAAAGGATGAATTGAAAGATGATTTTAGCTAATTGATAAATTGTCAGCAGATCAGGATTATCAATAGAAGAATGCAGGAGGAAATTTCAGTTGTCCTGATAGATATATCTTAATACACATTTAGTCTATGTATATAATGTCAACTTCATTGTTAACTTATTCTTCTATGACCTTGTGACAAATATAGTGACAAATCAGTACAGGGAATAATTTGAAAATCTGCGGTTGATACAGAATTTGGAAGCATTGTAAACTGAGGAGGAGGAGAGTGTGGAACTTCCAAAGGACAAACGGATAGGTGGCAGATGATGTTCAGTGCAGAGAAGTGGGAGGAGATACATTTGGATAGGAAGAATGTGGGGAGACAGCATAAAAAAGGGTACTACTCTAAAAGGGGTGCAGGAACGGGGGCGGGGGGGTGTGTAAGTCATTAAATGTGGGAGCACAAGCTGAGAGAGCAGTTAATAAAGCATACAGTATCCTCGGCTTTATTGATCAGGATAGAGTACAAAAGCAAGGAGGTTATGTTGAACTTGTGTAAGGCACTAGTTAGACCTCAGCTAGAATACTGCTTACAGTTCTAGGCACCTCATTTTAGGAAGGACATGAAGCCATTGGAGAGAGTGCAGAAGAGGTTTACAAGAATGATTCAGTTATGAAAATAGATTGGACAAGTTGGGATTATTTTCCTTGGAGAAAAAAAAAAGGCTGAAAAGAGATTTGATAAAGGTATTCAAAATCATGGAGGGGCCCAGACAATGTAGATAGGGAGAAACTGTTGACATTGGTGGAAGGATCAAGAACCAGAGGGCACTGATTTAAAGGTGATTGGTAAAAGAAGCAAAAAAGCAATATGAGAAAAAAAACTCTGAGTGGTTGGGGTCTGGAATGCACTGAGAGTGTAGTGGAGGCAGGTTCAATCAAGGCATTCGAGAGGGAATTAGATGATTATTTGAAAAGGTGGCAGGAGAATGGCACTAGGTGAAGTGGTCATCCATAGAGCTGGTGCAGAAACGTTGGGCCGAATGGCTTCCTCCTGTACTGGAACAACTCTGTGATCAGAGACCAGAAGGTTCTAAGTTTGGCTTCCAATCTATACAAAGTTCAGCCAGGCAGCAGTTGAGGCAAGTCAAGTGTACCCTGTACCCCTGATTAGAGCAGTTGCTTCAGGTGTCTGGCTTAAGGCATACAAATGATATTTCCTGCCCAGCAGAACTGTTTTGAGTGATTAGAGCCTCAATGGTGGGCAGGTTTGCTTGGGAAAGGACGCTACTATTGAACCGTGTGTCTTGCCACTGGATTTTGAGCATCCTGTGAAGACACCTCTGGTGGCTTTCAAGTTATCCAAGTCTCCGAAGCAACTGGGAGCACTGCTGCCCAGTAAACCATGACATTAGTGTCAGGTTTGAGATCCTCCTCAAATACTCTTCCTCAGTCGGCCAAAGTATGAGCTGGCACATTGGAGGCGATGATGAATTTTGTCATGTATGTCTGCCTTTGTCAAGAGGAATCTCTCATGATATGGAAAATGGTCCACATTTCCCAGGACCCCATCATTGACCTTAATCAATGGCGGGGGAGGTATTTTGCTGTGGGAGCTGGTTGGAAGAGGACCTCAGTTTTCCAGGTGTTTCGTGAAAGGCCCATTTTCTCATAAGCTTCAGAGAAGGAGTCAATGACTTTGAGCTCAGATTGAGTGAGCTCACATGCAACTGTTATGTACATACTGAAGCTCAATGACTGAGGTTGGAGTAGGTTTGGTTTTGGATTGAAGGCAACATAGGTTGAACAGTCACTCATCATTTCAGTAAATTACCCCTTTGCCTGGGGGTAATTTGCTGAGGGTGAGGTGCAGTATTCCTGTACTAATCTACTCGCAACTTAATCGCCACAGGAAGCTCCCAGGAAATACTTAAGGGATGTTTTGAGACTACCCCTAGAGGTCAAACATCCCCACTGACACATGGGAGTTCCTGGCCTGTGACCAATCAAAATAGAGATGGCTCATTTGGGAAGGCACCGAACACAGACTTCATCGGGAACACAAAGGTGAAGTCAAAAGCACATAAACCTCCAAACAACTCATCTACTTGACCCCCTAAGCACCACAGGTCCCAGAATCTGCAGATCATGCATTAGACTTATCAGCCATCTGAGAACCCATCAAACCAGGGTAGAAGCAAGTCACCCTCAATCCTGAGGGACTGTATAAGAGGAGAAAAAGCAAAACACTGCCAGGATCCCATTCCCAATTGTTATGTGACCCTTCAACAGAACTGAGTTCTGTTGAAGGGTCATGAGGACTCGAAAAGTCAACTCTTTTCTTCTCCACCGATGCTGCCAGACCTGCTGAGTTTTTCCAGGTAATTCTGTTTTTGTTTTGGATTTCCAGCATCCGCAGTTTTTTTTGTTTTTAACCCAATTGTTATGTGTTGATTGTTATTGGAAAATGATTTTGAGAACAGGATCAAGCTCAGTTGTGAAGATCTCTACTGTTGAACCACTGGCCAATGCTCCTGTGCTAGTTTCACACACAAAAAATTGGTTCTTTACCAAGATCCCAGAGAGTACCTTGTGTATGGAACTGTACAGGAGCAATGAAGAAAATTGAAGGAAAAACAGACATTTTAATTTCTACTTTGTTTCCAATTCTGGCCATCTGTATTTGAGAGGTTTAGATTAGAGGTTGGATACTCCCCTGGGTTGCAGGGAGGGAATAAGTCATTGGCAAATCTTTCCTGTACTACTGCCTTGCATCGTTCTGTTCCTTGCCTGCTGTCTTAACTGAGGAGTGAAATGTGGTGCTGAGATACCAACTGGAGGAGTAGGAAATGTTAGTTTTCCATGAAGATTTACAATGCTTTACTTGTTACTGAGCTTGTCTGTATTGTAATTTTATGTTAGGCTCTTCCCTCGATGGGTGCCAGCTCACCCCTCCACCTTGTGGTGTCACTGTCGGCAAGTCTACCTTCCTATGAGTTACTGCTATGCCGTGCGGCTCACTGCACAGGAAGATGAGCTTATTCGCAGCCTGCGCCAGGTAGGAACAACCGCTTAGAGTTCCTGATGTTTTGATCAGAGTTTACATTTTCACACTTGGAAGACTTTTATTGTTCAGCTTCAACATGGGTGGGTCTGGTAAGGCCTTTACACCACATTGGACTAAGTTGTTAAACTCAGAAGTCTTGAATATAGAATTATTGGAGCTCTATTCCATTGTTCTGTTGCCGTAGATGGCGGCCTAATTAATGGTATGTGAAGATAAAATGTATTCATAAAATGAGGGAGATTTTACCTGATTGAACATTGCACAAGGCATAAAACTCTTCTTTCAGTGAACCAGGTTTGGAGTTGGGAGAGGTGTAGAAAATACTGGAAGTGACAGATAGCACTAGTATAGAGAATAGTATGTTAGCAGGTGAAGTTAGGGTGAGGGAGAAAGTAACAAAACTAAATCAGGGTTACTATGCATGTACGTGAATGCACAAAGTATAGTAAATAAGATTGGGGAGTTACAGATGCAGATTGCCATGTGGAAATATGATTTTGTGGCGATGACTGAGACCTGGCTCAAGGAAGGGCAGAACTGGGTGTTAAATATTCCTGGGTACAAGATGTTCAGAGAAGATAAGAAAGGAAGGAAAGGAGGAGGGTGGCAGTATTGATTAAGGAGAGCATTGCAATGCTGTAGAAAGAGGATGTCCCAGAGCTTTTAAGGACAGATCAATTTGACTAGAGCTAAGGAACAAAAACAGTGCAATTACATTGCTCAGTGTAGCATATAGGCTGCCAACTAGCAAGAAGGATGTAAAAGAACAAATCTGCAGGGAAATTGTAAAGAGATGCAAGCATTATAGAGTAGTTATAATGGGGGACTTTAACTCAATGTAGACTGGGATTGGTAGTGTAAATGGCAGAGAGAGGCATAAGTTCTTAGATTGTGTTCAGGAGAATTTTCTACAGCAGTATGTGTCCAGTCCAACAAGAAAAGATGTACTGTTGAACCTGGTTCTTGGAAATGAGGTGGGCCAAGTAGATCAAGCGTCAATCAGGGAGCATTTAGGAGACAGTAATCATTGTATTGTATGTTTTAGGATATTGATAGAAAAGGACAATAGACAATCCAGAGTAAGAATAATTAATGGGACAAGAGCTGACTTCAATGAGCCAGATAGACTGGAACAAAAGATTGTCAGAAAAAACTGTAGCTGAACAATAGGCTACCTTCAAAAAAGAATTGGTTCGGGCACAATCATGGGTGTATTCCATTGAAAGGAAAAGGTAGGGCAAACAAATCCAGAGCTCCCTGAATGAGAAAAGGAGATAGAAATTGAGATAAAGAAGGGTGCTTATGACAGGTGCCAGGTAGAAAATATAATTGAGAACCAAGAGGAATACAGAAGATTCAAAGGGGAGGTGAAAAAGCATATTAGAGAAGCGAAGAGGGATTATGAGAAAAGACTGGCAGCCAATATAAAGTCTTCTATAGGCATATGTGGGAGGAATAGGTTTCAGTTCATGGGGCACCATGGGGTAGAAGGGAACTGTTCCAGTGGGATGGGCTTCACTTGAACCATGCTGGGACCCAGTGTCCTGGCGTATCGAATAACTAGGACTATAGAGAAGGCTTTAAACTAAATAGAGGGGAGGAGGGTTCTGGAGAGGGGTTAAGTAGGCTTACAAAGCAAAAGGATATGGTGGCATTGCAGGGCAACTACTTAGGCAATGATATCCAGAGTGTGACAGGAATGGACAGAGTATACAAACATTAAAAAGCAAATAGAGTCAAAGGGGGAACAAATGGTAAAAAGGCACAATCAGTGGCTACTCCCACCAGTGTTGTCTTCCCCTTCACCCATTGGATTCCACATCTTATGATCCAAGGTCATTTCTTGCTATCGTACTTGGTACAAGATGGAATAACAAAGCTACCCCACCACCCTTTTCTTCCTGCCTGTCCTTTCGAAAAGTCACATACCCCTAAATATTTAGCTCCCAGCTTTGATCTCCTTGTAACCATGTCTCTGTAATGGCCAAAAGATCATACCCATTAATCTCTCAGTGTTGTTAATTCATTTATTTTGTTCCAAATACTACGTGCGTTTAAGTAAAAAGCCATTGATTGTGTCTTTTTACCATTTGTTCCCCCTTTGACTCTTTGCTTTTTTTTATGTTTGTACACCCTTTTACTATTTATATGACATAGGAGCAGAAGAATATGGGTTGATAAAGAAGAGCCAGCATGGATTTCTAAAGGAGAAATTGTGTTTAACTAACTAGCTGGAGTTTTTTGAAGAGGTAACAGAGGGTTGATAAGGGTAATGCTGTTGATGTGGCGTACATGGACTTTCAAAAAGGCATTTGATGCAGTGCCACACGAACTTGAGAAAAAATATTGCTCATAGAATAAAAGGGACAGTAGCAACGTGGATACAAAATTGGCTGAAAAATAGGAGATAGATTGTAATGGTCAATGGGTATTTTTCAGGCTGGAGGAAGATTTATAGTGGAGTTCTCCAGGGGTCAGTTGCTTTTCCCGATGTATATTAATGATCTAAATCTTGGTGTGCGGGGGACAATTTCAAAGTTTGCAGATGGTACATAGCTTGTTTTAAATGCGAAGAGGACTGTGTAGAACTTCAAAAGGATATAGATAAGTTGGTGGAGTGGGCAGAAAGGCGGCAGATGAACTCCAAAGTGGAAAAGTGTGAGGTCATGCATTTTGCTAGGAAGAACATGGACAGACAATATAAGGGGTGAAATTTTGAAGGGGTGCAGGAGCAGGAAGACCTGGGTGTATACGTGCATAGATCATTGAAGGTGGCAGGACAGTTGGAGAGAGCAGTTAATAAAGCGTATAATATCCTGGGCTTTATTAATAAGGGCATAGAGTACAAGAGCAAGGAGGCTATGCTGAATTTATGTAAGACACTCGATAGACCTCAGCTGGAGTATTGTGCACAATTATGGGTGCTATATTATAAGAAGGATGTGAACACATCGGAGAGAGAGTTACAAGAAAGGTTCCAGGAATGAGAAACTTCAGTTACAAAGATAAATTGGAGAGGTTGGGACTGTTCTCTTTGAAGAAAAGAAAGCTAAAAAAAAAGAGAACAAAAACAAAAATACCTGGAAAAACTCAGCAGGTGTGGCAGCGTCTATGGAGAGGACCACAGTTAATGTTTCGAGTCCGAATGACCCTTCAACAGAACTTCTGTTGAAGGGTCATTCGGACTTGAAACGTTAACTGTGCTCCTCTCCATAGATGCTGCCACACCTGCTGAGTTTTTCCAGGTATTTTTGTTTTTGTTTTGGATTTCCAGCATCCACAGTTTTTTGCTTAAAGCTAAAAAGAGATTTGATAGAGATGTTCAAAATAATGAGGGGGCTGGACAGTAGATAGGGGGAAGGTGTTCCTACTCGTAAAAGGATCAAGAACACGAGGGCACAGATTTAAAGTGGGTTTTTTTATTCAGTCATGGTATGTGGGCTTTGCTGGCTGGGCCAGCACTTATTGCCCACCCCTAGTTGCCCTTCAGAAGGCGGTGGTGAGCTTCCTTCTTGAACCACTGCAGTACATGTGGTGTAGGTACACCCACAGTGCTGTTCGGAAGGGAGTTCCAGGATTTTGACCCTGGAGGAACGGCGATATATTTCCAAGTCAGGATGGTGAATGACTTGGAGGGGAACTTCCAGGTAGTGGTGTTCCCATCTATCTGCTGCCATTGTACTTCTAGGTGGTAGTGGTCATGAGTTTGGAAGGTGCTGTCGAAGGAACCTTGGTGAATTCCGGCAGTGCATCTTGTAGATGGTACACACTGCTGCTCCTGTGCATTGGTGGTAGAGGGAGAGAATGTTTGTGGATGTGGTGCCAATTAAGCAGGCTGCTTTGTTCTGGATGGTGTCAAGCTTCTTGAGTGTGCTGTTAGCATCTGGAACTCTACAATGTAGAAATAGTTGTGTGGTTCGACACCACCTTTTCTATTTCAGCTAAACTGATGGTGCAAATAATAAACTAGGATTAGTGAAAGAATTAGTACTGAATTACATAATTTAATACATGGTATTGGCAGAATGCATTGAAATAATAGTCCTGTGCTGCATTTTGATGCCGAAATATTAAAATATTCTTTAAGGTAATCTGCCTGCCCACATGACAAACGAGTGACTATCCTGTAGGTTGGAGAGTATAGGAGGCTTCTTTTAGTTTGGATTGGCTCCAGGATGATGGAATATTGAAACTGAGTCAACCTTCAATGGCAACTGTCAATTTACAACTTGACCAGGCAGGTATGAAGTACTCCAGAGCACTGTCGAGCATTGTCCTAAGTTTGTAGGAAGTGGAAAGTTTACCAGTGCTCTGCGCTGGTAAGCTTGGTGGCTTTAGCTGGTTGTACTCCAGCGGTACTCTTGTGCACACCTGAGGCTTCTTATGTAGGTGGCTATTGCCACCTACACTAAGTTTTCTGAACTTGGATTTTGTTCTTAAAGTGTATACTTCATACTGGGCAAACAAAAGCTCTACTTTTGAATTTTCTTGTGTCAGACACCTGATTTTGGTCAAGAGTGTGATACTCTTGGTAAAACACACTGCAATTATCTTTATTGTAAATTCCCTACTATTTCCAAACAAGTACCATCCTAATTCCAGAATGACAGAGGGCGATGCCTTGGAAGAGGGAGTCTTGTGCCAGAATGTGGTTAGGCCCCGAGTCTGCATTTATGTTGCAACATGTTAACACAGTGATGCTGTGGTTATGCTGTAAGTACAGCCTAAGTATCTGTAAGATTATGTGTCCAGTTGAAATCTGGGGGCAGTAGAGGAGAGAGGGACAGAAGAATCTGAATTTGGAACTAACTCTACTTTAGATGGAACTACGTCTCATTAATGAGAAAATCTTGCTGGAAAAGTTTCCTTTGGTGTATTTAGCGGCAAATGCCATTATTGCACTTTGCATGTTACTGTTGTATTGTCATATCACATTCACCAATGAAGTTTGCCTTGCCCCTGCCAAATTCTAAAACTTTGTTTTTCTCCAGGAACTCTATGTTCAGGATTATAGTACTATTGACTGGCCTGCCCAGCGAAACAATGTGGCAGTTTGTGACCTGTACACACCACACAGCAAGCTTCTCACTATTGCATACGGTATGGAGGATTCCTCAGTTACAGAAAAGTCAAAATGGTTTGTGTTTCACCATTTTTTTAATAGATGACATCCAAGTTAGGTTTTTTCCCCCCCCAAGTGGAATGTTCATTAGTAACAATAAATGTCCTCCTTCATTTCTGAAGCTGTTTATTCAAGGTGAGTTGAGATACCAGAGGAACTGTCTCCAACTAAATTACTGAGCAATCCACATAGGTAAAGTTTTTTTAAATCTAAAAGGCTAATGGAATGTTATCCTTCTCTCAAGAGGACAGGAAGACAAAGGATGTAAGTACATAGTTGTACAAAGCCCTGATGAAACCCCATCTGGAGTCCTTTATTCAGTTCTGAACACACCTCTTGAAGCATAAATTGGCTCGGGCTGAGGGGGATGGTTGGGGGTATGATGTTTTGCAGTGCAGATTCCCCAGAATGATAGCAAGGCTAATCGGGTTAAATTGTGAGGACATGTTGCATTGATGAGGCTTGTACTTCCTCAAATGTAGAAAATTAAAGTTGAGTTGTTTAAGATGTTCAAAGAATTTGATAGGGTAGATAGAAATTATTTCCTCTGGTTAGAATCCAGCCCTTAAAATTGGAGCCAGGCCATTCAGGGTTGACGTCAGAAAGCACTTCTTCATGTAAGGGTACAGGAATTCTAGAATACTTACCCACCCCCCAAAGGCTGTGAATGCTAGGACAATTGATTGAAAGATTGAAATTTAAATTTTTGTTAGGGCACCAAGGGATATAGATTAAAGACTGGTGAATGGAGTTAAGATATAGACCTACCATCATCTAATTGAATGCTTAAGCAGGCACAAGGGGCTAAATGGCCTACCCCTATTCTTAGGTTTCTATTTGCCTGAACGGTAATGCCTTTGAGCTGTTTGATTGTGTGGGCCATTACAGTTGTGCTCAATATTTCCCCCACACATTGTCCATATGTATATTTAGGCATCATGCACCACTAGTCAGAAGCAGGAACCATGACTGATATTTCCCTCAGCAGCAGAGACCAGTTGTAACATCCCTGATAGTAGAGAAAAGCAGGCCAACAGCAAGGGTGCAGATCATCCCGCCAGTTGCATTCCAGTCTCACCAAGTTTCAATCCACCTCATCCTCAGAAACACCAGCATACCATTAACACATTGCCAGCACCAACTGCTAGAGAGAAGATAGGAGCTTTGGTTGAGATCTGAAGGTGTCAAAATTAATATTAAAGTCTGAGGACTGCAAAATGCCTGGTAAATGAGGTGTTGAACAGCTAGCTCAAAGCTAGAAATGAAGTTCCTGAAGGGAGGGGCAAATTCAGAGAGGGACCATGTAAATAAATGGGAAGAGTGTAAATTTGAAGTGGATTTCTTGGAATCTGGCCTAGAATCTTCTCTGGCTGAGTTATGCATTAGATTTCTCATTCAATGTTAAGCTATTCCAACCATTTTTAATCAGTATTTTCTGGCTTCATGCTAAGCCTCTTTCTTCAACTGATACAACGAGCAAGGTGGATGCAAAGCTTAAAACAATGTAGCTAATATCTTAATTTACCCATGGACACTCAGATGTTTGCATTTGAGTATCAGCCTGGTGACAGTGAAAGGAGAATGATATCATTGCCCCTTCCTCTATCCACATGCTGCATGTAAATTCACAATTTAGGTATGGTAGCAATTGTTCACATGTTAAATATTTAGATGCATTTACCCCAATATTGACAGGTAGGTTGCATTGGCAGGGAGGAAGAGTTTTGGTCAGCAAACTCAGATTTCTGTGTTTTCTGCAATGTTGGTAATTCAACAGGCTTCCTGCCCAGAAGCCAGCCTAACTGGCAGGCTTAGCTGCCTGATGTGCAGGGAACACTCGAGGCTGTAGATCCCTTAGTAGGAACATGGGGGCAATGGGGTGGGGAGATCAGGATCTTGGGAAGGTCTGCTGCAGGCCATGGGAGGGGAATCCTTGATCCCAAAAAGATGGTATTGGGGATTGTGGGGGAAGGTGGCTAAAGGTATGAAGGAAGGTAGTCTTCTCCAGCCTGCCTCCTGGAAGCTAGTTGGTTTCCCACCCCTTTTGTTTCCATTAAATCTGAAAACAGGCTGTTTGGGGTAAGATTTGTGATTTAAAATATTTTTTACATCTCACCTGACCCCAGCTTATCCATTTTTGAGGGTTAAAGTTGCTCCCACTGAATGAGCACATGTTCAGTGTTTCCAAAGAAGTCTTGAATGTACTTTTAAAAATCTGACTGCTTGACATCAGGTGATGGGGTTAGAAGTTGCACCATTGTTAGAACTGTTTTGTACTAAATGTTGTTTCTCTTCGAGAACTGCTCTACATTTAGTCTTGATGGGGTGAATCAAATTGGCTGAAGACTGGCAACTGTGATGCTGGGAACCTCCGGATGACCCTCATTTCCCATATAACTATTATGTCAAGTATCTAACAGGACTAGACAGAGTAGCTGCAGGAAGGATGTTCCCGATGGTGGGGGAGTCCAGAACCAGGGGTCACAGTCTGAGGATACAGGGTAGACCATTTAGGACTGAGATGAGGAAAAATTTCTTCACCCAGAGAGTGGTGAGCCTGTGGAATTCGTTACCATAGAAAGTAGTTGAGACCAAAGCATTGTATGTTTTCAAGAAGGAGTTAGATATAGCTCTTGGGGCAAAAGGGATCAAAGGGTATGGGGGGAAAGCGGGAGCAGGCTATTGAGTTGGATGATCTGCCATGATCATAATGAATGGCGGAGCAGGCTCAAAGGGCTGAATGGCCTACTCCTGCTCCTAGTTTCAAAGTTTTTTTTCTATGTTTTTTTATGGGGTGGCATTGATTGGAGTATAACAAGAGTAAATGGAGGTGGGGACTTCACTCTGCTTTATGTTGCAACTGAGGGTAAAATATTTAAAGCTGCTCATTAATGAATAGAAATCCATCAAAATGGGAGAAGCTTTGCTATACTTGGACTTAATGGGACAGTTTCCCTAACTTCCTTTTCTTTCGTCTCTCCCATCCCTCCACCCCAAAAATAAGATGTGTTTAAATATCCTGTTTATAAATGAAGATTCCACAGCTGATATACACCTAGATGTAAATGTACCATTCTGCTGTTATCTTGGTGTTCCATCTGAGGTGATGAGTCATTAAATTTGGGCTTTTGCAGCTTTGCTGAATGTGTATGAGGATCACCACAGCACCAGCCTGAGGAAAAGGGCAGTCACAGAACTCTACGACCACATCGCAGCTGACGATAGATTCACAAAGTGCATTAGTATTGGGCCGGTACGTGTTTATCTCAAAGGATTTGATTGTAATAGTGTTGGTACCATTAATTTTCAAAGGGGTTGTACGTTTGTTCAAGATTGATTTCTTAACCACTTTTCTGATTTCTTCTTAACCATTTTTCTGTTTGGATAAGTGTGAAAGTTTTTGTGCATCCTCCATAGCTGCTTACCCAGTATCCACTTTGGGTAAACCTCCCTCAGGAGCCATCTCTTTGAAACGGACATGGAAAAAAATTAAACTTCTAACAATCTAATAGAGCTGTCATTCAAACACACGTCATAATGAAAAAAGCTGAGTCAAAAAGCCATTCAAAAAAATTAAATCCCCTCAAGTGGTCAATGTTGTAAAAACAAGCAACATCTATTCAGAAACCACACCAAAGACAGATAATCCATTAGTAACCTCTTAAAACCGATAATCAAACTGTGAATTCTGCCCCTGCTAAGATAAGTGATTCTGGAGTTTGAAACTCAGCTATGCATTTATAATGACCTCAGCTCTCAAAACAAACCATTACAGCTCACAGCCAATGAAGCCTATTAGAATTACAAAAACAAGCGCTGTTACTTTTAAGCTGTCAATCAATCCAATCCAGGACAAGTAATGTTAAAAAGACAAGCTTTAAGGCTTTGTGCCTTAACACGAGGAGCATTCGCAATAAAGTGGATGAATTAACCATGCAAGTAGATGTAAACAGGTATGATATAGTCGGGATTATGGCGATGTGGCTGCAGGGTGACCAGGGATGGGAACTGAACATCCAGGAGTATTCCGTATTTAGGAAAGACAGACAAAAAGGAAAAGGCGGTGGAGTTGCATTGCTGGTTAAAGAGGAAATTAATGCAATAATGGGGAAAGCTCTGACGATGTGGAATCTGTATGGTAGAGCTGAGAAACACTAAGGAGCAAAAAATATTAGTGGGGGTTGGATATAGACCCCCAAACCATAGTGGTGATGTTGGGAATGGCATTAAACAGGAAATTAGACACATGCAATAAAAGGAACATCTGTAATTATGGATGACTTTAATATGCATATAGATTGGACAAATCAAATTAGTAACAATACTGTAGAGGAGGAATTCCTGGAGTGTATACGGGATGGTTTTCTGGACCAATACATTGAGGAACCAACTGGAGAACAGGCCATCCTGGACTAGATATTGTGAAATGAGAAATGAATAATTGGCAATCTAGTTGTGTTAGGTCTCTTGGGGAATGGGCAACCATAATATGATAGAATTCTTCATCAAGATGGAAAGTGACGTAGTTGATTCTGAGACTAGGGCCCTGAATCTTAAAGGAAACTACGATGGTATGAGATGCGAGTTGGCTATGATGGATTGGGAAATGTTACTTAAAGGGATGATGGCGGATAGGTAATGGCAAACATTCAAAGAGCACATGGGTGAACTGCAACAACTGTTTATTTCTTTCTGGTGCAGAAGTAAAACAGGAAAGTTGGCCAAACCATGGCTTACAAGGGAAATTAGAGATAGCATTAGATGCAAGGAAGAGGCATACAAATTGGCCAGAAAAAGCAACAGGCCTGAGGATTGGAAGCAGTTTAGAATTCAGCAAAGGAGGACCAAGGGATTGATTAAGAAAGGGAAAATAGAATATGAGTGTAAGCTTGCAGGGAACATAAAAAACGACTGTAAAAGTTTCTATAGGTATGTGAAGAGAAAAAGATTGGTGAAGACAACTGTAGGTCCCTTACAGTCAGAAACAGGGGAATTTGTAATGGGGAACAAAGAAATGGCTGACCAACTAAATACATACTTTGGTTGTCTTCACAAAGGAGGACACAAATAACATACCAGAAATGTTGGGGAACACAGGATTTAGTGAGAGGGAGGATCTGAAAGAAATCAGTATTGGTAGGAAAATCGTGTTGGGGAAATTGATGGGATTGAAGGCCGATAAATCCCCAGGGCCTGATAATCTACATCCCAGAGTACATAAGGAAGTGGCCCTAGAAATAGTGGATGCATTGGTGGTCATCTTCAGAGATTCTGTGGACTCTGGAACAGTTTTTACAGACTGGAGGGTAGCTAATGTAATCCCACTATTTAGAAAAGGAGGTAGAGAGAAAACAGAATTATAGATCAGTCAGCCTGACGTCGTTAGTGGGGAAAATTCTAGAGTCCATTATAAAATATTTAATAGCTGAGCATTTGGAAAACAGTGGCAGAATCAGACAGCCAACATGAATTTATGAAAGGGAAATCATGCATGACAAATCTACTAGAATTTTGAGGATGTAACTAGTAGAGTTGATGAGGGGGGAGCCAGTGGATGTGGTTTATTTGGACTTTCAGAAGGCTTTCAACAAAGTCCCACTTAAGAGATTGGCGTGTAAAATTAAAGCGCATGGGATTGGGGGGGTAGTGTATTGAGATGGACAGAAAACTGGTTGGTAGACAGGAAACAGTAGGAATAAACGCGTCTTTTTCCGAATGGCAGGCAGTGACTGGTGGGGTACCGCAGGGATCGGTACTGGGACCCCAGCTATTCACAATATATATTAATGATTTAGATGAAGGAATTAAATGTAACATCTCCAAATTTGCAGATGGCACAAAGCTGGGTGGGAGAGTGAGCTGTGAGGAGGATGCAGAGATGTTTCAGTGTGATTCGGACAAGCTGAGTGAGTGGGCAAATGCATGGCAGATGCAGTATAATGTGGATAAATGTGAGGTTATCCACTTTGGTGGCAAAAACAGGAAGGCAGATTACCTGAATGGCTATAACTTGAGAGGGGAATGTGCAATGAGACCTGGGTGTTCCCATACACCAGTCGCTGAAGGTAAGCATGCAGGTGCAGCAGGCAGCAAATGGTATATTGGCCTTCATAGCCGGAGGATTCAAGTACAGGAACAGGGATGTCTTGCTGCAATTGTACAAGGCCTTGGTGAGACCACACCTGAAATATTGTGTGCAGTTTTGGTCTCCTTATCTGAGGAAGGATGTTCTTGCTGTAGAGGGAGTGCAGCGAAGGTTTACCCAACTGATTGCTGGGATGGCGGGACTGACATATGAGGAGGAGAGATTATAAAAGCTGAAGTTCAGAAGAATGGGGGGGTGGTGGGGGGAAATCTCTTAGAAACCTATAAAATTCTAAACAGGACTAGTCAGGGTAGAAGCAGGAAGGATGTTCCCGATGGTGGGGGAGTCCAGAACCAGCGGTCACAGTCTGAGGATATAGGGTAAACCATTTAGGACTGAGATGAGGAGAAATTTCTTCACCCAGAGAGTGGTGAGTCTGTGGAATTCACTACCACAGAAAGTAGTTGAGGCCAAAACATTGTATGCTTTCAAGAAGGAGTTAGCTTATAGCTCTTGGGGCGAAAGGGATCAAAGGTATGAGGAGAAAGCAGGAGCAGGCTATTGACTTGGATGATCAGCCATGATCATAATGAATGGCAGAGCAGGCTCGAAGGGCTGAATGGCCTTCCCCTGCTCCTAGTTTCTACATTTCCCCTAAGTGAAAGCTGAAAACCATTTTATTTCCAAATTTAAAGGCCTGTGAACACTTATATCACTTCGGATCAGGACACTTAAATCTTCCCAGTGTATTTTTTCAGTTTTGAATGTGTAATTGCACTTTTTCAATGGGAACAGTGCTCTCATGCATCTCAACTCTTATGCAATGTTGATCAATCTAATGGTCAACTTACCATTGCAGACAGAGCCCTGTAACCAATCACTGCAGTAAAAACACATTTAACTTAAAATATAGCATGTAACTATTGAAACTGGAGGAATGTTTTTTTGGTTTCCCCACTCAGTACCAGGACTCCCCAATGTGTCATGGAGTCATGTGCTTGACTCCAAAAAGATGGCAGGGTGGGGTGGTCAGGGGCACTGTTGAACTGTCCAGCCTGGCAATGGAGCTGGCAAAGTTGGGAGTGTTTCATGCAGGCAGGCTACCTGCACCGTTATCCCAAGCCAGTAAAAATTGTCAGAAATGGGAAGAGGGCAGGAATCCCTGAATCGAGTCTCACCTGCCATTTTAAAAGTGTTCCTGAGTTGACTCAATTTATTGAGCATCTGGTCCCAGGAGGACATAGACTGATGAAATAGGCAGACTCTTGGCAAATGAAAATTAATGCAGGGAAGTGCAAGGTGGTACATTTTGGTAGGAAGAAAGAGGAGAGCCAATATAAACTTAAATTATTAAATCTGCTTCCACTGTCCACAGCTCACCACCACCTTTGAGGGCAACTAGGGATGGGCAATAAATGTTAGCTCAACCAGCAAAGCCCACGTCCCATGAATGAATAAAAAAAATTGAAAGGGAGTGCAGGAAGAGAGAACAGATACACAAGTCTTTGAAGGTGGTAGGACAAACTGAGAAGGCTGTTTAAAATGCATACAATATCCCAGCCTTTGTAAATAGAGGCATAGCATACAAAAGCAAACAAGTTATGCTAAATCCTATCTAAAGTACTGGTTAGGCCCCAACTGGAGCAGTATGTTCATTTCTGGACACTACACTTTGGGAAGGATGTCAGAGTGTTAGAAAGGGTGCAGAGGAGATTTACTAGAATGCTACTGCGATGAAAGACTTAATTTGGAGAAACCAGAAAAACTAGGAATTGTTCTCCTTGGAGCAGAGAAGGTTATGGGGAGCTGTTCATAATCAAGGGTTTTGATAGAGTAAGAAGAAATTTCCACTGGCAAAAGAGTCAGTCACCAGAGGGCACAGATTTAAAGGCAATTGGTTAAAAGAATCAAGGCAACATGAAAAAGTTATATAGCAAGTTGTGATCTGGAATGCACTGCCTGAAAAGGGTATTAGAACCAGATTCAATAACAACTTTCATAAGAGAATTGGACAACTAATTGAAGGGAAAAGATTTGCAGGGTTAAGAGGAAAGACCAGGGGAGTGGGACTAATTGATTAGCTCTTTCAAAGAGCTGGCATAGATATGATGCGCTGAATGAGCTGCCAATTCTATTCATCAAGTAGTGAGGTGAGAGTGACTGCCCTTGACATCAAGGCAGCATTTGACCGAGTATGGCACCAAGGAGCCCTAACAAAGCTGGAGTCAATGGGAATCGGGGGAAACTCTGCTAGTTGGGGTCACATCTAACCCAAAGGAAGGTGATTGTTGTTGTTGATCAATCATCTTTGTTCCAGGACATCATTGTAGGAGTTCCTCAGGTTAGTGTCCTAGGTCCAATCATCTTCAGCTGCTTCGTCAATGACCTTCCTTCCATCATGAGGTCAGATGTGGGATGTTGCTGATGATTACACAATGTTCAGCGCCATTCATGACTCCTCAAATACTGAAGCAGTCCATGTCCAAAAGCAGCAAGATCTGGACAATATCCAGGCTTGGGCTGACAAACCGCAAGTAACATTCACACCACACAAGTGTCAGGAAATGACCATCATCAACAAGAGAGAATCTAATCATCAACCCTTGACATTCAATGGCATTACTATCACTCTATCCCCCACCATCAACATACTGGGGATTACCATTGACCAGAAACTGAACTGGACTAGCCATATAAATTTTGCGGCTACAAGAGCAGGTCAGAGACTGGGAATTCTCTGACAAATGATACCTCCTGACTTCCAGAATCTTTTCACCATTTACAAGGCATAAGTCAAGAGTGTGATGAAATACTCTCCCTCTCCACTTGCCTGGATGAGTGCAGTTCCAGCAACACTCAAGCTTGACACCGTCCAGGACAAAGCAGCCTGGTTGATTGGCACCCCTTCCACAAACATTCACTCCCTCCACCACTGACAGTGGTAGCAGTGTACCATCTACAAGATGCACTGCCACTCACCATCCTGAGTCGGAAATATATTGCCGTTCTTTCATTGTCAAAATCCTGGAATTCTCTCCCTAACAGCACTGTGGGTGTACCATGGACTGCAGTGGTTCAAGAAGGCAGCTCACTACCAAGGGCAATTAGGGATGGGCAATAAATGCTTAGCCAGCAAAGCCCACATCCTGTTAAATGAATTTTTTTAAGAAGTGGAAGGAGTATGACAAAAATGAGTTTTGTCATGCTTTTAATCAATCTTTTCTTTAAATTTCTAATTATGATATGACTGACCATTTCAATTTTGATCACCTGCAAATAATATGCAGCCTGGTTTCTTCAAAGGCATTATTCATAATAACACTTTGGCTGCAAAGTAAAGTAGTTATCACAGACTGCTGGTGTTGCCATAATACCTATTAATGATTAACAAGTGGTCAGTTATCTTGTGCTTGAAGGAAGTTATGAAAATCTTGCATTATGTTGATATGTGTTCTCATTTTGAAAGACAAACATTGTTTTCCTGTATTAAATTTTCAACTTCAAAGAAGACATTATGTTCCATGCTAGCAAGTAATCCCCCATGCTGATACTTAATCAACATTAAGTATGATGATTCAGTTTTCTGTACTGATGAATGATGCAATTTAATTTCTTTGGCCTTGGTTGAATTTCAATCTGGCGAGATCACTGAGAGCATGCTTCAAGTTAATTAATTCTGGTACCACGTGTGGTGGTGGCAGCACATATTTCAGGTCCTAATTATTCCCAAGTAATAAGGATTTCAGAGCACCAGTCACGTGTTCATTATTTTTGTACCCGAGGAGCTAAATGTTTTGTAGAATACTACAGTCTGTTGTCTTTGCTACTGATTATCTGTTAATAATAGTGTTCTGTAGTTTAACTGAGACTGTGGTCTGATGGTGTTTATTCTACCACTGAATTCTAGGAAGTCACAGTAGGACAAGTGATTTATCCAATAAACTAACAGTGTCCAGGGTTTCTAGAAAGATCCACTCCGATTCACAGGGAGGAAGTCTCACATACAGGACTGGTCTTTGGCACTGAGCATGAGGAAAGTAGCTCACAGAATCTTTAATGGCACAGAAGGAGGCCATTCAGCCCATCATGACAGCACTGGCTATCCAACTAAGCGTTATGACCTAGTGCCATTGCCCTGGCTTTTCCCCCATATCCCTGCACATTCTTTCTATTCAAATAATCATCTGATGTCCTCTTGAATGCCTCGATTGAACTTGCCTCCACTACACTTCCAGGTGGTGCATTCCAGACTCCAACCACTCGTGTGAAAATTTTTTCATATCACATTTGCTTCTTTTGCAAATCACTTAAATCTGTGCCCTCTCATTCTTGATTCTTTTACAAGCAGGAATAGCTTCTCTGTGCATCCCCCTCATGATTTTGAGCATCTCTATCAAATCTCCTCTTAGCCTTCTTCTCTCCAAAGAGAACAGTCCCAACCTCTTCAATCTATCTTTGTAATTGAAGTTTCTCATCCTTGGAACCATTCTTGTAAACCTCTTCTTCACCCTCTCCAATGTATTCACATCCTTCCTATAATGTGACACCCAGAACTGTACACAATATTCCAGATGACGTCTAACAAGTGTCTTATATAAATTCAGCACAACCTCCTTGCCCTTGTACTAAGTTTTAAAATAAAAATACACAGGTAAACTGTAGGATAAAGTTACAATTTTGAAGTTCTTTGAAGGTGAAGTGGGTGAATTAATTACTGCATCCGGATAGGTAACACTACCTTACCAGTGAGAATGTTACAGTTTTGACTGGGATTTTGTGGTCAGCAGCGATGTGTTCACCACTGACCTCAAGAAAGCTGCCACAGAAATCTAGCAACCTGTGGCACAGATTGCACCTTTCCTGAAGTTAGTTTCAGCCTAGTGCCAAGTCAAGGGGATCACCAGGCATCTAGCAACAGATATGTCATCAAGCAGGGCAAGTAACAATCACTTGGACGTATTCTCAGACAGCAAAGCAGGAAGTAAAATGCAGTTATCATTTACTTAAATTTTATAGAGAGCAGAATAAATGATTGGGACATACACATGGGATCAAGGTAGAATCTAAGTATCATACTTTAAAATATTTTTAAATTATGCACAACTTATCATAATTGAGTAATTTGACATTACACAAAAATAAAAGGTTGGTGAGACTTTTCAGCAGTAATTAGGAACTTGCTGCGTTGTTTAAAAGCCCAAGGGTTTTTACAGTGAGACTGATCACAAGTCTTGCCAGTTCAGTGATTTCTAATTGGTTGCAGACTAAGAAGACTTCAACAGTGCACCTTATAAGATTAGCATTGAATCACTGACAGTAACTTCTAGATTTTCACTTTTAACTGCATGTGTGTAGACTTCTGTCGGTTTCAGAGGAGTAATGACAGTAAACACTGACGGTACTACTGCAAAATCTGGACATTTGTATCCCTACTTTGCACTGACATCAGCCACATGTGCGTACACTAAATGAATGCAAAGCTTATCTCAGAAGTTGGTTAGCCTGGGACAGTGTGTTGTGAGTGCATGGTGCTATGCTGTAGGTGAGGCCCACATGGTCGTTTGATGCTGTCAGCATGGATATGGTGACGTGACTGAGTGGGTGGAGCTAAAGGGGAAACTTCTCTCCTGCACTGTATTGTCTATGATTCCATTTACCTTCCAGATTTCCAAAACCATCAACATGTTAGTTCGCTGGCATGTGGAGGGTTACAAGGCCA
This sequence comes from Carcharodon carcharias, assembly GCF_017639515.1. Taxonomy (NCBI): domain Eukaryota; kingdom Metazoa; phylum Chordata; class Chondrichthyes; order Lamniformes; family Lamnidae; genus Carcharodon; species Carcharodon carcharias. The sequence continues at coordinate 121,814,549 of NC_054478.1, read as the reverse complement.
CTGCTTTCCAGGAGCATGTTTCTCGTATCCCAGACTATCTCTGGTAAGTTATCTGTCTGAATTGTTCTGGGGTGAGATAGTAAAGACCAACTGAATTTGGTTGGAGAACGGGGGTGAATTACAACCATTCTATCCTAGCACTATTGCTTCTGCTGTTTATTGACTTGCACACTAGTTGATCTGAGCTTTTTTGTTTAGTTTAATCAATGTCTTCTCTATTTTCTTGCTGTGTAATCCTGACTAATTCATTTAAGGGTTTTGATGTTGGGTTCTTTCCACTGTTTGGTGACTCAATAACTAGAGGGCATTGATTAAAGATCGTCAGAAGTAGTTAGGAGAATTTGCAAGAAGCTGTGATGTTATCATCATGGACTGCTCTGACCTTGAAGGCCCAATGTTTATAAAGATCATTGCCCCTTCTTAGGGGCATTACACCTTCTTAGGCATTACATCTTTCTCAAGTAAGGAATATGGTTTGTTTAGATCCCTTTCTCAAGATTTATACTCCTAAACAATGTTGTTTTGGCCTAGCTATGATTGTTTAGTTTCTATCTATTCTTTATAAGTGCGTCAGAGCTGTGTATGAGAATGTACGTAGGAAAACAGAACAGTTTCGTGTGTATATGAGAGCCTATCAAAGCTCAGTATGAGAATGTAATAGTACTCATGTGGTAAATAATAGCACCCGATCACGCAGGATAGAGCATGGCAGCACAGTAACACCTCCCTACGTGTGCTGGGTAGGTTCCTGAGCACCTCAAAGCAAGCAACACAAATAGACATTTGTTAGATCGGTGCTTTGCTAACTATTAGAATCAGAAAATCAAACATCATTGCAGAAACACCATAGAGACTGCAGATTGTTCTAGGGAAGGCCCCACCAATGCCTTCTTTAGCAAACTAGGGATGGGCAATAAAATGTGACCTTATCAACAGCACCCACATCCTAAGAACAATGTTTTTTTTTAATTTGTAATGCCAGATAGATGCATGTGTGGGGGAGGTACAACATCCCCTGTAATCATTCCAATTTGAGGGCTGTCAGTGATTGTATTGATATCTACAGCCTCATCCCCGGTAATTCTTTCACAAAATTCACCACAGCTAATTTCTATGATTCTATCTACTAAAGAGTCTGATTTGAGGTGGGAATCTCTGAATGGGGAAGGTGTCGATTTGTTAAAAGGGGCAATGTAATTAGGTATAAAAACAGAAAATGCTGAAAGTACTTAGCTGGCCTGACACCATCTGTGAAGAGATAAACATATGAAATAGGGGCAAAGATAGGCTATTCGGCCCACATTCAACAAAATCATGGCTGATATTTGTTGTTCGAGTTCCTGTTATGACACAGCAATTGGTAAAGGCTGTTATTTAAAATTCCAGAGGCAAATTTTAGACAACTGCCATAACCTATATTTTCAAGTGGTATATTTGAGATGCAGCTCTACATTCAGGAAAAAGACCACCAGTTCGAGGTTTTAATATTGAGCTACATGAGACATTTATTAATTTACATAAATTACTACCATCATAACTTTTAACAAATTCCCAAACTAATCTCCACTAAGGCAACAAACAACCCATAGACTTTAACCAGACACCAGGCAAAGCATTTTCAACTTACAAATTCAAAAATGAGATTCCTTTCACTTTGGTTCCTTTTCAGACTGTTGTAGGCCTACAGCTGCTTGGATGTTACATGCCTTTGCCCTGCACACACAAAACTGCCTTCTGTTACACCCAGCACTTCTCTTTGAATGTAAATTCTCATTGTATCAGGCCTTTGAACTCCACCTCAACAGTAAAATCCTTTTCATAGTACCAGATTTATTAGTAATATAAACATTGATTGGCATCTCCTAGCTAGGCGCAAGATTTCAATCCCACTCTGAAATGCTCCATTCAACAAAATGCAAATTTACTCCACCTTACTGCTTACACCTCAAAGCTACCATACATCAAAGCACCCAGACTAGCTGGTTTCAATCCAATTAACACATACAGACACACCCACAGACTAAACCTCTTTTAAAAAAAATAATTTCCAGTAACATTATATACACATTAATAGCTTCATGACAGTTCCACATTCCTATCTACCCCTGATAACCTTAGATTCTTGCTGGGCAAGGGAATCAATCTACCTCCACCTTAAAAATATTCAGTAACTTCTGAGGCAGAGTTCCAAAGTCACATAACCCTCTGAGAAAAAAATTCTCCTCTTCTGTCCTATAAGGGTGAGCCACTCATTTTAAAACAGTGCCCCCTAATTCTGGGCTCACCCACAAGAGGAAACACCCTCTCCACATCCACCCTGTCAAGACCATTCAGGATCTTTTATCCTTCAATCAAGTCACCCCCTCACTCTTCTAAACGCCAGTGGAAATAAAAAAAAATAGCAAAATACAGCAGATGCTAGAAATCAGAAATAAAACCAGAAAATACTGGAAAAACTCAGGTCTGACAGCATCTTTGGAGGGAGAAATAGAGTTAACATTTCAAGTCCATATGACTTCTTCAGAAAAGCCCTTCCAGTGGAAATAAGCCCAGCCTGCCCAACCTTTCCTCATTAGACAACCCACTCATTCCAGGTATCAAAATCTAGTAAAGCTCCTCTGAACCACCTCCAACGCTTTTATGTTTCCTTAAATAAGGAGACCAAAACTACATACAGTATTCAAGATGCAGTCTCAGTAATGCCCTATAATTGAAACATAACATCCTTACTTTATGTTCAATTCCTCTCATAATAAGGGATAGCATTCCATTAGCCATCTTGATTACATGCTGTACCTGTATACTAACTTTGTGACTCATGCACAAGAACATCTAGATCCCTCTGCACCTCAGAATTCCACAGTTATTCTGTTTAAGTATTACTCTGCATTTTTATTCTTCCTGCCAAAGTGAGCAATTTCACATTTCCCAACATTATACTCCATCTGCCAGATTTTTGCCCATTCACTCAACTTATATCCATCTGCAAAATGCTTATGACTTCTTCACAGCGTACCCTCCTACCTATCTGTGTCATCTGCAAATTTAGCTACCATACCTCCACTCCGCTTATCTAAGTCATTGATGTAAATTGTAAAAAGCTGAGATCCCAGCACAGATACCTGTGGGACTCCACTAGTTACATCAAACAAAGACCCATTTATGCATACTGTTTTCTGCCTGACAGCCAATCTTCTATCCAGGCTAATATGTTACCTCCTACACTATGAGCTTTTATTTTCCACAATAACCTTTGATGTTGCACTTTATCAAATGCTTTCTGGAATTCCAAGTACAGTACATCTACAGGCTCCTCTCTGTTACTCATAAGAGGCTGTGGTGAAAGAATTAATCCAGGCAGGTCTTTTGGTTAAAGCTAGTTTATTTCCACGACAACTCCTCAGTACTAATAGCTGCCACACAAAAAAAGTGTTCCAGCTGTAACTCTTTCGAGTACAAACCCGTTTCCATCTGTTTCAGATGAAGTTACATTATTTCATAGTTTGCCATTGTGAGATTTGAACTCTTGATCTTGGGGTTACAAGCCCAGTAACTCTTTTGAGTACAAACCTGTTTCCATCTGTTCCTATTCAGATGAAGTTACATTGTTTCATAGTTTGCCATTGTGAGATTTGAACTCTTGATCTATAACTGCCTTGATGGAAATTTCTCAACTCTGTACATGTGATGAGCAGTAACTCTTTCGAGTACAAACACGTTTCCATCTGAAGTTACGTTGTTTCATAGTTTGCCATTGTGAGATTTGAACTCTTGATACTCTTTTGAGTAAACCTGTTTCCATCTGTTTCAGATGAAGTTACATTGTTTCATAGTTTGCCATTGTGAGATTTGAACTCTTGATACTCTTTTGAGTAAACCTGTTTCCATCTGTTTCAGATGAAGTTATATTGTTTCATAGTTTGCCATTGTGAGATTTGAACTCTTGAGTCTTGGGGTTACAAACCCAGTACCATAACCACTTGGCTATTGTTGGGATAATTAATGCCCATCACCTGTTTAACCTACCAATTGGTTTTAACAAGATGATTGCCATATTAACAGATTCCCCTCTTCTTCTTAAAAACTTGAACACTTTTTTAAACAAACAGAAGGAAATAATGTCACATATTTCCACATCTATAATTCCCAAATTTCATTACACACATGCACGCACACAGCCTCCCGCAGTATACGACAGCCCCCATCCAACATGCTTAATACAATCTAGTGATCTCTCTTCTTCCTAACATCCCCGGTCTATTCGTAGTCTTTTTGCCGGTGACACTGTTCGTAGAATGAACATTGTCCCGAAGAGTCAACATAACATTCTATGGGTGAACTTTTCCCACATTGCCTCTTACATAATATTTCTGTCAATATGTTGGACAAGTAAACCCCCAAATCTAATGCCTCTACTAAGGCTAACGTTTCAGCAGCTAAAGTGCTTTTCACTACCCTTTTTATTTTCTTGATCTCCCAAGCCAGTGGGCAACATTTATTGTTCTTTCCCACCATTTGGAGGATTGGGTACTCTAAGTGACCAACCTCATGTCTTCTGGATCATCCAAGGCTGGAAACTTGAGTACACATCTTTCAGAATTTAATTTTTTTTTCTTTTTTTAAGTGTTTCATTTGCTCTCAGAACTTGTTCAACTGTCACATGTTTTGTCATGGTACTCAGCTCTAACACATCATAACCAGCGTCAGGCCTAGTCTGAGTGCACAACCAGTTCAACTGCCCAAACTTCTCAACTGTTCCATTCCTTCCTTGGTAACAGGATCCTCTTTTTGTGAGGATCTACCACGAGTCATTGGGATATAATTAACATTTTCTAGATAAAATTGTTGATTCAATGTCACTCCTAACTTGCTCTGCTTAATATCTAAACCTATGTATTTAAAGGCCCCAGAAGCCTGACTTCACACCTGGAATTCCTTCTTTATCTTCTCAATTACCCATTGTTCAAATTCTACAAATCCTCCCCACAGGAAATCATCAACATGCATGATAAAGATCACAGGTAGTTTCTCCTTATGGTACCAGTAGAACATCACGGGGTCTGCCTTTAACTGAATGCAACCTATTTTCAACAAAATGGACCTCACAGAAAAATACCAAACTCTCAATGCATCATTCAATCCATAAACACACTTATTCAATTTCCATAGCTTTCCTTCCACATCCCCGGCTTCTTTGGGTGGTTTCAAAAAAAACTTTCCTTTGAAACTTCTCCCCCTGTAAAAACGCAGCCTTTATATCAATCGATTTGCATTCCCAGGAATAGGATGCCAAAATAGCTTTAAAAAAAAAACTTCAAACTCACTTTCCCCACAGTAGGTGAGTCCACTCTGATATCCTGATCTCCTAGTCTCTCTTCAAAGCCTCAGGCTACTAATCTCGTTTTGGCTTTATTTGTGCCGGCTAGGAGCACCTTTTCTGTATAGATCCACCTGTGAGATAAAGCTGGCTGTCCTGTGTCAGGTATTTCAGAATATAACCCAAATTCCTGCCAACTCTTTCTGTTTGGCTTCCTTTATCAGCATATTTTCCAATTTATTAGCAGCTATTAGAATCTCTATCATAAGGACTTCTACTTCTATTAAGATTGCTAGCTTGCTCTCTAGTCTTCCTTGTTAAGCTATGGCCTCTACTCACATTTCTCTCCTTTTCTGGGCTGCTACTATATGATCGTCCGCCCATGCAAACAGAACTCCGTTCGCAAGTCCGTGATTTAATTCCAGGGTTATGACCACTTTCAGAACTCATACTGCGCTTTCTACATCTTTATCTCAGTTTGCCAGTCGATAGGTCTTGTCTCCTGTCCTTCATCCTGCACATTTAGCTAAATGTTTGTATTTACCAGTGGCCTTTCCTGCTCCCCCTATGATGGTGGCATCCCTCCACACACTGGGCCCTTCTGGCGTATATATTACCTTTGTCCCTACTTTGGGTAATTGTCCTTTGGACGAATCACGTTGATTTGTACCTCATTATTACTTTGTTCATAGTCACTCAACCCTGTATCTGCTGTCGTCTGCCCCTCATAACTACCCAGTGTATGTGAAGTGCTTGGTGCCTCCTTGCATTCTATGTCCCGTTCAGAACCTGTAAAGGTATAGTCAGTACTAATTAACCATGAAGAATGTACCCTAATTGTTTGATTACAGTGTTGCACTACTTTCCCATCACTCCCTATAACCTTGCCAGGTCCTTTCCACTCTTTCTGGCCTTCCCTTTTATAATATACTAAATCTCCATGTCTAAACTGTGTGTTCCTGATGGTCTTATGCGGTGCTGTAGGGCCTGCCGAATTTTCTCCAAAACCTCAACTTTAATGAATGCTTTTCTGCCCACATGCAAAGCATACAAATAAGCAGAAAAAGTGGAGCTAATGCTGGTCCCTTCTAGAACAGGGGGAGTATCTGACAACACCGAAGGTAACTTTGGATTTCTTCCGTACGCCAACTGATAAGGACTGTACCATTTGCAGAGAGTTCTTTGCATGCACCGCCCATGCTAGCACTGTTTGCAGTTTACAACCTGGTTGATCAGCTAATATGTTTGTAACATGTCATCTATTACTGCATGGTTTCTTTCACTAAACAGGCTCTCAGCTGCAGTGTGCACAGCTATGATGTTTAAATTTTCGCACATGTCTCCAAATTCCTCATTGGCAAATTCCCCACCATTATCTATGAGAAACTTCGTTGGTGTTCCTAATCCTGTTCCTACCCATTTCTCCATGGCATTATCGACAATGGTCCTTTTGTCTTTACTATGTATCACAGTGGATAGACTAAATCTGGTTGCCATGTCTGTGAAATGTAGTTTAAAAAAAAAAAAACCCCTATCCTTGTCCCAAACTGTCAAGCCCATTGCCACTGCGTCGTTAAACTCCCTGGCTAGTGGCAAGCTCACAACAGGTCGCAGTGGTGTCTTGCGATATTTAAGGCAAATTTCACACTGACTCGTTCAATAAGATCATCATATCCTTTATCGACCACTCCTGCATCTCAAAGCAGAGTCTTTGGTTTCTGTGGTGTTGGATGTGCAAACTGTCTATGTATTTTCCAAATGATCTTTTTGTCCACCAAATTCTCATTCTCAGCTGTTAACAAAACTTCATGAACTTCTTGAATGAAAAATCTCTGGCTTCCTTAGTGGCAAGCAGTAATGGCCTGACCAAGTAAAATGGAAATCCACATTTTTTTCCAAACACAACTGCTATCATTCTTCATATCTAGTATCATCTGAGCCACCTTCATCGCAGATTGACTCACAATAACAATATCTCGCTAGATCCACATCAGTACCAATAAATGGATTGATCCCTGCTATCTTACAAGGGAGGACCACCCATTTTGAGGGTGTTAATGTATTGTCATCTCCAGACCTGAAACAGATGGAGCTTTTCATACTCCTCGACCTTCCATTGGTCTGCCTCATCAAGGGACTCCAGATAGCAGTCAAGCCCGTCCATGTCACACACCGTAGAAGTGCAACCATGTCTAGAACTGCACAGTTGAAGGAATCTACCATGAAGATACTCATCACCGGATTCAAACTCTGATCAACACAATTCCATCATGGCAGTCACTGTCATCATTTTCAGATGAATCCATCTTGTGGGTCACACTTCAAAAACACGATTCCTTTGCTGTGGGCAGTTCATTGTTTAAAGGTATGGGGAATAACACTGATTAACCGTTCCCCATGCATTTTTTGGGTTTTAACATCTACGGTCACCATCCCAGACATGCTTTTTGCCCCGACTCTCAAATTGGCCAGGGTTACGACCATTTTCAGACCTCATCATTAACCCCAACCTTGTATTGGAATCTTCGTCTAATATTTGGTCGATCCCATAATTCGGTCACCATTGGATCCTCTATTCTTTGTTTTACAGCATAGTTGTTCGAATTTGCTTAAAAAAAGCAACAGGGAACAACTGTTTCCCCAGAAATCTTTAGGGCAGCAGCATTTGATCTAAGAGAGGCTCTTTCCCTCGGAACTGAACCCCTGTTAGTACTGAAAGACTATCAACATGGGAAATGCGAGCACAGTCCAGTAATTTAAATACCAATACCGATTCTGGAATTTCAAGGTCAAATCGCTGTAGTCTCCTGTACCATTTATTAAAATCTTCCATGGACTGATCATCTGATTTCCTAAACCTATCAAAGATCGTCCAAGCTTCATACGCTTCCAATAACTCATCCTTTTTGTAGAACTTATCCAAAAATTGTATCAGACGGTTTAATCCCTCTTCATGATCCAAATCATCTACTTTTCACTCTGAAAATACTTTACTCCTTATCTTACTTTTGGCTGGTAACGATAACGCCAAAGCCATACCTTGCTTCTGCCAGGAAGAGCAGTAACCTGGGTCCACATTTCAACTTCAGCCTTCCATTGCTGATAAGGTTCAGAGTCGGAAAAAATTGGTGGATAGCCAAAGCTTGTGATTTTGCACCATCCTTCCGCCATTCCGTAACTTAAATTGTTAGCAACAGTACACTTCTTTTCCCTCAGAGGACTGAGGCAGAAAGCTTCATATACAGCAATCAATCAGCAAAGCTTAAAGTTCATCCTCTGCTACCATATTACTCACAATTAGAGGTTGTGGTGGAAGAATTAATCCAGGCAGGTCTCTTGGCTAAAGCTGGTCTATTTCCAAGAAACTCCTCAGCACTAGTGGCTTCCACACAGTGTTCCAGCTGTACGTTTTTATTCTTTTCAGTTGGGATAATTAATGCCCATTGCCTGTTTAACTACCAATTAGTTTTAACAAGATGATTGTCATATTAACACCCTCTGTGCACCGCTCATGTCATTCCTTCAAAGAACTCTAATAAGTTGGTTAAACATGATTTCCCTTTCATAAATCCATGCTGACTCCTCACGATTACCTTGAGTTTTTTGAGTGCCCACCTATCACTTCTTTAATGATTGACTCTAACCCTTCCCCATGACAAACGTCAAGCTAACTGGCCTATAGTTTCCTGTTTTCTGCCTCCCTCCCTTCTTGAATAGAGAGGTATATTTGCTATTTTCCAGTCTGATGGAACCTTTCCAGAATCTCAGAATTTTGAAAAATTAACACCAACACATCTACTACCTCATTAGCCACCTCTTTTAAGACCCGAAGATGAAGTCCAACAGGACCCGGAGACTTGTCAGCCCACAGTTCCATTGGTTTGTTCAGTACTGCTTCCCTAGTGATTGTAATTTTACCAAGTTCCTCTCTCCCTTCCAGCTCCTGATCTACAGGAATGTTTTTTGTATCCTCTATAGTGAAGACAGAAGCAAAATTTCATCCACCATTTCCTTATTATCTACTATCAACTCCCCAATTCTCACTCAAGAGGACCAACACTCATTTTACCTACTCCTTTCCTGTTTAAATACCTGTAGAAACTCTTGCTATCCATTTCTACGTTTCTGGCTAGCTTCCTCTCATACTCTAATTTATTTCTCCTGATTAACCTTTTAGTCATTCCCTGCTGTTTTTTATATTCTGACCAATCATCTGACTTGCCACTCACCTTTGCGTAGTTATATGCTTTTTCTTTAAGTTTGATTCTTTCCCTAACTTTTTTAATTAACCATAGATGGTGGGTCCTCCCTTTAGAGTTGACATTGATCAGGTTATCAACCTGAAACCATGGGCTAGATTTAGTCAGCCCAATGGGGGACTTGCCCACCAGTTGGCAAATGGCAGGGAGCCCCCGTCAGTTCCATGGGAGAAGCCCAACAGGAAAGCCATGTGCCTCCCACTTAATCCCTGAGACACCACTGGATTGCAATGTTTTCAGGGATAATGAGCCTTATTGACATCTTGCTGCCAATGGCCGGGAATCCTGCATCAGCCTCCAACCTCTCACTTAATTGGTGAGGGTTTGCTCCCACCGGCCGATGCTGCAGGGCCTCTCCCGCAGTTAAGTGGGCCTGGCCACCATGGTTCCCACCACAACAGGCTGTATTAAGCCCAGTCTTTAATTCTGTTTCTCTCACAGATGCTGCCAAGCCCACTGAGTCCTTCCAATGTTTTCTGTTTTTCTTTTCAGATTTCCAGCATCCTCAGTATTTTGCTATATAACCTATTTAATTTGACTTGTTACTAATTGCCATTGTAATATCAGCAATGTGTGTGAATTAATGCAGTGAGGTGAGCTTGGGGCACTGCAGCTATTACTGATGACTGCAGCATCTCACTGCTGAACAGCACCCAAACAACCTCCAATTCATTGTAGCCTCATAATCTTCTCATTCAAATCACAGGCTTGGCCTTGATGGACTGAAGATGCAGGTAAAGTTTTTACATTCATTATTGAGTTGATGTAAAGATCACTGGGAGAGGGGACCTGCTTACAGTACTCTGTGGGCTTAAAGAGACCTGCAGCAGCCTGGTTCTATTTGATGGGAATGTATGACCTCTGGCATGTTGAATCAGAAAAGCAGTTTTCTCTTTATAGTAAATTTTCCTGAGGGTGTGTGACAATGCATTTCTTTTTAAATATATGAATGATTTTGGATACTTTTTATGGCGTTACTCATTTACAGGAACACTAAACTCCAGTGGTGTCAGTCATGTTTGTCGTTCTTGCCATTTAATTATTCTAAAATGTTTTGCCACCTTTTTTTTCTCTTGTCAGAATGCTTGCTACTTATCTAGAGTTCCTTATTTGCTATGACTTTTAGCTGACTCACTACAAATCACAGTTCAAGTTTCCTGCTCTGATCATCAGATGTTGTGTCATGAAGGAAGGTTTGAGAACACCCTGGTGGAAAGAGCTTGTATGGCAGTAAAGCAGGAACCTCACTGGGGCTGCTTAGAAGGGGTCGGTTAGAATGTCACTGGGGTGAGACTAAGACACTTGAACTGCCTTGATTTTGGCAGCTATTAATTGGAGTTGCAAAATAATCTGTTTATAATTATTAAAATGAATAGACTGCAAATTTCTACACTTCAATACCCAATATGGGTATTGGATATTCACAGAAAAGAACTGAAATATCTGTACTGGGGATTCAAGAAGCATACTAAGTTATGTATATCTCTGTCCCAGGGCACCAATGGATCTCAACTGTGGGATACAGCTTTTGCTGTCCAGGCCTATCTTGAGGTAAGCAATCAAGACTACTGCAAATCAGCAAGCAGCCTGACTGGTTGAACAAATAGAATTTTTTAACTAATGAAAATATTAACCCTAAACTGAACAACTTGTTGAGCATAAAATGTGCCCTTTACTGAGGCCGACTTTTGAATGATCCAGTTATCACATGGCCTGTAATTTCTATTCCAATTTCCCTCTCCTCCCCAACTCTAGCCTGTAGACACTGGAGTCTAGCAGCATTTACAGTAATAGCCCAGATAAGGTTAGCCAACTCAGCACAAACACAGGAGTAAACAACACTCAAGAAGTTTGACACCATCCAGGGCAAAGCAGCCAGCTTGATTGGCACTCCTTGCACAAACATTCACTCCCTCCACCACCAACAACAAGTGGCAACAAGATGCACTGCAGGAACTCACCATGGCTCCTTAGGCAGCACCTTCCAAACCTACGGCCACTACCTTCTGGAAGGACAAGGGCAGCAGACACATGGGAACGCCAACATCTGGAAGTTCCACTGCAAGCCACTCACCATCCTGACTTGGAACTTTAACACCGTTCCATCACTGTTGCTGGTCAAAATCCTGGAATTCCTTCCCTAGCAGCACTGTAGGTGTACCTACACCACAGGGACTGCAGCAGTTTGAGAAGGCAGCTCACCACCAACTTTTCAAGGGCAATTAGGGATGGGCAATAAATGTTGGCCTAGCCAGCTATGCCCACATCCCATAAATGAATTAAAAAAACACGGGGCAGGATTTTCCCCTCAATTAACAGCCAGCTAGTGTGAAACGCACGCTGCAACACTGCTGGGGTGGGGGTGGGTGAGGGCGGGCGCGGAAATTCAAGCATGCCCGCAAGTGCGCGTTATGAAAGCTCCCTGAGGAGCTGCCTCAGGGAACTGAAGATTTTAAAAATTAGAAATGAAAAACTTAGCATTGTTAAAAACATGTCCCCTCATGTGACTCTGTCACATGAGCAGGGACATGTTAGAAATGAAATTTAAAAATTTTAATTTAATTTTTAATTGCTGTTGTAAACCTCACCCCACCGGTGGATGAGGTTTCCTAAAAAATCCAAAAACCGCTTGGCCTTTTTGCAAGTAGACACAGTGAAAAGTTTCACTCAGTTGTAACTTGGCCTTAATAGGCCTGTTAATTGTGGGCGGGTATGCTGCCAACTCCTGTGCGCGCCCACTGACCGGCCGCTCAGCACACTTTTCTGCCCACGGTTTCTTGGTTCCTGATTTGCATTGCTCAGAACTTATACTATGTGATTCATTGCCTAATAGGCTAATGGATAAAACCCTGCTTGTAACTATTTTCTACGTGTTTGATTGAGACATCAGACTGAAAAGTAAAAGCATGCGGTGTGCTAGTTTATGATGTGTTGTATTTAAGGTAATTGGCAACAGATGCAATGGCAATGAGGAAAATCTTTTTAACGCAGTGAGTGGTTGGGATCTGGAATGCACTACATGGTAGTGTGTGGTGGAGGCAGGTTCAGTCAGCGTTCAAGAGGGAACTGGATCTGAAAAGGAAGAATATACGGCTATGGGGAGGGGGAGTAGCACGAGGTGAATTGCTCCTTTGGAGGACCAGCATAGGCACGATAGGCTAAGTGGTCTCCTCCTGTGCTGTAAGCATTCTGTATTTCTCTCTCCAGCAACAAGCTCCTGCACTGTTCGTTGCACTTTTGCCATGTTGACTTTGGGGCTGAATGGGGAAGTAGTGTTTTAGGTACTTCAGCCTGTTGTGAGTTTGGCTACTGGAATGTTGCTATCAAGTGGAATGATAATGAGATCCATTGAATTCTTCCAACACAAGTAGACCTTTTTGAAGTATCAGTACAATCCTTAGGGCCTTAATATTTTAGCTGCTACAAGGAAAGGAAATGAGCTAAAACTAATTCCACCTGAACTGAGATCAGGAATTCAGGCACACTGTGACACAATGTGAAAATGAAGTCCTGATTTTAGCTGCAATGTTTCGGATATCCATATCGTGCCTGTTTAACTTCTTAGCTGCTGAAAGAGTAGAATTCCTAAGAGCCCAGAGTTTGCATGACATAATGGGTGTTATATCTTTGTTCTATCTAATGGGATCAACATATCCCATTAAAAAGTTAAGGGAAAGAATAATAACTTTTGGAAGCATGTGAATATTTAAAGACATTTGGTAGTTTCTGAAAGTTGACTAAAAACCAATGCAGCTCACAACAACAACTGTAACATAAGACATCATATGTGTTTATTTTAAACACACATTTCCATCAATTCCAAAATTGCAGCAATTCCATGAAGAAAAATGGTGTGAAACCTACTTTTGTTTAGGCTACATTTGTATGCTTTCCCAGTTTCTCACCCTTATATGTGTGCATGGTTTTAATTCTCAAAATGGCCTGATGACTTCTGATATTTTGTGTTGATACAGGCAGGAGCTCAGGATATCCCAGAATTCGCAACCTGTCTCAAACAAGCCCACAAGTATTTCCAGATCTCACAGGTAATGTCAGATACTGAGAGTTAAAAAATTCCGCTAGAAAAGTGGTACAGCCATGGCTAACTAGAGAAGTTCAAGATAGTATTAGATTCAAAGAAGCAACTTACAATATTGCCAAAAAGAGTTGTAAACCTGAGGATTAAGAGGGTTTTAAAAATGATCAAAAGGCAACCAAAAAATTGATGAAATGCAAGAAAATTGAATGAGAATAAGCTAGCATGAAATTTAAAATTTTAAGAGCTCTTACAAGTATGTACAAAGGAAGAGGTCAATGAAAGCAAATGTGGGTCCTGTATAGCAGAGACAGGAGAAATGATGCAAGGGAATAAAGAAATAGCAGAGATGTTAAACAAATAATTTGTGTCTGTCTTGCATATGAACGTACGAATTCGGAGCAGGAGTAGGCCACTCGGCCCCTTGAGCCTGCTCCGCCATTCAATAAGATCATGGCTGATCTGAATGTAAGCTCAACCCCACATTTCTGCCTACCCCCAATAACCTCTCACCCCTTGTTAATCAAAAATCTTTCTAGCTCTGCCTTAAAAATATTCAAAGGCTTTGCTTCCACTGCCCTTTGAGGAAGAAAGTTCCAAAGGCTGTCAACCCACTGAAAGTAAAAGTTTCTCCTCGTCTCTATCTTAAATCAACCCCTTATTTTTAAACAGTGGCCCCTAGTTCTAGATTCTCCCTCAAGAGGAAACATCCTCTCCAAATCCACCCTGTCAAGACCCTTCAAGGTCTTAAAGGTTTCAGTTAAGTTGCTTCTTACTCTTCTAAACTCCAGTGGATACAAGCCTAACCTGTCCAGCGTTTCCTCATAGAACAACCCACCCATTCCTGGTATTAGTCTAGTAAACCTTCTCTGAACTGCTTCAAATGCATTCACATCTTTCTTTAAATAAGGAGACCAATACTGTACACAATATCCCAGATGTGGTCTCACCAGTGCCCTGTATAACTGAAGCATAAACTCCCTACTTTTGTAATCAATTCCCCTCACAATAAATGATAACATTCTATTAGCTTTCCTAATGACCTGCTATACCTACATACTAACCTTTTGTGATTCATGCACTAGGACACCCAGATCCCCCTGAATCTGAGCTCTGCAATCTCTCACCATTTAGTTCATGAGCTCCCTTTCTATTCTTCCTGCCAAAATGAACGATTTCACATTTGCCCACATTATACTCCATTTGCCAGGTCTTTGCCCACTCACTTAACATATCTTTGTCATTTTGTAGCCTCCTTACATCCTCTTCACAATTTACTTTCCTACCTATCTTTCTGTCATCAGCAAATTTAGCAACTATCCCTTCAGTCCCTTCATCCAAGTCATTTATATAAATTGTAAAAAGTTGAGGCCCCAGCACTGATCCCTGTGGGAAACCACTAGTCACATCCTGCCAACCAGAAAAAGACCCATTTATACCAATTGTCTGCTTTCTGTCAGCTAACCAATCTTCTATCCATGCCAATATGTTACCTCTACACCATGAGTTTTTATTTTCTGCAATAACCTTTGATGCGGCACACTATCAAATGCCTTCTGGAAATCTAAGTATAGTACATCCACTGGTTCCCCTTTATCCACAGCACATGTGACTCCTTCAAAGAACTCCAATAAAGTGGTTAAACATAGGGCAGAATTTTCAAGTCAGTGTATGGGTATGCGCCTGACCCGCTCAAGTGTATAATAGCATGTGGTGACATCGGGCGAGCGTCCAGATGTCAACCTGCGCGATATTTCGTTTGGCGGCTGTGTGCAAAAGCCAGAAGCGCGCCCACCAACAATTAAGAGGGCAATTAAGCCCATTAAAGTTGTAATTGTCCCTGATTTTTCGTAGTCCGTCCAACCTGACGGTTGGCGGACAGGCGAATCAGCCAGGCAGCCTTTGCATTTTTCATGAAACTTCATCCAAGGGTGGGATGAGGTTTCCATTATTAAATTTTTAAAAAATCTATGGACAGAATTTTTATAATGTATATGTTCAGGTGACTGTTAGTGATGCTTGGACATTTTTGTTTTGATTTTAAAATCTTACTTTTGAAGTCTTCAGCTCCCTGAGACAGCTCTCTGCTTTCAGGCAACTTTTATCCTGCGCTTGCCCGCCCTCATCCTGCCCCCACCCCAGCAGTGCTGAGCATCTCAGTGCGAGCATCACGCTAGCTGACCGTTAATTGACCAACCAGCATGAAATCGTCGTCGGGGGTTGATTGCGGTTGGCGGTCCATTCCCCGGCTGCCCCTGGGCCCGCCGATCACACCTGCACGCCAACCTAAAAATCCTGCCCATGATTTCCCTTTTACAAACCATGTTGACTCTGCCTGATTGCCTTGAAATTTTCTAAGCACCCTGCATTAGCATCTTTAATAATAGCTTCTAACATTTTCCCTATGACAGATGTTAGGCTAACTGACCTATAGTTTCCTGCTTTCTGTCTCCCACCCTTTTTGAATAAAGGTAATGGAACCTTCCCCAAATCTAGGGAATTTTGGAAAGTCAAAACCAGTGCATCAACTATCCCACTAGCAACGACTTTCAAGACCTTAGGGTGTAGTTCATCCAGACCTGGAGATTTGTCAGACCGCAGCCCCAACAATTGCTCAACACCATTTCCCTGGTGATTGTAAGTTTCCCAAGTTCCTACCTCCCTTCTATTTCCTGATTTACAGCTATTTCCAGGATGTTACTTGTATCCTCTGTAGTGAAGACTGGAGCAAAATACCAGTTTGATTCGTCCATCATCTCCCTACTTTCCAATATCAATCCCAGACTATAAGACCAAAGCTCACTTTGTTAACTCTTTTCTTATTTAAGTATCTATAGAAACTCTTACTATGCATCTTTATATTACTAACTAGCTTTCTCTCGTACTCTAATATTTCCCTCCTTATTAATCTTTTTGTCATTCTTTATATTCTTTCCAATCTTCTGAGCTTCTGTCTTCTGACCAATCTTCTGTCTTCACAGTAGAAGACACGACGAACATATCGGAATTTGTGGGGAACCAAGGGTCAAGTGAGAGTGAGGAACTTAAGCTAATTAATATGAGTAAAGAAAAAGTAGAGGAGAAATTAATGGGACTAAATGCTGACAAATCCCTAAACCTGATAGCTACACCTTTGGGTTCTAAAGAAGGCAGTTGCAGAGATAGTGGATGCATTGGTTTTACTCTTTCAACTAGATTCTCCATTCTCCCACAGATTGGAGAGTAGCAAACGTAACACCTTTGTTCAGGAAAGGAGGGAGAGAGAATAGGTCAGTTAGTCTGACATTAGTAATAGGGAAAATGTTGGAATCTATTAAGGACATGGTAACAAGGCACTTCGAAAATCACAATATACTTAGACAGAGTGAGTGTGGATTTATGAAAGGGAAATTGTGATTGACGGTTCTGGATGCTCAATTGAAAAGTGTATTCAAGACTTAGATCAATGTAGGCACTAAGGAAATCTAGGGATTTAGGAATAGGACGGGAGATGTAAAAGTTCAGTTATGATCTTATTGAATTGCGGAGCAGGCTCAATAGCATTGGCTTCACTTACAAAAACTGATTTTGGACTAGCCAATATGGAAACTGAGCTGGATGACAGCTAGCCTTAAGGAGTATTGAAAGCTGAAGATTTCTGCTGTGAGGTATCATTTCCAGAAAGAAAGAGCTTGCATTTATATAATGCCTTTCTTATTATCAGGATGTTCAAGAACACTTCTTCAATCAATTCCTTTTTCAGGTGTGGCCATTGTTATACATGCAGACGTCACAGGCAGTTGACACTCAGCAGGGTCCCATAAACGAGAATGAGATGTGACTAGCTGATGTAGTTTCATGGATGTAAAAATGAAAAAAGTTGATTGATTGTGACATCAAGAGACCTCTGAATAGTAACAGGGCATCTCTAATGTCCACCTTGAACAGGTAGACGGGCTCTCGGTTTAATATCTCATCGAAAATACCAACTTTAGGACTTAAGCAATAATCATGGCTGACAGTATAATTCAGTGCTGGGATGGAGATTAAATCCAAATCTAATTTAGAGGAGAGAGTGCTACCATTTTGCCAAGTTGATGATTTTGAAAGCCAGTTAACTGTCGCTGTGCTTTTTCTCACTACATAATTCTAGGGCAGGAGGTGTCATATTCAAACTGTGTGTCAGTTGTGGATCGAGTTGGTAATACCCCTGCCTCTGAGTAAGAAGGTTGTAGATTCAAGTCTCACTCCAACACCTGAGCACATAATCCAGGCTGAGACTCCAGTGCAGTACTAAGCGAGTGCTGCACTGGCAGCGGCGTTAGTTTTTAAATGAGATATTAAACCAGGCCTGTCTGCCCTCTCAGAACATAAACAATCCCATGATACTACTTCAAAAAAGAGCAGGGTAATTATCCCTTGTGTCCTGGTCAATATTTATCCCTAAATCAACATCATTAAAAAATTGTCTGGTTATTGTCACATGTGGGAATTTGCTGTGTGCAAATTGGCTGCTGCGTTTCCTACATTACAACCATAATTATACTTCAAATGTTCTTAATTGGCTGTAAGGTTTTTGGGAAATCTGGTGGTCATGAAAGACAACGTAAATGCAAGTTTTTCTTTTCAATTTATGTGAGCATTCTGGCACTTGATAAGGACCACATTTCAGTAGAAGTTATTTGAACATAATAGGAATCAAACTGATATGTATTTTGCCAATTTGAGTGTAAAACAGGTTCAGTATATACCAATTTCTGAGTGTGAGGTTCTGCACCTAATCTGCGTCAGCAGCAGGAGTGTCACCATATCAGTCTTCGCTGTTTTTAGGTGTCCCTGGCAGTGGCCTGAAATTGTTGTTGGAACAGTTTAAATATGCAAAGTGATGTGTGGGACCTTTTGGCAAAATTTATGGAAGAACCAAGTGGAAAGTGCTCCATACAAGCTCAAACTAAATTTTCCAGCTTGACAGAAATCCTGAAGGCTGCATTCACATTCCACAGAAGGCAACAGTGAGCAGACTGCTCTTCCCAGCTCCACAGCACTACTGTGGGCCTCTGCCGACTGTACTCGGTCCTTCTGTAAACCCTGCATGTATTGGAGTTTATTGTGGTTCCTGAAATTCCTCAGTCTCAATCATCTTGTTCCTCATTCACCCACTAATGAGAACAGTCTTTCACTGTTTACCCGCAGTAAGGTCATTGGGCTTCTCTCGACACTGTTCCCATATGCCATATTACAACTGCTGCTCCCAATTCTGCAGGAAATGTCAGGTCTCACACTTACCCTGTCCCTCTCTTCCCCTCTCAAGGCACCATTCCCTCCAATCACCAGTTCCTCATCTCCCTATCCTCGCTGATCACACATGCCTGTTGGATTCTTTCAAATAAATAACCATTGGTCCAACTTTAAGTTTTATATCTTTGTACTCCATAAATGTTTCGGTTACATGTTTAAGTTTTAGTTTGAAGCTGCCCTAATGGACACAGCATACAATATCCAATTTATTGACCCTATTAGTTTATATAAGATAATGCCAAAAGGCAGCAGTCACCAGAAGATCAGAACATTCAGAGAGAGATTATTGATTGCCACTATTTGCAATCTCTGTTGTATTATGGAGCATTATGCTGACCTGCTGATTTATATTTAGCAGTGGAGGTCTTAAGGAGTTGACACACACTGAGTCATCATGAACTAGTGAAATAGGCATATGAACAACCCTACATGCTACTGAACTTCTCCTTAAAGATAATGGAGAGAAAAGGGACAGAAACCAGGCTAGTGTGAGAACTGAATAAACATAAACATCTCCCACCTTAAGTCTGCTGTTGTTTTTTTACAGGTCCAAGACAATCCTCCCGATTATGACAAGTATTACCGTCAGATGAATAAGGTAATTTGTTTTCAGATGCTGATTCACAGACTCAGACTTTCACTGCCGTATTTTTTGATCCAAAATGTGTTGTATTGAAGATTTTTTTCCTACAGTGAACTTGAAATCACTATCTTCCCTCTATTCTTAAACAATGAATGATCTCCCTCCTTAGAATTCAGAGTGATAGTAAGCAGCAGTTTATGTTTTCATGACACATCTTGTGTAAGAAATTGCCTGAGTGCTTGGGGGTAGGACGAGCTAGAGATTGAGCACACATTAAGGATTTTGGGGAGGAGGAGGTGGCACTGACCAAAGGTATGAGTTTCTGGGAGATTTTTGAAGGCTCATCGAGAGTGAACAGCACTGATTTTCAGGTTGGAACCAAAAGTGTTGCCAAAAAAGCCCAAGAGTTTTGCTGACTTTGATCAATAGGAAATGAGACTTATTTAGGACTTGATAACAGACTGGCATGTGGATAATAAGGAAGAAAAGGCAATAGGCAAGTGGATAATAACAACCCTGAAGTTATTGACAGTGTTTAACTGTGGAGGAGATGCTTGGAATGATTGTTGGAGGTTAACTTTTACTGTGAACATTTAATAGAAAGATATTCAATAATAGTTCCTTTGAGGACAGCAGGAATGACTATGTAGAGATAGGAAGAGAAACAGTTTTGAAAAGGTTCAGTAACTGCATTGGCACAGAGGGAAGTCTTGCTACAACTGTACAGGCCATTGATGAGGTTGCATCTAGAGTACTGTGTACAATTTTGGTTTCCTTAAGTGGGAGGGATATACTTGCACTGGAAGCAGTTCCGAGAAGGTTCACCAGACTGATTCCTGAGATGAAGGGATTGTGTTATGGGGAAAGGTTGAGCAGGTGGGGCCTATACTCATTGGAGTTTATAAGAATGAGCGGTTATCTTATTGAAATGTATAAGATTCTGAGGGGGCTTGATAGGTTAGATGCTGAGAGGATGTTTCCCCTTGTGGGAGAAATAGTTTGAAAATAAGGGTTGTGTCCCATTTAAGACAGAGATGAGAAATTTCTTCTCTGAGGGTCATTAGTTTTTGGAATTTTCTTCCACAGAGAGCAGTGAAGGCTGGGTCATTCAATATATTCAAGACTGAATTAGAGAGATTTTTGATCTACAAGGGTTATGGTGGGACAGTGGAGTAAGACCACAATCAGATCAGCTGTAATCAAATTGAATGGTGGAGCAGGCTCAATGGGCCAAATGGCCTACTCCTCCTATTTCTAGAACTAATAAAGAGGTTCTGCTGAGGAAATATGAGGACAAAAGCCTCTGGATTACTACCTGAGTTATGAGCAAATTGGCATAAGTGTTGAATGTGTGGCTCAAAGATTGATTTCAGAAAAATGGGTTTTGATTCATGGAGCACTGGCAATAGTACTGGGGAAATAGGAAGCTATATTCACCAATGTCCCACTTAAAGAAGCCATAGATATTTGCGCTGTAACACTATATCATCACCACCACTGTTGTGTGAATCAGTATTCATTGAACGTAGGAACTTGGCAACTCGTGCGGTTGAATTCAATTTAAATGACACTATGTATGCCCAAATAGATGGTGTTGCCATGGGATCCCCTCTAGGCCCAGCTCTTGCAAACATCTTTGTTGGGTTCCATGAGAAGTGTCTTCAGTGGAATGATACCTAACCTCCCACCACTCGTATATTTAAATATGTGGCTATATTTAAAGCCGCAGCTGCATGTAATAATTTCCTTGCATGTCTTAATGCACTCCATACTGCGTTCAAATTCACCTTTGAAATGGAGCAGTCAAATGAACTCCCCTTTCCTTGACATACTAGTTGAGAAATCTGCCAGGGGGTTCTCTACCATGGCCTACCTTCACTGGTAAACATGTGCATTGAGATTCTTACAGTTCCACACATTATAAGATTGGTCTAATCGGCAACTTTGTAAATAGGACCTGAACCATTTGCTCACCATGCAAGCTTGATGTTGAAATAGGGCACATCAAAAGCATCCTGCAGGATAATGACTATCCTGATCAGATAATTTTGCACTGTATATCACGCAAACTCATGAACAGGCCTAAGGCCGTCACTTTCGGCCCTGAAAAGTGCCCAATCTGCCTCAGACTACCCTGGAAGGACAAGGTATCTCAAAAATTTGAGCAGCAGGTGAAGCTAGCTGTTTCACACTGCTACTATACAGTAGCAGCATGAGTGTTTTTTGCCACTAACAGGATGCTGCCGTCCAGCCAAAAAGATGTTCTGCCTGTCACACAAATGTGTAATGTGGTATATGATATTCAGTGCCAGTGTGATGCTAGGTATGTAGGCTATACGTCCCAAAGACTGACGGATCATAGCAAACAGCATGTCCCAGCCGCTGTTCGTAACAGGCAAGGTATAGACCGTACCCAACCAGCCCGTGCTTACAAAACTCAAATCACAGTGTCCAACATTAGATGTGATTCTGTGATTGGACAGCATTTGCTAAATAACTCTGTGTGCTAAGAATTACACTGACAACCAATTTAAGATTGTCAGTCAGGCTCACAGTTTGGAGTATTTGCATACACTGGAAGCTACATATATTCTTTGCAGACAGAAAGAACGTGTACACACATTGCACCTGTTTCAGCTCAAACAAAATCAGTAACAGCCATTCGCTGGCTCATTCCCCAGGGCAACGTCTTGACCAATCAGAGTCAAGCTGCCTGGTTTAAATTTCAAACAATGCTTGGCAGTTAACTGTCAGTCACCATCAACTAGTGCATTCTCCATGGCAACACAGCAACCAATTCAGAGTCCACTTGCCAATCAATCAGCACTTCTTCCCATACAGTATGAATTGTTGTTTAACCCTTATATTGGTATTCTTGCGAAGTGACCTGATGAGTGCAAGACAAAAAGCTTTGCTATGTCTCTTTTCTCATTAATATGGAAGCTGTATCGTTGGAGCGGTTCACCTGAACTGTGGTGGGACCAGTGTTCTGGCGAGTCATATAACTGGGGCTGTAAAGAGGGCTTTAAATAGTGGGGTGGGTTTACACCAGGAGAGATTTGGAAAGTTAAGGAGGAAGGACAAGGCAATGGTGCAGAGTAGCAAAATGGGTAATGCTAACCAGAGCGTGACAGGAAGGGACAGAACGTATAAACAACGGGGCACCAGCAAATATGATCAGAGTCGGGAAAACGGCTTTAAGCTAACAAAGGAGTGGAGGAGAGTTTGGATGAAGAGAAATTTAGAAATCCAAAGATAAAAGTTGAAGCAATAGAAAAGTATATTAGTGTGGGTAAAGAGAAGCTGAGTGAGATAAGAAGGGACAGAGTGTATTGATAATAGTACATTAGAGAGTAAAGTCCTTGCAGGGAATAGTAGGAAAAAATAAAATTGAAGTCACCTTATTTAATGCATGGAGCATCCAGAATAGTGACACAAACAGGAATAAATGGTTTAGATCAAATCCCCATTGCAGAGACAGGGTTGCAAGGTGACCAGGAGTACATAATATTTGAAAAAGACAGGCAGAATGGAAAAGGAGTTACATTGATAATAAAGGATGACATAAGGACATTAATGAGAAAGGATCTTGGCTCAAAATCAGGAAGTAGAATCAATATGGTTGGAGATTAAGAATAGCAAGGATCAGAAAACCCTGGTTGGAGTAGTTTATAGGCCCCCTAACTGTAATTATACTTTTGGACAGCACATTAAGCAAGAAATTATTGGAGTTTGTAACAAAGGCAATGCAATAGGTGTGGGGGATTTTAATCTTCATATCGACAGGACCAATCATATTGGCAAAGCTGACCTGGAAGATGAGTTTGTAGAATACTTTTGTGATGTTTCCTGGAGCAATGGGTTGTGGAACCAACTAGGGATAAAGCTATTTTACATCTAGTATTGTGCAGTAAGGTAGGGTTAATTAGTAATGTATAGTAAAAGAATCACTGAGAGATAGTGATAATATAATTGAATTCCATGCTAAGTTTAAAAACAATATACTCCAATCACAAACAGGAACTTTGAACCTATTACATAGCTATGAAGAGAGAGCTAGCTAAGGTTGATTGGGTACATAGACTAAAAGGTATGGCGGTAAATAAGTGGGAAACATTTAAAGAAATTATTCTAAATGTTCAACAAAATATATTCCAGTGAAAAACAAAAACTCAGTGGAAAAGATCCACCCCTGGCTTACTAAGGAGGTTAAGGATATTATTGTATTAAGAGGCTGAAAATGTTGCAAATAATAGTAGTAAGTCTGAGGATTGGGAGTGTTGTAGAAACCAGCAAAAGGCTGCCAAAAAGTTAATGAAGGAGGGGAAAATATAATATGAGAATAAACTGTCCAGGTATGTAAAACAAATTGTTAGAGCTTTTACAAGTTTATAAACAGGAAGAGAGTAGCTAAAGTAAACATTGGTCCCTTAGAAGCAGAGAACTGGCGAAATTATCATGGGGAAATGAGGACTTGGCAGGTACATTAAATAAATGTTTTGTGTCTTCACCAACAGAAGAAATAAGCTACATCCCAGAAATAGAAGGTAACCTGAAGGCTAAAAAGAGTGAGGGAATTGATATCAGCAGAGAAAAAATATTGGAGAAACTGGAGGGACTAGAAGTGAACAAATCCCTAGGACCTGGAGGCCTACATCCTATTGTCCTAAAAGGTTGCTACAGAGATAGTGCATGCTCTGGCTTTTGGATTTTCCAAAATTCCCTAGATTCAGGAACAGTCCCAGCTTTTTGGAAGTTAGCAAATGTAACACCACTATTCAAGAAAGAGGGGAGAGAAAAAACTGACATACAGGCCTGTTAGGAAAGTGCTGGGTTCTATTATTAAGGAAGTCTTAACAATGCACTTAAAAAAGCATGGTATGCTTAGAACAAGTCAACATGGTTTTATAAAAGGGAAATCCTGTTTCAAAAATTTGAGTATTTCTGAAAAAAGAGATATGTCTAATCTTAGACATGTCTTTTTTTCAGCAATACTCAAGTTCTATACTACCAAACAACCATTTCATAAAATTACTGGAGTTTTTAAGGATGTAACTAGTAGGTAGATATAGGGGAACCAGTAAATGTAGTATGCTTGGAATTCCAAAAAGGCATTCAATAGGGTGCCACACAAAAGGTTAACATACAAGATAAGGGAGCATGGAGTTGGCTGTGTTATATTAGCAAGGAAAGAGGATTAATTAACAGAGAAGAAGCAGAGAGAAGAGATAAATGGGCATTTTCAAGTTGGCAGTTTGTGCTTAGTGGAGTGCCACAAGGATCAGTGTCTCAGCTATTTACAGTCTATATTAATGACTGATGAAGAGGCAGAGAGTAATGTATCTAAGTTTGCTGACAATACAAAGCTAGGTGAGAATGCTAGCTACAGGGACACAAAGAAGCTGCAAAGAGATACAGACAGGTTAAGTGAGTAGGCAACAAGATGGAAATGGAGTATAATGTGGACAACTGTGGGGTTATTCAGTTTCCTTATAATAGAAAAACAATATTTTTTAAAAGGCATGAAACTTGTAAATGTTGGTGCTCATTGAGACTTGGGTGTACTCATACAATGAACACAAAAGGCTAGCATGCAGGTACAGCAAGCATGAGGCTTATTGAAATCATACAGATATGATAATTGACCCATTTGCTGATGATTTCAATGACAAATTGTTGGGCAGTTGCTAAGATTACTCAGGAACAGAGTAGCAACTCTGTTGGACAGGTATCGGATGATCAAGGAGTGTTAGCACAGATTTGTGAAGGGCCTGACTAATCTAGTTCAAGGTCATTATTCTGGATAGGGGAGTTTATGTAGATGTTGTCTATATAGACTTTCAGAAGGCATTTCACAAGAGATTATTAGCAAAACAAGGGTAAACCTTGTGACATGGGTTGGTAATTGGTTGAAAGGTATGTGACAGAAACTAGGGATAGAAGATTTTGTCTGATTGGTAGGATGTGACAAGCAATGTAATACTCCTGCTCCTAGGATCACTCCAATGGGTTTCCTTCTGTAGCAGTTCAGCTGTCAGATTGCTTCCCCTCCCCATCCCCATCCAACACAGAGTCAATGCTCATTGTAATTTTACTGGTGCTTTGTGTTGCAGGGTGGTTTCTCATTTAGCACTCGTGACTGTGGCTGGATTGTAGCAGATTGTACGGCAGAAGGCTTGAAGTCTATAATACTGTTGCAAGAGAAGTGTCCCTTCATAACAGAGCATATCTCTAAGGAGCGACTGTTTGATGCTGTCAATGTGGTAAGCAGGGTTAACAAGTGGGTAAGGCAAACACCCACAGTGAATAATGGAAGGATTGATTCACACTCAAACTCATTCCTCCCATACCTCCACCCACTGACAATTATAAGTGGGCGAGGAATTATACCTGGAGCAAGAGGACTTATTGCACGTGGAGCAGTGGAAGTCATTAATGAATGTGGGGGACATGAGGAGCTGAGCAGGGATTGTCAGCTCTAGAGCCAGTAGGGACCCAACCAGCCAGGACCATTACCGTAAATGAAACAGAAGCATTTGCCATGTCCCTGTATATTCTAGACTTCAAGCTAACTTTTATATTTTAAAACTGACCACAAAAGTCTGCAAAAAAGATAGCTGCCTGAGGATCACACGACTTCTTTTGTGGATTGAAACCCTCTCAAGGGAACAACTGGGACATTCCAGACTGATGTTGTCTCAGTGCCCTTTCCTGAAACTAATTCAAAAGGGTGTTATCAAATTGAATAGGTCTTTCAAATATAAAGACACTGGTGGTCTCAAATTCTCAAGGTGCGAAATTCACAAACAGAAATATAATTGACTGAACCACCCACCTTGAATGGAAAAGATCACATGATGAGACAGCCATGTTTTCTGTCAGCTTTTAAATCAGACAGAATTCCATCAGAAAGTCATCAAACTAGTTGCAAATCATCCAAGCAGCCAAGGTGATTGAATGTGGAAGATCCTGAAGACACCCTCCAACCTGAGTTAACCTGAGAGCCAACCACCTCCAAAAAACTAGCAGTGTACTGGCTGTGATACTACACTAACAAACCAGCAGCATAGTGACTGTCATACTTCACTATCAAACTAGCAGTGTAGTGACTGTGAGACTACACAATCAAACCAGCAGTGTAATGACTGTCATACTACACTATCAAACTAGCAGTGTAGTAACTGTGATACTGCACTAATAAATTAACAGTGTAGTGCTTATGATACTACACCATCAAACCAGCAGTGTAGTGACTATGATACTGCACTAACAAACTAGCAGTGTAGTGACTGTGATACTACACTAACAAACTAGCAATTGGGATTTCAGTGTAGCGAGTTATGAACTGAGTTCAATAAATTGGGTCAGAAAGAAATGACAAATGACAGCAATGACTGTCAGATATGGAAAAAATGCAGCTGGTTGACCAATACCCACTGAGGAAGTAAATGTGGGACTGGAGTAGGTTCTGACACACTGCTCACTTAAGATCATCTACTGTGGCTGCCAGTCATTTAAACAAAATGAGTTGCAACCGAAATGAAGGCATATTGTCACAGGACTGCAGCAGTTCAAGGAGATGGATCACCCCTAAGGCAACTAAGGGGAGGGGGTGTAGTAAGTGCAGTATTGTCCTCGACTCAAGAACAAAACAAAATGCACAGTCTATCATTGTTAATGAGTTGAAAAGAGCAAATTTCATAGTATTAATTTGGCTTTTTTCTTTTCCTTAACATCCAAATAGTACACACATATATTCAAATATATTATATATATATATCTATTTAGATTTTGTTTGATTTCCGGAAAATCGGGGACAATTGCACCTCCCCTAATGCAATGTGGTGCAGATAATAGAAATCTGAAATTTTTTAAAAAATGAAATTTCTGGAAATTTTCAGGTTTGGCAGCATCTTTGGAGAGCGAAAGAAAGTTAATGTTTGAATTCAAAGACCTTTTATCAGAGTTGGAAAAAAGTTAGAGATGTGATGGGTTTAAAGCAAGTACAGAGGAAAGGGGTTGGGGAGGGAGGGAAGGGAAGAAAGAACAAAAAGAAGTTTGGAGGGATAAAAGTTTAATGGTGTAAGGTAAAGGGGAATTGTAATGGGACAAGTGAAAAAACAAGAGGTTTAAATGGCAATTGCAAAATTATTACCAACAACTTCTGGCAGAAAAAATGGTTATGTTCTAATTTGTTGAACTCGCCAAGGCTGCGATGATCCAACCAAAAGATGACGTGCTGTTTCTTGAGCTTCCATTGAGTTTTGTTAGAACCATGTTGGAGGCCAAGGACAGAGGGATCAGTGGGAGTGAGGCAGAGAAATAAAAATGGTAGGCATTGCAGACAACAGAGGTGTTTTGCCAAGTGATCACCCAGTGTGCATTTGGTTCCTCAATGTAGAGGCAATTGTATGGTGTGGCAATATACCACATCTAAACAAGTACAAGTACTTTCACCTAGAAGGAATGTTTTGGCCCTGGACGATGGGAGGGAGGAGGTCAAGGGGCAGGTGTTGCACCTCTTGCACTTGTAGAGTAGGTGCCGTGGGAACGGGAGTAGGTAATGGAGGTCATTGAAGAGTGGATCTGACCCCAAACAATCAGGTCTCAGCATGGCACAACAATGAGTAGTAGTTCTTCTGCTGCTTTCGCCTCCTCATCCACTTCTTTGACCTCTTCAGTGGACCCCTTCACCTGTCTTCAAAATTCTCATTCCACATGGACCCCTCCCTCTGGCCTCTTACCATCTGTAGATCCTTTCATTGGGAACTGCTGGTGTTGCATTGGCTGTCTCAATCTGTCTACTCTGCTCACTCAGCCTAACCTATCTCCCTCTGAACTTGCAGAATTCTGTTCTCTCATGTCCAACCGTAACACTAACATTAAACCTGTTGGCAAGAACGATGCAGTTATTTGGTAAATTAAACTCTGCCTTGCTGAGATGGAATGCCAACTCTGACACATTCTCTTACCTCCCCTTAGACTATGACCATGCTACTAAAAGGCAAACCATAATTTTCCAGTCAGCCACTGACGTAATCTTCTTTGGAGATCTTCCTCCATAGCCTCCGACCTCTTAGATCCTCAACCCCACACAGCCCACTTCTACCTCATTTCCAAGGTCTACAAACAGGACTGCCTGGTAAACTCTTCATTTCAGCTTGTTCTTGCCTCACAGACTGATTTCTTTCTATCTTGACTCTACTTTTTCTTGCCTTGTCCAGTCACTTGCCACCAACATCTGCAACTCTTCTGATGCCCTGCATCACTTTAACAGTTTCCTGACCCAAGCCGACTCTGATACCTCTATACTTTCATCTCTTAGAATGCAGGCCCCATCGACCACACTTTGCTGGCTGAACTTGCACTTGATTGACCAACTTGTCCTTTGACTCCACTCACTTCCTCCAAATAAAAGGTGTTGCTTTGGAAATCTGCATGGGTCCTAACTTTGCCTGCCTTTTCATGGGATATATGGAACATTCTTTTTTTTCAGTCCGACTCGGGTCCACTCCCTCACCTCTTGTTCCACAGCATTGAAGACTGAATTGGTATAGTTTCCTGCTCTTGCCCAAACTGAAAGATTTCATGAACCTTGCTCCAATTTCCATTCTGGCCATGCCATTACATGGTTCATCTCTGAATAATCCCTTGACTTGCTCAACTTCTCTGTCTCCATTTCTGGAAATAGGGTATTGCCCACTGACTCCCACAGCTATCATGATTACACTCCTTCCCACTCCACTTCCTGTATGACTTTATTCCATTCTCAGTTTCTCTGTCTCCTTCACATCTGTTCTGATGATGCCACCTTCCATACCAGTGTTTCTAATATGACTTCCTTTTTCATCAACTAACGATTCCCTCCACCGTAGCTATCAGGGCACTTGACCGTGTCTGTTCCATTCCCCACACTGGAAGCCCTTGTCCCTCCTCCTATCTCCCAGAATCATAAGGTTCCCTTTGTCTTTTCCTTAATCTCTCTAGCCTCCACACTTAACAGATCACCCTTCTTTGTTTCCACCACCTCCAGCGCGATGCCACCACCCAACATCTTTCCCTCGCCTCTCCTTTCAGCCTTCCTTCCCTCCGTGACACCATGGTCTATTCTTTGATCATCCTCTTCCCTTCCCATGGTAACTTTCCACGAAAGGGCAGGATATGCAACACCTGATATTTCACCTCTTCTCTGACCACCATCCAAGGCTAAGCAATCCCTTCAAGGTGACGCATCAATTTACTTGAAATAAAAGCATAAAATGCTTGACATTCTCAGCAGGTCAAGCAGCATCTATGGAGAGAGAAACAGGGTTAATGTTTCAGACCTTTCACCAGAGCATTGTCATCAACTTGAAATTTAATTCTGTTTCTCTCTCCACAGGTGCTGCCTGATCTGCTAAATATTTCCAAAATGTTAAGGTTTTATTGCACCTAATCTAATTCATGCCGCACAAGTGTCAGGCAATGACTATCTCCAACAAGAGGGAATCTAATCATTGTCCCTTGGCATCCAAGGCATCACCATCACTGTATCCCCCACTGTCAACATCCTGGTGGTTACCATTGAGCAGAAACTGAACTGGACTAGCCACATAAATACTGTGGCTACAAGAGCAGAGTAACTCACCTGACTCCCCAAAGCCTGCCCACCATCTGCAAGGCACAAGTCAGGAGTGTGATGAAATACTCTTCCCTTGCTTGGATGAATGCAGCTCCAACAACATTCAAGAATCTTGACACCATCCAGGACAAAGCAGCCAGCATGATTGGCACCACATCCACAAACATTCACTCCCTCCTCCACCAACGAACAGTGGCAGCAGTGTGTACCATCTGCAAGATACACTGCAGAAACCCACCAAGGCTCCTAAGACAGCTCCAAACCCACGGCCGCTACCATCTAGAAGGGCAGCAGACACACAAGAACACCACCGCCTGGGTCCCTCCAAGCCACTCACCATTCTGACTTGGAAATATATCGACTTTCCTGCACCATTGCTCTGTCAAAATACTGGAACTCCTCCCTTAGAGCACTGTGGGTGTACCTACACCACAGGGACTGCAGCAGTTCAAGAAGGCAGCTCGCCACCGCCTTCTCAAGGGCAATTAGGGATGGGCAATAAATGCTGGCCCAGCCAGCGAAGCCCACATCCCGTGAATGAATTTTTAAAAATCCCTCTTTTCTCATTACAGCTGCTTAGTATGAGAAACCCTGATGGTGGATTTGCCACGTACGAGACAAAGCGCGGGGGACGACTGCTGGAGCTTCTGAACCCATCAGAGGTTTTTGGTAAATTCCTTCAATGTATATAACAAAAAAATTTGCTTTGATAGAAGTAAATCTTAATAAATTCTCAAGCAGGTCATTTCCTCATACAGTAAGTGTAGACACTGATCTGTAGAACACTGACGGTGTGAAATAGAATTTGAGATTTTATCTTAAAAACTGCCATTTGAAGAACAGTTACAACCCCTATTTGATTCTGTTTGTGTCTTTTATCTCCTTGAAGCTGAATTGATGTGTGAGGTCTCAGCATTAAATTGTTTAAGACTGAAATTCAAAGACCAGGTGTTGCTCTATACAATCTACCTATCTAAGCAAGAAGGGCTTGCACTACATTTCGCATATGAAGGGAGAAGTTCTATTTGATCCAGTCATAAGCCATTGAGTCATGCGCTGCTTTCCGATGTCTAGACCATGTACACAGTGGACTCGGCCAGTAACCCTATCTTGCTTGCTGGAATACTCTAGGTATGTCAATCAAGGGCCAACTTGAAATAGACGATCAGTATTTGGCAGACAAGCGTTTAGGAAAGGGATAGATATGTATTCTGCCACACCCCATATGGCCCCTCCTTTTTTATGTGGAATTATTGGTAAGATTTTTGTGATGACTCCCATCCTTTCCCTCCTGTCTCCCTACATGTACCAGTCTGCATCTGCATCTGCATTTGCTCCTTGGAGCTTCAGATGACTCCTACATGGACTCTGAAGTTGAGCATGTGACCGTCTACTCAAGTGATTTGTCTGCACCTGGGCTTTAATATATCTTCGATTTCTAAGTGTGTCATTGTGGGGACCAATGTCCTCAGCCCCATTTGAAATAGCCCCTCCTATAAGTACACCACATAGAAGCAGATTAAGAAGGAGCCACTTAGCTCATCCACCCCGATACAGTTTATGGTTATGTTACACTTTGGAAGGAGTAATTTGACAAGGAAGTACTCAATGAACGGCATGACACTAGGAAGTTCCGAGGAACAAAGGGACCTTGGCGTGTGTGTCCATAGATCTCTGAAGGCGGAGGAGCATGTTAGTGGGGTGGTGAAAAAGGCATATGGGACACCTGCCTTTATTAATTGAGGCATAGATTACAGAAGTAGGGAGGTCATGTTGGAGTTGTGTAGAACCTTGGTGAGGCCACAGCTGGAGTACTGTGTGCAGTTCTGGTCGCCACATTATGGGAAGGATGTGATTGCACTGGAGGGGATGCAGAGGAGATTCACCAGGATGTTGCCTGGGACGAAACATTTAAGTTATGAAGAGAGGTTGAATAGACTTGGATTGTTTTCATTTGAGCAGAGAAGACTGAGGGGCAACCTGATCGAGGTGTACAAGATTATGAGGGGCATGGACAGGGTGGATAGGGAGCAGCTGTTCCCCTTAGTTGAAGGGTCAGTCACAAGGGGGCATAAGTTCAAGGTGAGGGGTGGGAGGTTTAGGAGGGATGTGAGGAAAAACTTTTTTACCCAGAGGGTGGTGACGGTCTGGAATGCGCTGCCTGGGAGGGTGGTGGAGGCAGGTTGCCTCACATCCTTTAAAAAGTACCTGGATGAACAGTTGGCACGTCATAACATTCAAGGCTATGGGCCAAGTGCTGGTAAATGGGATCAGGTAGGTAGGTCAGGTGTTTCTCACGCAGACTCGATGGGCCGAAGGGCCTCTTCTGCACTGTGTGATTCTGTGAATAGGCCAAATCTTCTATAGAGTGGCAATCACTGTCAGATTGCCACTTCGTTCCTATTTACCCTACATCGGAGCTCCACATTTCTCACCCTGAACTTCTGACACGGGCTTCCTGCAGCGTACCAGTTCTGGAGTCCTTCACTCATGTGTACGATTGTCGGGGGAAGCCAAGCCATACCTCCTTTTTGCAGCACTAGCTGCCGTATTCTGGTGAGTTTAATTGCTTGATGGGGAGGCTTAATAAGGGAGTGGGGCAGGGTGGTAGTCAGGGTGTGGGGGTGGGGGGTGGTAGTCGAGGATTGTTGAGGGGGGTAGTCGGGGTAGTTGGCGGTAGTCGGGTTGGGAGTAGTTGGGGTTGTGGGGGGGGAAAATGGGGGGTGGTTTATCGGGGGGTTATTGGTGGAGTGGGGGGGTTGTGGGGCGGTAGTCGGGGGTTGTAGGGGGAGTAGTCGGGGGGTTGTAGGGGGAGTAGTTGGGGTGTTGGGGGGTGATAGTCGGGGGGTGGGGTGTCAGTTCCTTAATCACCTGGGCGTTAGAACTGGTTTTAATCCTTCTAACTTTCCTTGGGTAACTATTCTGCAAAGTAAGTCGGAACCATCTGAAGTCTCCTACTTTAAATCAGAGTTTTGGAGGGTACCAGACAAGGGTAATTGCCCAATAGAAATTGGAACTTTCCAGGCAACTCCCGTGTAGTCCGTGCGTGGGGACTTCTGATGCATATTCCAGGGTACCCCTAGGGTATAACCATCCGGAAAACGGAAGACCTGTGTTATTGGACACCTTGCCCTTGTATTTATCCTTCCTCCTCTGTAATTGCCAGCATGACAGACCCTCCAAATTGAATTGTACCTGCATTTCATTCAACTTATTCCTTACGCAACATACTTTTATATGAAGAATGCTTATCCTAACATTCTTCTATTCTAATGTTTTACTCTCATGTTTCTTATTTCTCTCTCCTGGTTTAATTACATTACGTATTTTTGTTTTCCCTTTACCTTAGTGCCTCAAGCACAATTTCTAACTGTTACTCCACTCCCTTCCCTTTTGTTTTTGAACTACTAATTATATTATCTTTTCCACCGAGCCATTCACCAAACTTGCAAATTTAAAGTCCTTGTGACCGCCCTATTTATTCTTTCTGCTCAGACCCTGGTCCCAGCCCGGTTCAGGTGGAGCTCCTCCCAATGACACAGCCTTCCTGTCTCAGTACTGGTGCTAGTGTCCTTGAAATTGAATATCTCTTTCTCACAGCACTCCTTCAGCCACATGTTCACCCCTAACCTGGGACTTTGTAGGCATTGACTGATGGCCTATCTTCAGAAATGGAGATAACTGACATTGAGGACAGGAAGGGAAGAGAAGGAGGCAGATTATACAAAGGCAAGGGATGGGTAGAAATTGGAAGCAAAGTGAAATTTTCCATTGCGGGGTGAGAGCAGGAAACTGTGCTGATACAGTCATCAATGTAGGGGAAAAGTTTAAGGGAGGGGTAACAGCTAGGACTGGAACAATCTTCCTCATGCACATCCTGCCAAAAGTTGTTGGTATGATAAGCTTCTCACTATGGGGTCTAGTTATATTTTGAATCACCTCAATGCTGTTGCTGGAATAGTGTTGGTGTTTTTTTTCCCAAATGTGTGTTGCTGCATTGAATAAAAGATCTTCCTGTTGACAATTTGAAATTTGCTTTTAACTAATATCCAATAATATTTTCTTGTCCTACTTTCTTGCATTAATTTAATCATCTGGGTTTAGGGCAGCCATGACTCGGTTGGAAGCACTCTCCTCTGAGTCAGAAAGCTGTGGGTTCAAGTCCCACTCCGAGACTTCAGCGCAAACGTCAAGGCTGCAACGTTGAAGGAGTGCTGCACTGTCAGAGATGGTGTTTCTCAGACGGATGTAAAATATCTGATGGCACTGTTTCGAAGAAGAGCAGGGGAGTTCTTCCCAGTGTCCTGGAAAAATTTTTATTCTCAAACCAACATCACAAAACAGATTATCTGGTCATTGTTGCATTGCTGTTTGTGGGAGCTTGCTATGTGGAAATTGACTACCATGTATTCGGCATTACAACATTAACTGAGCTTTTAAAGTTCGTCATTGGCTGTAATGTGCTTTGGGACATCCTGCAGCCATGACAGGTAGTATATAAATGCCAGTCTTTTTTTATATAACTTATCTAAGACCATTTTCAATATTGTATCTGTAATGTTTTTCCCCTTATGTTAAACAAGCTGATGCTGCTGCCTGAATAGTGAGCGCCTGCAAACTATCTCCAGTATTAAACATGTTTCTATTCTCATATGCAGGTGATATAATGATTGATTACACATATGTTGAGTGCACATCTGCAGTAATGCAAGCACTACAACACTTCCAAGAAAAATTTCCACACCACAGAGCAAGAGAGATCAGGTAAGTATTATACATGCTAACAAATTATTGGACAAGCCTAGTTTGGAGCACCTCATCAGGTCCACTATTGATATGAACTGTTCAGAATTTCTAAATAGTTGCACCTCAAACTGACATTAACTCTCTAACAGATTAATTTTGTCCTCTCAGAGATACATTGGAAAAGGGACTTGAGTACTGTCGAAGGATACAAAACTCAAATGGGTCATGGGAAGGGTAAGTAAATCGTGCGTGTTGCAAATGTCAAATGAACTTCGACATAAACAGCATGAAGTTGGCAATACAATGAAGCCTCAGTCCCTGTATGCAGGTTTCTCCACCCACCACCTTTAAGACAGGGGCACCAAAATAGTTTTAATAGATCTTGCCACTCTTAAGTATTTTCAGTATGAGAGAACATAACTTAACACAAGAAATATGAACAGGAGTTGGCCATTTGACCTCTTGAATCTGCTCCGCCATTCAAAATCATCATGGTTGACCTAACTGTGGCCTGTTACGGACAGGAGGGAGATTAATTTAAACATTCCTGATTTCTCCTCTCACTACTCCTCTGTAAACAGAAAAGTGTTTTTGATTTCTGATTTCCCCCTTCAGTTTGAAGTGATTCAACCCTCTATTAATAACCGCACAGCAAACTCAAGATAAGGTCAAATAAGAGGGTCAGTTTATTTTACACACACAAAAATGTGGGAAAGAGATATCACAAAGTCCACCCCCTTTTGCATTCATACAGTAAAAGAGGGATAAGGGAAAAAAGGGGATAAAGGGCAAGACTATAATAAAAATAAAAGTTATGGTTTCACATGTGTCCAGAGTCCAAAATCAAAAGTCCAATGGTGTATTCCTTCAGAGAGTAGCAGGCTGACTGTTGCAGGGTGATCCATCTTTACAAAAGTGAGGATTTCCACGATGGGAGAAGACACGTAGAGATGAATTAGTCTTGTAGGCACAGATACAGAAGTTCCAGTGTTCCAGTAGTTCACAGTGTAGTTGAAGGCTAAGCAATTTACCTGGACCAAGCTCTTTTTGCTGCTACCTGTTAAATGGTAAAATGGTAGACTGCCTGAGTTCAGTTCCACATGGCAACATTACATGTTCTAGAAGCTTGGGGAAGATCAAGTGACATATCTCTCACCACCTTTCTTGGGTGTTGGACAAAGGATGTATTTACCCATGTCTGAAATCTTGAGGTGTTTAATGGA
Source organism: Carcharodon carcharias (assembly GCF_017639515.1). Classification (NCBI taxonomy): domain Eukaryota; kingdom Metazoa; phylum Chordata; class Chondrichthyes; order Lamniformes; family Lamnidae; genus Carcharodon; species Carcharodon carcharias. Next base: position 121,778,487 of record NC_054478.1, on the reverse strand, counting down.
GGAGTCGGGGTTCCTTTTGTCCTTGCAGACTCCATTGGACAGTTCTGCCTTGGAGATGCAAAGAATATCGGTGTATTGCCTTGGAATTTGATTTTCTGCAGTCACAGGGGCATTAGCACCTCTTTAAAGATGACAAGGTCCCTGCTGGTTTCTGAAGGTTAGAAATTCCTCTGGAATGAGTCATGGCTAATCAGGGTTAAGCCTTGACCCATTTTAAAAATAAAATATTTGACATTTCGGAAGGACAGGATGAAAGGAAAAGGAGGTGGGGTGGCTCTGTTATCAAGGGTGAGATCAGTAAGTAGTGAGAAATTATCTTGGTTTGGGGGTCAAAACATTAAATCAATTTGGGTAGAGATAAGAATTAGCAACGGGAAAAAGTCATGATGGGAGTGGTTTATAGGCCACCCCTGGCAGTAGCTACACTGTAAAACAAAGTATAACTCAAAAATATATATTTAAAAAATTCTTTCAAGGGATGTGGGCTTTGCTGGCAGTGCCAACATTTGTTGCCCAACCTTAATTGCCCTTGAACTGAGTGGCTTGCTAGGCCATTTCAGAAGGCAGTTAAGAGTCAGCCACATTAATGTGAGTCTGGAGCCAGACAGGGTATGGAAGGCAGATTCCCTCCCCTAAAGAGGAACTGTAACTATAACGGGATCAGGACAACTATCATCGATTGTTGTAAAAACCCATCTGGTTCACTAATATCCTTTAGGGAAGGAAATCTGCCATTCTTACGCAGTCTGACTTCAAATCCACAGCAATGTGACTGACTTTTAATTGCCATCTGAAATGGCCTAGCAAGCCATTCAGTTTAAGGGCAATCAGGGATGGGCAACAAATGCTGGCCCTGCCAGCAATGTTCACATCCATGAAAAAATTTATTAAAAGTCGGGGAAGGCTTGTAAGAAAGGTATTGCAATAATTATGGGAGATTTTAATCCCCATATAGAGTTGGCAAAGGTAGACTGGAGGATGAGCACATATAGTGCATCTGGGACAATTTCTTAGAACAATATCTGAAACCACCCAGGGAACAGGTTTTTATTCATTTACAGGATGTGGGTGTCAATAGTTAGGCCAGTATTTATTGCCATCCCTAATTGCCCTTGAGAAGGTGGTGGTGAGCTGCCTTCTTGAACCACTGCAGTCCCTGTGATGTAGGTGCACCCATAGTGCTGCTAGGGAAGGAGTTCCAGGATTTTGACCCAGCGACAGTGCAGGAAAGGTGATATATTTCCAAGTCAGGATGGTGATTGGCTTGGACGGGAGCTTCCAGGTGGTGGTGTTACCATGTGTCTGCAGCCCTTGTCCATCTTGGTGGTAGTGATCGTGGGTTTGGAAAGTGCTGCCTAAGGAGCCTTAGTGAATTTCTGTAGTGCATCTTGTGGATGGTACACACAGCTGCCACTGTTCATCAGTGGTGGAGGAAGTGAATGTTTGTGGTTGGGGTGCCACTCAAATGGGCTGCTATGTCCTGGATGGCGTCAAGCTTCTTGAGCGTTGTGGAGCTGCACTCATCTGGACAAGTAGAGAGTATTCCATCATACTCCAGAATTGTGCCTTGTAAATGGTGGACAAGCCTCGGGGAGTTAGGAGGAAACCTCAGGGAGTCAGGAGGTGAGTTATTCACTGCAGGATTCCTAGCCTCTGACCTGCTCTTGTAGCCACAGTATTTATATGGCCAGTCCAGTTCAATTTTTGGTCAATTGTAATCCCCCAAGATGTTTATAGTAGGGGATTCAGTAATGGTAATCCCATTGAATGTCAAGGGGCAATAATTAGATTCTCTCTTGTTGGAGATGGTCATTGCCTGGCATTTGTGTGGCGCGAATGTTACTTGCCACTTGTCAGCCTAAACCTGGATATTGTCCAGGTCTTGCTGCATTTGAGCATGGACTACTTCAGTATCTGAGAAGTCGCGAATAGCGCTGAACCTTGTGCAATCATCACACTTCTGACCTTATGATGGAAGCAGGTCATTGATGAAGCAGCTGAAGATGGTTGGGCCTAGGCAACTATCCTGAGGAACTCCTGTGGTGATGTCCTGAAGAGAGATGACTGACCTCCTCCAACCAAAAACACCTTCCTTTGTACTAAGTATGACTCCAACCAACGGAGAGTTTTCCGCCTGATTCCCATTGACTCCTGTTTAGCTAGGGCTCCATGATGCCACACTCTGTCAAATGTGGCTTTGATGTCGCTCTAACCTCACCACTAGAGATCGGCCCTTTTGTCCATGTTTGAACCAAGGCTGCAATGAGGCAGAAGTTGGGTGATCCTGGCAGAACCCAAACTGAGCATCAGTGAGCAGGTTATTGCTAAGCAAGTGCTGTTTGATAGTACTGTTGATGATCCCTTCCATCACTTTATTGATGATCTAGAGTAGACTGATGAGGCGGTAATTGGCAGGGTTGGATTTGTTTTCCTCTTTGTGTACAGGACATATCTGGGCAATTTTCTACATTGCCGGGTGGATGCCAGTGTTGTAGCTGGAACAGCTTGGCTGGGGGCACGGCAAGTTCTGGAGCATAAGTCTTCAATTATACTGCTGGAATATTGTCAGGGCCGATCCAGTGCCTTCAGCCACTTCTCAATATCATGTGGAGTGAATTGAGTTGGCTGAAGACTGTCATCTGTGATGCTGGGGACCTCCGGAGGAGGCGAAGATGGATATCCAATCGGGACTTCTGGCTGAAGATTTTTGTGAATGCTTCAGCCTTATCTTTTGCATTGATGTGCAAACCTGGTAATGTGTAATCAATCAGGATTAACAAATGACTACATAGTAAAGGATCTTCTGGGTTAAAGTGATCATAATATGATAGCATTTCACCTTCGGTTTGAGGGTGAGAAGTTTGGGTCTGAAACTAGTGTCTTAAACTTAAATAAAGGCAATTACAAGGGTATGAAGACACAGCTTGCTAAAGTGGACTGGGAAAATACATTAAAAGGTAAGACATTTAAGATGATATCTCAGAAATATATTCCACTAAGAAAGATGCACAATCCATAGCTAATGAAGGAAGTTAAGGATTGCATCAAATTGAAAGAAAAGATGTACAATGCTGCAAAGATTAATGGTAGGTCAGAAGATTGGGAAAATTATAGAAACAAGCAAAGGATGACTAAAGATAATAATAAAGAGGAAGAAGTTAGAGTATGAGAGAAAAGTAGCAAAAAGATAAAAACAGACAGCAATAACTTTTACAAATATATAAAAAGGAAAAAAGTAGCTAAAATAAGCACTGGTCGCCAAGCGGGTGAGACTGGGGAATTAATAATGGGAAACAAGCAAAGGGAAGAGAACTTAAACAAGTATTTTGTATCTGCCTTCACAGTAGAAGACACGAAAGCATTCCAAGAATAGTAGAAAATCAGAAGGCAAAAGCGATGGAGGAACTTGAAACAATCATGATCACTGGAGAAGAAGTACTAGGAAAACTAAAGGCTGACAAGTCCCCTGGACATGATGGCCTGTTACCTAGAGTTTAAAAGGTAGTGATTGCAGAGATAATGGATGCAATGGTTGTAATCTTCCAAACTTCCCTGGATTTGGGAAAGGTCTCAGCAGACAGGAGGGAAACAGAAAGCAGAAAATGTAGGCCAGTTAGCCTAACATCTGAATCATTATTAAGGAGGTAATAGCAGGGCATTTAGAAATCATAATAAACAGTCGCTTGGTAGTACAGAACTTGAATATTGCTGAAAAGAGAGGCATGTTGCCAAATCTTCTTTTCTTGCACTCATCAGGACAAACACAAGAATGCCAAATTTCAAACAATCACCATATTTTTTACTACAGAAGAAAATGGTGCTGATTGGTTGTCAAGTCATCTCTGGTTGAGATGTTGCCATGGAGAAAGCAACGTGGAACTAAACCCTCCCCAAGCTCCTGGGAAATTCATAAAAGGCACAAGAGTTGAACATATTCCTAATTTGGTGCTAACTGTAAACTTGGAAATACACCTCTCCATTTCATTCAAAAGTCAATAATATACATGATGGCCCCATATACATTTGGCCCCAGCAAAAATCCTTGGGGAGCACCAATCGGAGACTATTCCACTTATCATTGCTCCCTCACCTACCTCCCAATGAATTAGCAACACATGCAACATATTACTGCAATTTCACGTTATTTTTGCTGTCTTGTGACCAGTGGGATTACTGCTTGGTAGGGATTGAGGATGGTTGTCACTATCTGCTCCTGCTACTAGTATGTAATCCTTTTAAATACAATAACAGAAAACATACAGCACAGCTATAGAACATTTGACTGAAACAATCCATTTTGATGCTAATGCTTCACTCAAGCCTCTTTCCATCCTTTCACATCTGACTATCAGCATAACCCCCTATTCCCTTCTCCCTCCTATGCTTGCCTAGCTTCCCCTTAAATGTATCGACAAAATTCGGTTCAATCACTACCTGTGATAGCGTGTTCCATATTCCCACCATTCCCTGGTCTAAGAAATTTCATTTGAATGTGATTGACTCTTAACTTCCCTCTGAAATTACCTAGCAATCCATGTAGTTGTATCATTACAGAAAAGTTGAATAAGGATAAACCTGGACAGACCACCCGACATCTAACTAAGTACCAGAAGTGACAAATGCATACACTGCCCAATCAACCCTAAAAAGTTCTCCTCACTAACACTGGGGTCTTGTGCCAAAATTGGGAGAGTTGCCCCACAGATGATATAGTCATACTCATCGAATACCTTACAGACAATGCCCCAGAAATCTCCATCACCATCCCTGGGTATGTCCTGTCTATCCTCAGTGGGGCAGCACAGTGAGATACTCTCAAGAGGAGTTTCCCTGGGAGCCCTCATGAAGTCTTATGACACCACATCAAACATAGGCAAGGAAACCTCCTATAGATTATCACCTACTGTCCTCCTTCAATTGATAAATCAGTTTTCCTCCACTTGGAAGAAGCATTGAGAGTAGCAATGGCACAGAGTGTGCTCCAGGTTGGGGACTTCAGTGACTGTCACCAAGAATGGTGCAATACCACCATTACTGGCCAAATCCTGAAGGACATATCTGCCAGGCTGCCTGCCAGACTTGGGAGAACCAACAAGAGGGAAAAACCCACTTGACCCTAGCCCTCACCAGTCTACCTGTAACAGATGCCATAACAGTATTGGTAGGATGAACGCAGGTTCCCCATGCAGCCTTGTGCGGATGAAGTCACATCTTCACACTGAGGATTCCATCCATTGTGTTGCATGGCACCACCACCATGCTAAATGGAATAGATTCGGACAGATATAGCAAAACTGGCCATCTTTGAGATGCTATGGATCGTCAGCAGCAGAATTATATTCAACCTCAATCTGTAATCTCATTGTCCGGCATATCCCTCACTTTACCATGTCAAGCCAGGGGATCAACCCTGGTTCAATGAGGAGTGCAGAAAAGCATGCCAGGAGTAGCACCAGACATACCTAAAAATGAAGTTTGATTCGCTTTGAAGCTACAGAGGATACATGCTCGCTAAACAGCGGAAGAAGCATGCTATAGACAGAGCTAAGCAACCCCACAACCAATGGATCAGATCAAAACTCTGCAGTCCTGCCACACCAAGACATGAAGGGTGGTGAGTAAACAATTAACAGGAGTGGGAGGTTTCACAAACATCCCCATCCTCAATGATGAGGGAGCCCAGCACAGCAGTGCAAAGAAAACAAGGCTGAAGCATTTGCAAGCATCTTCAGCCAGAAGTGCCAAGTGAATAATCCATGGCGACATTCTCCTGAGGACCAAGCATCACAGATGCTAGTTCAGCAATTCGATTCACTGCATGTGATATCAAGAACAACTGAAGGCACTTGATGCGGTAAAGTCTATGGGCCTTGACAACATTTTCGATGTAGTATTGAAGACTTGTGCTCCAGAATTAGCCTACCCCCCTGTATAGTATAGTTCCAGTATAGCTACAACACTGACATCTACCTGACAATGTGGAAAATTGCCCAGGTATGTTCTATTCACAAAAAGCAAGACAAATCCAATCTAACTAGTTACTACTGTTCCATCAGTCTACTTTCGATCATCAGCAAAGTGTTGGAAGGCATCATCAACAGTACTATCAAACTCATACTTAGTAATAACCTGCCCACGGAAATTCAGTTTAGGTTCTACCAGGGCCACTTAGCTCCTGACCTCTTACACCCTTGATCCCAACATGAACAAAAGAGCTGAACTCGAGATGAGGTGATAGCTACTGCTCTTTACATTAAGGCAATATTTAACTGTGTGCGTCTTCAAGGAGCCCCAGCAGAATTGAAGTAATTAAGAATCAAAGAAAACTCCCCACTTGTTGCAGTCACACCTAGCACAAGGAAGGTGTTTGTGGTTGTGGGAGACCAGTCATCTCAGCCCTCAGTTTCTCAGGATAGTGCCTGAGACCCAAACTGTTCAGCTGCTTTATCAATGAGCTTCCCTTCAGTACTAGGTCAGAAGTGGGGATGCCCACTGATGATTGCAAAGTGCTCAGTACTATTTGCAACCCTTACCCACATGCAGCAAGTCCTGGACAAATTTCAGGCTTGGGCTGTAAGTCGCAAGCGCATTTGCGCCACACAAGTGCCAGGCAATGACCATATCCAACAAGAGAGAATGAACCATCTCCCCTCGGTGTTCAACAGTATTACCATTGCTGAATCCCACACCATCAACTTCCTGTGGGTTACCATTGACCAGAAACTTAACTGGACCAGCCACATAAATACTGTGACTAGGAACGCAGGTCAGAGACTGAGAATTCGGCTGCAAGTAACTTGCCTCTTGACTCCCAAAGTCTGTCCACCATCTACAAAGCACATATCAGGAGTATGATGAAAAATACTCCACTTTCCTGAATGAGTGCAACTCCAACAACACTCATAAGCTCAACACTATCCATAACAAAATAGCCCACTTGATTGGCACCCCACCCATCACCCAAACATTCAATCCCTCTACCACCAATGCATAGCGGCAACAGTCTGTGCCATCTACAAAACACACTTCAGCAACTTGTGAAGCCTCCTTCAGCAGCACCTTCCAAACTTGCTACCTCTAGCACTGAGGACAAGGGCAGCAGACGTGGGAGCACCACCACCTGGAAGTTTCCCTCCAAACCACACACCATCCTTTACTTCGAACTGTATCGCTGTTTCTTCTGTCATGGACGCATTAAAAGGCATTTCCCCAAAGTTGCGTGTGTGTATTTTATTACCTGTGGAGTGAGAAATTCAATTTATATAACCCAGCACCAAAGCCTTTTTACCTAAAAAAGCAAAAGTTAGTTTATTTCACTCTATTGCTCTTGAAGTTACTTAAGAAAAGATAAAATTACTAACACACACACAAAGTTTAGTTATAAATTAAGATAAAATGATACTTGTAAACGTAAATCAAGATGGTCCATATTTGGTGCAGGCTGGATATGTTTTGAAGTCGAGGTATTGCATTGTCTGAAGTGTAGGTCTTGAAGTTGTAGAGTTGTCTCTGCAGTTGTGATGGCTTCCACTGTCGAATTTCTGGAGGTTGCTTTAATGGGTAAGCTTAGTAGGTGGAATCAGAGTTTATAGGGCAGAGAGATGGTTCCTTTCTTCTAGTTCTGCAGGCATGGCACTTTTAGCTGCCTAGTTATTTTACAGCAGACCAGTTTTTAGATGCCTTTCTCTGTCTCTCCCTGGGTTGAAGCTTTTTCAAGATGGTTCTCAGTGGATCTGCCACGTTCTGCCCTTTGCAATGCTTTTTGTAGGTAAGCTAAGCTGGCTGCTGTTATCATGTGCTTTTACAAAATGCCAAGTCATCTCCCAAATAAGGCATCAACACTTCAAATGATCCATCTTCCATCTGTGGATTTTAGCTCTTATCCTGGCCAAGGCACAATTTACATTCTTACAATGAGACGTCAACAAAATGTTGTTATCCCCTGGACGAGACCATAATGAGCCATAATTTAATTTAATTTAATTTAGTATTGTCTTTTGTCCTCTCGGAAGAAGAGACACAGTCTGAAATCCACAATTCTGTCTGGTAGCTTGGAGGCATTTTGAAACAGTCTTTTAACTCAGTCCAATGTTTTCTTTTAAATGTGAGCTTCAGAGAAGTTTTTCTAAAATTTGTAATGTTTTAACTGTACACTGCAAGACTTCATTGTTGTGTTCCAAGGAGAACAGCTCCAGCTTCTCTGATATATCCACATAACTGATATTCCTCATCTCTGGAAGCATTTTCATAAACCTTTTCTGCCCCCTTACCAGTGACCTCATCCTTCCTAAAGTGTGGTTCCAGAACTGCGCTCGATACTCCAGTTGAAGGATGAACCATTGTTTTATAA